>NC_140100.1:12771814-13099314 GCF_964237585.1 Gallinula chloropus | reverse complement strand
TTGGCATTGATGAACTTGTGTATTGCACATTCCTGGTCTTTTGATAGAAGGGACAGTATCATCCTAAACTGTGATACTGGTCCAGCTGAAATCTCAATTTTTCAGACCAAGTTCCTGCTACAACCAGGCAAAGGCAGTGATGTGAAAATCAGATTTTTGTCATTTCTCCCCAGACAAAATCCTTATAGTTATAACTACTTCAAAACTCCTTTACATGTACAACTAGTTGATTTGCTGGCCCCATCCTCCTCTTCACCTTGAAATACATAGATTTGCTTCACAGTCAGAGTCTGAATGCAGTTACCATTAGTGAGATGGATACGTCAACTACACTCTGGCTTCACTAAATTTTTTTTTATGTAATCAAAGAATTTCCATTTGATCTCAGGTGTCATAAAAGCAATCTTGAAATTATATTGGTGTCTTGCATATGAGGGTTAAAGTAATAAACAAGATATGTTTCAATAATACACTTGATATCTTCATTTTTTAGCCTTACGTAAAATACAACCCCAGAGTGGTCCTATTCTGCGTAACTACCTCATTTTTCAGATACAAACTTACTTTTTTTTTTGAAAAGAGGACAGTTGTCTTATTTTATTATCATGTATCTGCTCTTCCACAAGCAGAATCTGGTTAGCCGATTCCTAATCAGCTGAGGGAAAGCTGAGAAAGGAATATTTCCATGGCATATGCAATCCTCCACCACCCACTACCATGGGTCCTGGATGTGAGGTAGAGAAGAGGTCCAAATTATCTGAACTAGACATTCCTACCTACCCAGTGATATTTTCAAGGAAGGAGCAGAAATTTCAGCAGACAAAATAGTCTTTAATTCACCATTTCACTGAGCCAATATTTGCAAGAGTATGAGGGATGTATTGTGTATGGAAAACCTGGTAAACTACCACTGGGAACACTGTGCTAGCTGAAAGCAAAACAGTTCAGTGTTGAAAAGGCAGGGACTTTACACAAACATCTCTTACTCTCTAACCAAGCCTAAAGTCACAGACTTGCAGAAGTTACATGTTTTGCCTTTTCCAAGGATATACAACCACACATCTTGATGAGGAAAAGAAGAAAAAAATATAGAAGAAAAGTTCAGTAAGTACAAACTTTAAAGCAGTTGGCATGTGGGTTGTGAATAAGCCATTTTTTTTCCAAGCAACAGTCCAGCAAGTTGAGCAAATGTAAAGTGCACTTATGTTCTTATAAAGAATTCAAAGGCAAAATCTGAATGTTTCACTACAAAGTACAAACACAGTAGCTGCATCCCTTCAGTTGTACTGTCTTGTTTACTTAATAAATTCAACTTTCTATTACGGGGTAATACATTAAGGAGAAGTTAATCTATTAAAGCTGTGAAAGGACCACAAGTTCATGAATGTCAGCTGTATCTTACCCCACAGCTATGTTTCCTTCAGATTTGGGCAGAGAAGTCCTCGTAGCTACCAAAGATATACATGGATATCATAGAACCATAGAATGGTTTTGTCTGGAAGGGACATCAAAGTTTATCTAGTTCAATCTCCAGGGAAACCCACTGCTAGACTGGGTTGTCCAAAGCCCCACCCAATGTGGTCTTGAACACTGTCAGGGATGGGGCATCACAGCTTCTCTGGGAAACCTATCTCAATGCTTCACCACTACCACAGTAAGTAATTCTTATCTTATATCTGATATAAATTTACCCTAGAATAGAATCTTTAACTTTGGAAAAGACCTCTAAGATCATCAAGTCCAACTGTCTGTCCAATACCACCATATCAACTAAAATATCCAGGGGAAGCAGCATATTTAGCAATCACCTTCTATCTCAAGGTCTTAAACTCATGAAAATATGCATAAAATACTTCGTAAAACATGTTAATTCCTCTTTTCAATCCAATATGTCGGTGATTATTTTTAAAGCTCTGGGAATAGGTATATATTCAAATGTGTTGAGAGGGTATGTTTTGATTACTTGGTATTACTGCAATACCAAAGGACTGTAATTTCAGATCTGTAACAATTACATTTGTTTTGGTCTAGTGCAAACCATTAACAGCAGTGGGACTGACTTACTCTAGGAGGTTTTTCCCCTCACTGCTCCAACCCATTCCCTGCCATAAGACTTCATTTTGACTCCGCTGCATTCCATTCCTGCAGGATCCTTGACTATGTCATGGTGACCCACAAAACCTAAAGTCTAATTTAACTGAAGTACTGAACTAGCTAGTAAGTCTACAACACTGATGTAATAAAACGTTGCTAGTAGTAGTACATCAATATTTTACAGAAATCTGGAAAACTAAGAAGAAAAGTGGATTAAAAACACATTAAGCAATTTCAAAAGAAAGAAGTAAAAAATTACTGTTTCAACCCACTATTTACTTCCACGTACATTTTTACTGTTCTTTTGCAAATGTAGTAATATGCTATTGTCAGTGCTTCATGTTTTTTTTATCCTACTGCATAAATTCTGTTTCTTCCTTAAAAAGTTGTGAAGTAATCCTAATGTGAAAACTGCAGCCTAAGTTAATACTTGCTCCTTGAAAAGGTTTTTTTACATCAAATTATGATAATACTGAAGTTTGTGCTGTGATATTGACATATAAATAGTATTTCAGAATTAGCAATGTTTATTATATTCTTGTTAAAATATGGAACACTTCTTCCTTTTCTTTTACAGGATATTGAAATTCCCCTTGGGCAAATGTGTGCATTGTAAACATAAAATAAAATGTAAAAAGCATTCTTCCAAATCTCCTGTAAAAGAAAATAATGTATCTAAAATTAATTACAAAATTCTCATTCTTGCACCCTCCCAAATACAGTTGACATATGTAAGCACAAACATGGAAGAATATATTTCCAATGGGGAGAGGATACATGCTTGGGTATTATCTGGGGGGAAAAAAAATGAATTGAAATTCCTCTGTGATGAACAGGCTTTTTTTTTCTCCTCAGGGTGACCTCTACCTTCAGAATATGATGGTTTTATTATGATTAATAAATTTCATTTCCACAGAGGAAAGGAACAGTGTCAGCTTAAACTTAAAGCAAGTGGGTTTCTTTTTAAATGCTAATTTTTAAACACGCCCTTGCATGACACCAAATTTAGAAGCTCAGAAGGTTAGCAGAATAGATTCTGATTTCCATGCTGAAAATAGTGAGAAGATTTAAACTGTACTGTCATACTGAAAATCAGTAAGCTAGTTTAGTCACATAGTCATTGGTTCATTTATTCACTATTATGCCATCACGTTTATTTCTCATTAAAATTAGTGGCATTTAAATGCTTTGTGATAATTTACACTGGAAATAATCATTCTCAGTAAACAATTTAATAAAATTTAGGACATGGAAATGGCAAAGTATTTTGAATAAATTAATAGTCAATGCAATTATCTGTGTATTTTACAGGATGTTAAATCAATGTATCAAAACCAATATGCGCACTCACAAATTCTTGTCTAAGAACACATCTGATGAACAATTTTAATGCACCACTAATTAGAACAAAGTGAGTTCCACTATATGCCAGTCTATCTGGAACAAGTATTTAGGGAGTAACAGAAAAAAAGTTTGCTAGCATTTTGTTACCACATTGGCTCAGGTTCTGCAGTAGCTGCACTAGCACCTTAGTGGGAAATAACTGAGGGGATAAACCTAAAAACCCCAGTGCAACCACACTAACATCTGTAAATGCAGCTGTATATTATACACCATAAGCACAGGGTATTTTAAGTTCTTTATTCATGCTGTCTCAATTTCTTCAATCATTTTCAGTATGAGTTTAAAATTGCTAAAATTCTGTGTAAAAGTACAATTTCTTGTCCACTGCGCAAATAAAAAAAGAATTAAAAACGGTAATTGGCTGTGAGATTTATTTTATCAGGGCCTTTGAAACAGAATTTTTCTCTTTAAATTATCAGTAGTTGTACTGCTGAAGCCTGTAAAAGTAGGGAAAGTACGTGTATCTAACTGTAATTAACATTTTAGATTATATTCCTTGGTAGTATTTCTACACACAACTAAGACAGCAGAGCTCTATAATGGAGACATTTGAAAGCTGCTTAATAATGCTACTATAGGGTTTAATAGCAACATTAATAAGGAAAAAAATCACAGTATAGAATACAAATCAAGTTAACACAAGATCCAAAAACTATAGAAGGAGAATTTTAAACATGATTTTATTTCTTAGGAATCTGATGCACATATCTCTCTGATTCTTATAATCCCCCCCTTCAATTTTTAAAGACAGCATATTGCTAGAAAAACTATAGAAAATTATGGATTTGGTTAAAAAAAAAGTTTAAAATCTGGCACTATCTCAGCTAAATTTGAGTCTGATTAAATCCCCCATTGTTTGCTATATTACAAGCAAAGCATATGCATCACTGAATTTCTAACTTTTCAACAATATTACCCATTCTTTACCAGTCAAGTAATAAAAATGCTGCTTTTTACCACCTAAGTGTGTTGAATCTTCAACCAGAGTAACCTTAATTTCATTAAATTCTTGTACTGCCAATTGTTATTTGATTTCTCAAAAAGGCAGCAGAATGAGTGAGGCTTGGCTGAACACGAGAGGGATCAGTGCAGAGTGCTGTGGTGGTGCTGCCCTGCCTGGCCCCCCAGGAACAGGGCACTGCTGCAGGATGTGCCTCTTGCCGTTGGTAGGTAACATGGAAAGGGTGTTACACATCTCTCCTGTCACATCTTTACCCAGAAGTGCAGTAAAATTTTATACAAAGTTGTGAAAACCTTATGAAAGAATTGGAAGGAATACAAGGAAAACAAGGATTACCTGGTCTTCTCCAGATAAATGATTCCAGTAACTAAATCTTGGTCATGTAACTCCCGTGACACCAAGGTAGATGACATGAGCAGTAGAGCCCCTTTGTACACTCACTGGTTACACACCACACTGGTGAACAGTATTTTCACCTCAGTGGGGTAATGCTGTGTGCTGTTCTTTAACTTAAAACTCTTTACTAGAGCAGGCTTGTATCTGCTTATGGTGCTCAAAGCACAAGCAACCATATATTTTATTTAATTTTACATATTAAAACCAAGCAACTGTAGGCATTTCAGTCACCTTAATGAGCAACAAGTTTCTCTATGTGTCTCAGAAGGCAATGAGGAAAGATGTCTGTCCTACCTTTTTACTTACGGTCAAGGTGATTGCAAAATGCTAAAACCAGTTTCTAGTAATTTTCCTTGATTATAAAGGTTCAGAATGCTAAAATAATCTATGCAAAGTTTTAAATGCACAATATCAAACAACTAAGATCATTCTACAAGGAAGGGCCATCAAATACTTGGTTGCCTATTGCTTTCTTCTTCCATGACTGGTAATGTTTTACAGATTTGTGATGTGGAGCAGAGAAAGAACTGGGAAAATGTAGAGACAGACAGCACAATGAAACAGTGAAACTTCAATGTACACTGCAGGGCTGAGTTCCCCTGTGCCTTGCTGGCCATCAGGGATTTTTCATTACTATAGTATTAACATTCCTAGATTTTCAGAGACATGAAGAAACTCAACCGTGCTCTATCACAGGGATAGGATGATAAAATATTTCCATGGAGGGATCTTCATAAATATGCCATTGATGAAATATTAAAAGCAGGCTTTACTTCTTCTTGCATGTTGGTGCAAGAAGAAGCTTGAAAAGCCTATACAGAATTTTCTATATGGAAGGAATTTCAAATTCTTGTCTGTTTACCTATTTATGTCACATCTGAATTTGGCCAGTTAATTTTTCTTGTTAATCGATGGGGGGATGTTTTGATGAAGTTTTGGTCATTGATGCTCAGACCTGATTTTAATTATCATTTCTGTATGTCAACCTGTGGCATCTTTTGAATTTTCTTAGATGTTTACAGATGCCACTTGTTAAACATTTAAATAAAGATTTCATGCTACCAACACCACCTTTCTGTATAATCCCTATCCAAGAAAGTCATGCTTTATATAAACTTCATAAAAAAAAGCCACTAGGGAAATTGAGGCTTGGCATCAAGAGACCCATAAACCCATTACAATGAAAACCAAGGATTTCTTTGATTTGTAAGGCATTTTACTATTATTATTGCTGTTAGATTTTGGGACAATAAATAAATAAATTCTTATCTACTTCAGTGATAAATATACCAGGTACTTTGTTTATGAAATTTTAAAACAGTCTTTTGTGCTTGTGTGTAAAGTTCTGTAGGATGCAATCGTATTATATTTTTGTTTACTATTTTAACTGTAATATGATAATCTCAAGGTATTAAACCCAAAATAGTGTTTATTTAATGTACTTGTATATAACCATACATACATGCACAAACAATAGCCACCTTTTGTGGTATTTTCAGTCTATCAGAGAAAAAGAATCTGGTTGCTTCCTAAAAAAAATCAGTAGGGAAGATACACATGTGCTTGTACACACTTGTTGAGGGCAAACACAGATTATTCACTATTTCTGTTATCAAAGGAGCTTCACATTGCAAATCCTCCATTTACAAATCACAGAACCTCAGCTTTACTTAATCTTGTCGTGTTGTCACATTTGACTAGCCATGTGAACTGACCTAGAACTGTAAGCACCGGGAAGGCAAGCTGTCAAAGAGATAATGACAAAGATGCCAAAAAGGGCTGCCAGTGTTTTCACTGGGTGAGAAAAAGGAATTAATCAAGCTCCCTGAAAGAAGAACAGTGGATAATCAAGGCATTTACTGATTTTTATCAACTGATCCAATAGCTGAACATCGTTTCCACAGAACTACCAAAAGCAGTAAAAGCTGTAACAAATGGAATTCCATATAAGCAACTATTTACAGCAGCAGTAAACACAGGTTTAAACTGCCAACATAAAGGACACTTGAATTATAGAAAAGTTTAATAATGTGCATTAGTACAAGATTTCCTAGTCTTTCCAGAGCAAAAAGTTCAGTATCTGCTATTTTTCACAAGGGAAAGCAGTACAGCCTTAAACAAATACTTGTACAAAGATTTTACAGATGCTCCTTCATTTTTTTATCTGATTAGTGGAAGAGCATAACATCATAATAAAAGCATCTCATAGAAAATGGTTCTCTTCCCAAATGCCTTCATGAAATAAAGACAAAACAATAGGCAGCGACATAGAAAGAACCTCTCACAATGCGACACATGTACACAGTAATCAAAAAAGGCTGAACCTGCATTTTTCCAAAGCAGTATTTTCTTCTTGGAAATTCCTTTGAAAGAGGAATCTGATTAACATCATGACTAGGTCTATGAGATGTACGCAGGCATATATGGCAAATAGCAACAATGGTTTGTGTACCTTAGCAGAGGTACCTGAACCATTTTAAGCGCTGTCAAATATTAAATTGCTTTAAAATAAGCTTCTCCACAATTCCTATTATTCCATTAATTAAATTTGTAGTAGTGTTTGTATTGACAAGTTAAGGACAGTATATAGGAAAATTTAATTTAAATTAAAAATTGCCAAAAAGCAGTTCAAACTATTTCAGTAGTACAAACTCCAATATTTGCTTCTTTAAGCTGCCTGCTTTTATGAAACATTCCTCCTAGAGTTATAAAATTAAAACTTTCACAATGTTTAATAGGTTTTGGAGACTATCTTTCTGGAAACAAAGGCCAATAACTTCACCTAGGACTGTCAACCTCTAAAGCTTTATAATACATTTGTTTTGCACACACACACACACACACACACACACACACACACACACAGTCCCACCTCCTGGGATGATTCTATTCAAATATGTAAATAAATACAGTGACAACTGGACAGGTGTTACATCCAATTCCACCATACTTCATTCCATATTTACTTGCTTCTTTCTCTGCTATTTCAAAATCATAAACTGCATATACACTTGGAGAAAAAAGCCCAAACAAACAGGTCTGCAACACACTAGAGTTTTTTTGTTTGTAGATGGGAGTTAAATAGCAGTTAAAATTGAAGAACGAAAGAAAGAGTGATATAAATAAAGAATAATGACCCTGGCCTATATTTACACAAAAATAATTGAATATAACATGCAGGTACACTTGAAAAAGACACTACAAAATATTAATTTTTTTAATTGAAATTTTACAAAACCTAAAAAAAAATATTGAGCATTGATTTGGAAAAAATAATTGAAAATACTAAAGATTTAAAATGAACAATGTTATGTAACCAACTTGTAAATAAAATCTATGTTTATTCTTGGGGTAATTCTGATTTATTAGGAGCCCTTATAGAGCAAGATTCCCACTGCCCCCATCAGTCAGGAACCTCTGGATGTACTCACTGTCAGAGATTTGTGAGAGCAAAGTTTTCAGACATCCTTGTTTAAATGCCATCTTCAAATAGATAGAAGGTTTCAGACAGTTTCCCTACCTCTGTTCTAGGTCAGGACTGTTCACAGACTGTCTGCCTGCCAGAGAAGATCTATCCCAGAAGCACAGAACTTCTCTTCCAAACAGTAATAATTTTTTAGCCTCAGAGTGCACTGGATGCAATCAAGAGTGAAATATTTTTAAATTTCTCATAGAAGGATTCCTCTGTCAGATACCTGAATAGGTTTCCTTTATAGAATGTGCATGCAAGAACAGATATACTTACAGAAATAGAAATGTGTATATGGACATGCCATCCATTCATGAACACATTCATTTATCTATTTATTCAAGATGACTTCATTTCCACATCAGAAAGGATGTCATGTGGGCTAAGTATCCCCTGGCAGGAATGTTGAAGTATTAGGAAGATATGGGGAGCACGGAATATTAGGAAGATACTGGGGGGCAGATTTTGGGCTGCTCAGGAAACTAGTTGGTAAGGTCCACTATGAAACTGCTCTTGAAGGCATTGGGGTCCATCAATGCTGGTCACTTTTAAGTACCACCTCCTAAAAGCACAGGAACAGGCAATTCCAAAACATTGAAAATCAAGCAGGCAGGCAGGAAGCTGGCTTGGCTGAACAGGGACCTTCTTCTAGAGCTTAGGTGGAAAAAGAAAGTACAGCCAATGGAAGCAAGGTCAGGCAACATGGGAGGATTATAGGAGTGCTGTTCACCTTTGTAGGGAGAAAATTCATGTGGCCAAAGCTCAGTTAGAGCTGAGGCTGGCCAATACTGGCAGACAATAAGAAAGGGTTTTTCAAATACATTAACAAGAAGAGAAGGACCAGAGAGAGCAATGGTCCCTTAATCGAAGAGAATGGTCACCTTACTGAGGGGACATAGACAAAGTAAAGGCACTTTAATGCCTTCTTTGCCTCCGTCTTCAACATAGTTGATGGGCTCTGGGACTCCAGATGCCTCAAGTTGGAGAACCATGACCACGGTAATGATAAACTCCTAGTGAACACTGAACTTGCGGGCGATTTGCTGCCTCACCTGGATCCATATAAATCCATGGGCCCCAATGGGATTTATCCCAGGGTAATCAGGGAACTGATGATGTCATTGCAAGACCTCTCAATTATTTTTCAGTGGTCTTGGGAATCTGAAGCAGTCCTGCTTTGACTGGAAGCTGGCACATGTTGACCCACTTTTCATGAAGGGTAGGAAAGAAGACCCTGGTAATTACAGGTCCTCAGTGCCTGTAAAATTATGGAGAAAATCATACTGGGAGTTACTGAAAAACACCTAAAGGACAATGCAGTCACTGGTCACAGCCAACATGGGTTCAGGAGAGGATGAACTTGTCTATCCAATCTGATTTCCTTTTAAAACAAGGTCACCAAACTGGTTGACCAAGGGGAACCAGTTGATGTTATTGTTTTGGATTTCAGTAAGGCTTTTCATGCCGTGTCTCTCGGTATCTTATTGGACAAAATGTCCAGCATACAACTAGACAAAGTCATGATGTGTTGGGTGAGCAGGTGGCTGATGGGTTGGGCCCAGAGGGTGATAGCAAATGGGGTAACATGGGATGGGTGGCCAGTCACTAATGGGGTCCCCCAGGGCCCCATTTTAGGTCCAATTCTTTTTCACATTTTCATAAACAACCTTGACTCGGGACCAGAGCTTCTCTTAAGTAAATTTGCAGACACCAAATTGGGAGGAGCTGTCAACTCTGTTGAGGGTGGAGAAGCCTTACAGTGAGACCTGGACAAATCAGAGAGCTGGGCAATCACCAACAGCATGGAGTTTAACAAGGATAAGTGACAGATTCTGCAGCTAGGAAGGGGCAACCCTGGCTACACATCCAGACTGGGGGATCAGGTGCTGGAGGCCAGCTGTGCTGAGAAGGATTTGGGGATCTTGGTCGACAGCAAGTTACCCGTCAGCCAGCCGTGTGCCCAGGTAGCCAGGATGGCCAACCATATCCTGGGGTGCACGAAGCATGGCATGGCCAGTCAGTCCAGGAAGGGGATTTTCCTGCTCTATGCTGCACTGGTGCAGCCTCACCTTAAGTACTGGGTGTAGTTTTGGGCATCACAGGCCGAGAGGGACATAAAACTTTTGGAGAGTGTCCAGAGTAGGGCAGTGAGGATGATGAAGGGTCTGGAGCTGAAGCCTTACTAGGAGAGGCTGAAGTCTCTTGGTTTGTTCAGCCTGGAGAAGAGGAGGCTGAGGGGAGACCTCATCACAGTCTGTGGCATCATGACAGAGGCAAGTGAAGGGGCAGGTGCCAATCTCCTCTTCTTTGGTGACCAGTGATAGAATCTGAGGGAACAGTGTGAAGCTACAACAGGGGAGGTTCAATCTGGATATTAGGAAGAGGTTTCGTACTGAGAGGGGGGTCAGGGACTGGAACAGGCTCCCCTTGGAAGTGGTCACACCCCTGAGCTGGGCTGATCCCAAGAGGCATCTGGATGTTGCCCTCAGTGCCCTGCTCTGACTTGACGGGTCCTGTGTGGAGCCAGGAGTTGGACTTGATGATCCTTATCGATCCCTTCCACCTTGGGATATTCTATGATTCTAAGAGAGGAGTGAATATTACGAGCAGAATCACCCAAGACCCCGTTTGCATTTGATGATAAAGTTCTAACCAAAAGTTTAGTTGTTATATTAGTATCAGAAATCTACAAACACACACATTCTTTACAAGGAAACAATGCAAACATACATATACCCACATTTGAAACATTGAGCATATTATCAGTATCTTCATTTTATATCAAGTTTATAAACGCAGTTGAATTACTGTAATTGACTTTAGGAACACTAAAAGAAGCACTATAAATTTGTACTGTAGGTGCTTTACATGCATCTGTCTGAAAAAACAGAGGAAAGTTAGGTTTGGCTCTAAATATTTCTGTATCTCTATATATGCTCCATGAATTAAATCACAAAACATCAGGTAACACATTAGTTGAACATCAACTTACAGAATTTATAGACCAAATGCAACTCTGGCAACTTGTACCACAGGAATATGGGCCAGAGAATTGTATTTCAATTAAGCCAAAAGTCCTTTCAAGTCTAAGATTAAAACTTTGGTCTATGAGAAACAGAAGATGCAGGCTTTCATTAGCTTTGTCTTTTAGATCATAATATGAAAAGGCATCTACAGTCACCTATGATGGATATGTTTATCATATGTATGGGTGAAACCATACCTAACAAAAATACCTTATTGTTGAATCAATTCAACACAGGTAATCAACTGGTAAGCTGAAAAGTTTTAATAGATATATATGTACTGAGATCCATTTCCTTTGGTGTGAAGTTCACTGAATTTACTGAGAAACAAGAGCTTATTTTGTACATGAATTCCAAAGTAGAGATATACAGAATGTATACAATATGGTCTCGGACACTTTAATTGTGCCCGAGCTGGGCAGGGGGAAGTCTATTAGAGAAATAACTATTGTTTAGAAGGGTTCACTCTACAAAACAGGAAATTTGTTTACAGGACAAGGAAAGTATTAAAGACCACACATCTATCTCAAGAATTCCAAGCTAAAAAATTGCTAAAATAATTCTCTCTCTTCATACTTAGCAATGCCTCAATTTTAAAGTATTAGCCTCACTACTACAGCTCACTCTAATTTGGAGCTGAGCAGGAAGCACCAGCGAATGAAAGCCAAAATCCAAGCAAAAATCAAGTGAGATCAAGATACCATCAAATGTTGACTTCTCAAAATACATTCTCCTAATGATTTAGGACTTAAATCAAGTTTTGTTTCAGAAGAACTTTTCAGATTACCACCAGAACTGCTATGGCTAGCATACAGATTATTACAATTTTAGCATTTTTGGCTTTAGCTATGACCAGCTTTCTTGTAAATACATGTTCTTAATTTGTTACCATGTAGGTCACTATAGCATAAAGAGAAAACTCTTCACCTTTCATTTATTTCTGCTAATGTAAAAGTCTATAAATAAACAATACCAACATTCTGTGTCACACTATGTAGCCTTTCATCCTTCAATACAAGCAGCTTTTTATCTGTCCTGGAGCTGTTACTATTTATTTTGGCTTTGATTTCTTATCTTGTGACATAATACCATCCTTACCTGAATTAAGACTAAAATTGTTCAAACTCTGTTGCTTAAAAGAGACAAAATCCCTTGACATATTCCATGTATTTATAAATTACAATTACCTTTTGAAAACATTGTTCATTCTTCTATACCCATGGCTTACAACATGATACTATATTAGCAAAACAGCTAAGAGCTTTTACTTACTAGAGCGTGATCCTCTGAAGACCCTCTCTCCCACTATCTTATCCATAGGATAGACTTTGTGAGTGCTTTAGGGTCTGCTGTACCCTTGTGGGCAACATTTGTCCCCAAAGACTTGAAAAGAAAATTGTTAAATCTATAGCACTTACAATGTCCTACGTACATCTAAGCCTTTACTCTTTTCTCCTTAGTTCTATTTCTTTTTGGCTTTTTAAAGTCACAATCTTGATTGCACTGCACAGCAAGTATTTATTATAAAGGAGGTTTTACATATCCTTACTTTTCTAGGCCATACGATATTTAAACTGGAAATAAAACACCAAATCAGCAAAATAACCTAATGTCTTTTATATGGCAGAACCTATAGGCTCAAGCTATAAATTAATTAAACTGTTCCAAAGATTTACACTATGGACTTTCCTATGGTTTCTCTTACGATTAAATGCAGCATGTGAAAAAGGATATTGAGACCTGGATGGATGCATCAAGAAGTATCAATGATTGTTACCTGCAGAGGTGTTACAAGAAATTTCATCTGCTGCAACGAAGACGAATTGATTTCTGCAAGAGAAGATAAAATTCACAATACTGCTTGCTGACTGGGAAATGTGCTAGCTGCCAATTGACTTGATGTTTACAGATGGGGTAGGGTAAGGGTGCTTAATTTTAATGAATGTAGCAAGAAAAAGTGTTGACGTATTTCAGTACTATAGAGTTTATAAGGATCATGAGGTAGACATGCTGGGATCTTTTAAATGAAATAATGGTGACATTTGAATATGGACTATGTACAAACTCTTGCATTGGAAGCTTCATGTTTAGTGTTACAGGTATGTCAATATATTTATGAAGTCTAATAAAAATGAAACAATATTTATATTGATGTAGATAGTAAAGGGCACTACTGCAAAATATGTTAAAAGTTTTTGAAAAAAATAATTGTAATTTACTTCGTGCATCTGAAAGGAGGATAGCAAAAGTAAAATAGTTTACTTTTATATGTCTAATATGATTGCAATCAGAAAACAAATTTTCTGCTATTTATTAAAAAAAATGAGATAGTATATTCTCATATACTGTCATCCAAATACATACAAAAGTCTTTTGCAGAATCTTAGGAGAATAAGCTAGAAATATGAATAATTTAATATAAACCTTCTCTTGCAAAATTCTTTTTTAAACCAGGTAACATAAAAAGAGAAATGCTAAATATACTAATATTTCAAAATGCAGAAAACTTCACTACAGCACAAATCCTGATTTGTCCTTTCTGAAGTCAAAGCAAACAGGATTTGGGTTGCTGGAAACCATGTGTAAGGATTAGCATCAAACGATTCCTTTATATGCACATACATAGCTTCCTTTAATTATTTTTGTGTTGTGTGGGATTAACAAAAAGTCTGGGTGAAGTCAACACTTGGGTGCTGTTTCACTCCAAATTGCATGTAATTCCTCCACCCTGTGCTGCTAGGCATGGGAAAAAACTGAGTTTTTCTGTTTTGCACAGCTTTAATGCAAGAGTCTACCAAACAGGAGCTAGAAGGAACGTGTTCTACCTTGTACAGAGGACTACCTGTAAAATTTGAGTTCTGCAAGATGATGAAAGCTCTGCCAAGCACTGAGTATTCTGAAGATCCTATTGAGAACTATTCAGTCTGGGAGCAAATATCCCATAGCGGTAACAGAAGAGTTAAACCCTGAGAGAACAAAATCTATTTCTGTTACTTCATCTACAATGTATTCAAGAGATTTGAAATTCTTCTTTAGAAATCTGTGAACCTTGTTACTTAGGGGTCCACATTTTGGGAAAAAAACCACAACAAACAAGGAATCTGTAAATCCATTCTGTAGGGACAGGATTGATTAAGATCAAAAGTAGTGTCCAGTCATTGCCTCTGCCCTATCTCTGAGACACCAACACCCGCCTTTTAGTATGAACAAACCTAGTGATCTATCTGTATGTTCTTTCATTTTCAACTGGATGCACAGCTTGGTAGTTTTGCTTTATTTATTTTTTTATGAGATCAATCTTACATGTAATGCTACAGAGATGAATTTAAAAAAATACAGGGGCATAAATTTAACTTTATCAACACAGAACTACTCTGTATTTCATAGGTAGTTCAATTTGTCACTCTTTTTACTGCTATCACCTCTTTTATTATCACCTCTTGTGATAATTATATGTAAAGGAACAGTTAAGATGTTTGCCTAAAAGGTATTCAGCCAGTAGCAATGCAGACTTACCAGCTACTGTTTAACAGAAAATCCTCCTTATTGATTTCTAGGAAGCTATTAAACTGCCCTCTCATCTAAATGAAAAGATCATTTTTCCTAAAAACTGCTTCAGGAGTGGCTAGCCAAGAAACTCCTTTTCTTCATTCAAAACCTTTTGTTGATATGAACATTGAGCCACAGACACTCTGTCTTCAGGTGCCAAAGTACAGAATTACCTGTAAGAACAATATGCTGGTTTAGTTAGGTACAGAAAGACCCCAGAACACAAACTGCTATTTGTCTTTTGGAGCCACAGATGTTTTTGAAACTACTCTGAAACCTTACTTTTTATTACCAACTCTTTACTAAGTAACTGGTAAAAAAAAAAATAACCCAAAGTGTTACCTATTTAAAACATCTACCATAATCATCCCTTGTCATACTGTTTCAGTTTCTGTAGGCACATACTATTTTGCTTTTCTAAAATTCATTTCACAACTCCATAGATCAATTCTAAAACTAAGGAGAAACTTACATATTGGCCAGCATTGCAACTGTGAGAATGAAAGGGAAGACTAGGATGCTGGAGTTCAAACAAGCCAGTTCAATTTTTTTACATCTAATTAGATGTTATTTGTAACAATTACAAGCAATTCTTTAGATGTTTGATGGGGTTAATGTCTTTAAACTGTCAGGGTTTTATTGAGTTGAATTCTATACTATCATTTACAATGACTTAGAGGGAGAACTGATAATCAGAGGTGTCACGATACACGTCACACCCAATGTCCAAAGCAAGCATTAGTCCTTACTGTGAACAATCCCACAGTTTGCAGATGGAGCCCTTCTGAGTTAAACTGACACTATGGTGCATCATGTTCTCTCTGTCTTAAAGTCCCAGACCTGGAAAAGGGCAGCTAACCTAACTCAATCCTTTGCAAACGTAGGGCTGTTCCCTTCAGATGCCAATTGTACGCACTAACTACTGAGGGCACAAGGCTTAAAGAGCTCGCAAGTAAACTATAGTGAAAATTCATGATGCATTTTAGGTTGTCTTAATGTTCCTTATCACTTTTACACTTTTTATTTACTCAAAAAGGTACAAGAAATGTAGGCAGACCTAACTTCATTGTACAGTAAGCCCTACTCAATTATTAAGATACACAGTTGCTACCATCAATTTCATTTGTGTATTGACAGTGAAAGTATCGAACAAAATGTTTGCTGGTTGTTTTATAGCTCAAATGTACACACATTTAAAATCCAGAAAACTTTTTTTCCCTTCAAATCTATTTTTTTAAATTGTTACTGGTTATAAAGGAGATAAACAGAAAAATTGAGAGAGTCGATGACAAATATAGTGATGTGAAAGTAAAGTTGCATATATTCCACTTGCCAGATACTCCCACCTGGGCTAAGTACAGCCCCTTGATGGACTGGCACCCTTTGGCAGCCTGAGCTCTGCGATGGAAACCCAGATAGTGTGGGTCATGAAAATGTACTTCTGGGATGCAAAATGTCTCAGTTCCATCTGAGCAGGTATTTCTTCCCAAGGGCAAACACTTCTGCATATGACTACTTCTCTCAATCCTATATATCAATTTCTTATTTCTTCAAGTAAATTGAAAACTACTGCAGATTTTTAACCAGTATAGTTAGAAAGATACTTTTAAAGTCGGGAAAAAAACCCATTTTTTCCTAAATTCAGACAGGAACAGAGGGAGAGGACAGCAAAGTAATAGTAAATGATTTGAGGCTCTTACAAAATATTTTTAGGCTCATCACTTGACTGTTTCCCATTCTGTATTTATAGCAGGCCACTGAATTGAAAGACTTAGATAATAAAGTATTAAGCCAAAATATTTAATTGAGTGAAGAACAGGAATCTAAGTGAAGCTTGACTAAGTTTATCATTATATACACTATTTAGTGAAAAATATTACTAATTACAATTACTTCAGTAAACCTTATGTACTCACAGAAATTAAGCCTTCTGGACTGTGCAATTTTGTTTAATTTTATTTTATTTTTAATGCCATAGCCAAATTTCGTCAGCATGTTTGTTTGCTACCACAAGTTAATTAAGAGGCCTAAGATTTTTCAGAAATGCATCTTGTCAGAACTTTCCCTTACCAAAGTGTTGCATCTATCCATTTTCTAGAAGAGCTGTCTTGCTCCTGGTAATTCACCTCAACTGTGCTGAAGTTGTAGAGAAAAAAATTTCTGTACTTTCATTCTAAAGCACAGTGACCCAATACACGCATATTGACACTGAATTCAAGCTCAGGTAAGGCTTTATATGTGAAATTTAGCAGAACCATGCTAACAATTTGTAATTACTATGTAGTGTTTTTAGCTGTTATTTCTACGTAAGTATTTTTTGTAAGCATGTTTAGATAGTCTTCACTCTCTTTTAATCTACATATTCTGAGAGTTTGTTTCAAGTTTGAGAAGCTGATGTTCCTGTGAGGTTGGTTAGCTTTCAGTGTACATGTATTTTACATGCTCCAGCAGGTAAGTTAGATTATTAACAGTATTTCTGTTTAATGAACATATATGACTTTCCTTCAAACTTTTCCAAAATTGCCTTAGTTTTTCCCATCCTCATAAACACTAGCACCAATGATCTCTCAGCTAGTAGACTGTCAAACAGATGCTAGAACAGAGAGGGGAATTCTGGTTTATACCATCATTGATGCAGTACTGGACTTTAGGCTCCCTCACATGTGGAAAGTTTTCTCCTTGCTGAGAAAACTCAGTTAAAGTTTTCTTAAATGCTGAAATGCTGATAATTCAGTTACACATAAACAACTTCTATCACATTTTCTACACTAAAAAGGCTTTATTTTAAAGGTCAGTGGCAACTTAAAGTAGAATGGAGCTCAGAAAGCGTAGAAATTTTTAATCAAGATTGGGTTCACAGTGCAGCCCTAACCATTGATCTTGTCTGACCTGTACACGATTTGGCTACTTGAAGTTGGAAAAGTCAGAACCTGGAAGTGGATGATTGGAAAAGTCAGATAATGAGCCTCATATGTGCTTTTTCTATGACTCCAGGGATCCAGCCATCACAAAGCACAATACCAACCTATATTCAGGACTGATAGTCACTCAGAGTGCTCCCCCTAAAAGTTTCCACCTAGTCACCTCACCCTCGGAAAGCACTTGCTCTCCTTCCTTTGTCTTCTCTACTGCATACTCCTAACAAAGCAAAAAGCATCAACCTACCATTTTCCCTCCCAATGCTTGGCCCTTCTACTTTTCAGATGTACAAACACCTTCACAGCTATGCCTGGGAAGTTTATACATGTAGGTCAATGCAGGTGTAAGAACTTTGGCTAACAGGACATATGGGACAAATTATTAAATGTTGTCCATGTCCTGCCCTCTCCCTAGGAGTCTGGGGGCCAGTTGGACTTTTCAACACACTCTACGTTTCACACAGAATGTGATTAAGAACACACATATCCTTTCATCTAGCACTCCCAAAAGTTTTTAGTCCCTCTTCTTGGCAACACAGAGATTCCATAAAGCAGAAGCCATAGTAGAAGTGGGATTTTAAGAAATCAGGACTTCCCTAAAAATAATCACACTAACTTTAGGAAATCTGAAACAAAAAATAAATTAGAATCCAATGACATACAGTGAAATATGTTTCATACATCAGTGTTCTTAGAATTTGCTTGCTAACTTCACAAAACTAGACAGCTTTGCTTAACACACAGGTGTAGTCCCCCAAAAATACAGCAACTGCTGAAAACAGTGCAGAGCCCCAGCACACAGGAAATTAAGATGAAGGCAAGCATAATACTGAAGTTACAGTGGGAAGATGTAAACTATATGCAAATCCATTAACTTTTTCTGGTAGGACCACCATGGGATTTACAAATAGAGTCAGCATTTAGATTTCATAGGTCAGAACCTCAGCCTGTAATACTGATACAGCCTAAGTGAAAGCACTGAATTCGCTGGACCTACTCCAAATTGCATTCTCCAAGGATCTCTGGTGCTATCTAGTATAGGAATGATTCTTCCCAGAGGTGTTATATGTGGTACATCCCTACATTTCTGAATTATTAAAGACACTTTCCTTTTCCTTCATGCTCTAACTTTAAGGCTTCATTGCTCTTGTTAGGACCTATCATAGAGGGCCTTTTCACTATGAATTATAACATAGGTGACAGCTGGCTGCTTGAATGGTTTCTGTAATACTCAATATGGAGAAAGATTCAGAGTTTCCCTCTAAAACAATTTTATGAAGCCCTCCCCAACTCCCTCCTTCCATAGCCCTAACTAACAAGGCTATCAAAGAATTTAAACTTTTTGATATTAGTATAATAGCTATAATAAGGTTGATTTTGCTATTATCATGCTTTATATTCCCATTACTGTAAGATCAAAATGTGTTATCATACTCAGAGCATTTAAATCACAATGCAAGAACAATTAAGCAACTTTACATCCATACCTATAAGATATATTTAATGAAGAAAACTATAAACAGATAGTATTCATGTGGTATCAAGCTTCAACAACGCTAACAGTAACTTGTTCAACCTGATGTGCGTTAGAATAGTGTGTTTTACTTTTAGACTAAATTTTCCATGCCAGGTTCTTTTTTTTTCTGCAGAATTGCTTGCACAACCTAAATACTATTAATGCTGACAAGACAAAGAGGAAGATGCAATTATTCTGTTGGCACCTAGGTATTCTGCTTCCATTGCAAAAGGTAATGCATCTCCCACCTCCATCATGCTTGACCATGTCATTAAATGCTCTTTACTGAAATTTTGAGGAAGTAATTAGAAGTGTATGGAGTAAAATACTGCATCAAAAGAAATTATGGAGCTACTTCTGTAAATATTACCTCTCAGAAAACACTAAAGCACATCTTGATTGCCCAAGCAGAGGAACCTTGTCCACCTGCCTGGACTCAGTTGCCGCTGCAGAAGATCTGGTCTCACCTCCACCCATACAGGGACCTCACATGCCCTGGGGTGGCACAAGACATCCATTTCCAGGTGGCTTAACCAGGCCCTTAATTCGAATGCCGGGATAGGCATCTATTCTGGCTTTATATCTATGTTATCTTTGTGCTCAATATAGGATGTTTCAGTGTCATTCAGCCAAAGACAAGATGTCTCTAACATAACTCAGACTGCCAAAGACAGCTGGAGAGAGAAAAGTTAAGAAAGCCCTCTCATTAAATTTTACCCTGCCACCAGTGAGACCACTTCTTGAATAGGAATAATTCATTTTAATACCAAAAAGCACTTTTGAAATTGTGAAAAGCATACCTTCAAGAATAAAGAAAGGGAAAGAGAAAAAGAAGAAATCTCTGCTTCTTCTGGACACTAGTTGAAATGTGCATTCCTGGGAGTGGTGATATGCCTATTTTATTCCATTTACTCAGAGAAAAAAAAAACACAACAAAAACAAAAGAGAAAAATGGTGAACAAAAGATGGTTTCTGCTAATTTGTATTCTTATGCCAGTTTTTCCCCAGCAGGCAGAGGCATCTTTCTTAGCTCTTAGTTCATCTATTAGTATCATTAGTTCATCTATTGAACTAACTCACTCATTCAAATGTTATGAGAGAGAGAGGCCTTTTAGCAAAGCCTAATACTAATACTGTAAAGCATGTTAGGGACATGACAAGATGTCCATACTGCTCACAGCATAGAGATAATTTATCCATGGCAATGTCTTGTGTATGAATAACCCTCCTCTCTGCTCCCACTGCCCCTCACAGGCTGCATAAAGAACATTTCTAGCAAATTGGGGCTACACTTTAAAACTTATAAAACTATAACTATACTAAGATTATTTGCCTTTTCCTGTGATTAACACGGTCTATGCACCTAAACTAAATCCTCACAGAAGAAATCCTGTGACTTTATTCAGAAACATGCCAACAACATAAGCTGATGTCAGTATGACACAGGAATGTGAAATTAAGCCTATTTTTGAACTTTTAGCAATTATATTTGAAATTTATTTAATTAGTATGTTTTGGACATATTTTGTTTTAGGGCAAACTACAGCATTTTGAAGTCAGCTTTGTGTAAAGAATCAGTATTTTATCCAGTAAAATCATAACAAAATATATATCTATTTTGCTGGGGGGATTTATTCCTTATGTATATCATGTAATCTTTAAAACAATGTGTCATTAAAGCATACTTTATATTTGTTTCTGATTTCATAATGATTATTATGTTTTAACAGTAACCAGCATTTTACCCACAACAAAGTCTGCTAATATACAGAGGTTATAAAACTTCTTTATCAACAACAGTTTTTTCATTTTAGGTTATTTTAATGTTTGAAGGACTTCACAAATTACTTCACAACATAATATTTTCATATTATAACTAAAATATCATATATATGAAGACCTTGCTAAGATTATTTAAGAATTCATTCAGAAAAACAAAATGGACTTCAGAAGCTGGCACATGTTTGGTGTAAACAAAAATTTTACTTTTTTTTTGCATGTATCTGAAACATCCTAGGGCAGTTTTCACCAAAAAAAAAGTGTTCTTTAAGATATATGGGTAAGCTTTCTACTCCTGATCATTCTGTGCAGTATGCCAGGGATGTGTTACTAATAGTAGAAACTTAACAAGCCCAAAGGTGAAAAAACACCCCCAAAACTATTTAAATGCTTAATAAAATGCTTTAGACTCCATTGATGTGGGAATTGTTACAGTAAAAAACATACAAAAGTGTAAATTGCCTCTTTCTTGAGTAATTTAATCTACACGATTATTTTGTTTGTTCTAACACTGCCTCAGCTTGCCTAAAAGACACTGCAAATCCATACAGACTATATCCAACTCATTCCGTTTTATTTTATTAATATAATTTCATTCCTTCATCTTTTCTCTGACAGCTTCACAATGGTCTTAATTCCTTCTTGTTTTTAAAGTGCTCACAGTGGAAGCTCTCAGGTTGACAATACTTCTAGCATGTTCTAATCTGCCTCTTTGCGGTCTATCAAGTCAATGATCTGCAAACTAAGAAGGGTATAATTAGAGACTGACATGTCCAAAGGAATTGCTATGGTCTATCATGTCACAAGCACTGACCCAATAGACTGTAACAGTTTTGGTCTGTTGGATTAGGAATCAATGTTTTACTAAGTCCCCAACTCCATATTTATCCAGTCTGCTGAATTCAACACGTAAAAAATGCTCAAGTCACACTTTCTTTCAATACCCTCCTAAGAGTGAAGAGACATATTAAAGAGATAATTCCTGGTTTTAAAATGTGAAGCAATCCTTTTTTTTCCCACTTCTTTTCTGAGGAAAAACATGCATGAAAATGCATCAAAGGAATATGTTTATAATTATGGTTATTTACTATGAATTTTTATTTTACAGTAAGAAACTCCCAAGTTAAAATTCATGTGATATAACCTGATGCCAGCTAGATGCAGGAAAAAGAAAGGTTGTATGGAAAGGACAGACTAGGAGCACTGATTTTTTAAAAAGAATTAGAAGCATTTAATAATTTCCACTATGTTCAAGAAGAAACTAGCAGCAAAAGTACTCAGCATCCTTAACCTTGCAGCACTTTAGGAGCCAGTTATGGAAACCTGGGCTCTGGTGTTTGTCTACCTTCTCTCTCAGTTTTTTCTTCATGATTTCCAGCATGGATGTCAAAGCAGATTTTACAGTAATATCCAAGGCTGCCCTCATCTATGGAGGTTGTTAAAATATCCCTTGATACTACAGTGAAGGAGAATGGAAATTACAGGAAGGAGAAGTAGGCAGAGTATGAAGAGTACAAGCTCTGACCAGATGGAAGTTTCATATTTGTTGTTTACCATCACTCTGGGCCAGGAATCTAAGCTTTTTCACTACAGTATTTACCTTGGATTTGAACTAGTGAAGTAGTTCAATAGCTACATGGATAGTACACGAATACTGAGATTACGCACAACCTTCCAAGTATCAGAAAACATGCTGAGTTTACCAAATATTAGAGGAAAGTTTTAAAACAACCAAGTATATAAAGTAGCTTTCTAGACTTGATAGGAGATTATCTTTTTCTGAAATGCTAGTTTGCCATGCTTCCTACATTAACATGACTCCCTGCGTCTCCCCCAAAAGCAGTATATCTACAATATTTTAGAATCAATCATTAGAAAGCACCCTATGCAATACATTTTTTATTTCAGGAAATTCCTTTCAAATCACTTTACACAAAACTCTGTTCATAGTATTTTAAACTTTTTGATTATTATTTTTCCCCCTGCTACATTCTCTTTATTCATATTCATCCACTTTTACTTCCCAATTCCTTCCCTAACAGGTACCGTTATAGCTATAACACGAGTCATATACTCCAGCCATTCCCAAAACTGTGATCTGAGTGATGAATATGGATTATGAAATATTAAAATTATGCCAGTGACCCTATAGTTTACCACAGATCAGATACAGACATAAGACATACAAGCCTAATAGGTAGATACCTGACTTCATTACCTCTGTGTAATAGCAACAAGGATTATTTTAGTCTGATGTGAAGTATTAGGGAATAAACAAGTTGTAGCTACTATACAGGATAACCGGAAGAAAAAAAACCCTAGACCAAGCAAACATCACCACATCAAACGTCAATGTTTGAAGAAGTATTAAATTACTTATTACCATTACAAAAGCTAAACACAACCCTTGTACCTTTTCAAGATGCTAACTGATCCTTCTCATTCTTAAAATTTCAGGAGCTCAGGATATGGGCTTTACAATTCTCGCTTCTGTATCATTTTGTCCCCCAAACTTTGCAATTTTTTAAGATCCAACTTGTATAGCAAAATTAAAAAATGTTTGAAGGGTCCAGCTGGGAGTAGAAGAGTAAAGTTATTGCTATATTCTATTATTTTTCCTCTTCAAACTCGATTTCTTCTGAAATTAAAACTGCGTATGGAAAGACTCTTTCCTAAATCTTAGTGATCATGAAAGGAATGAAGTGCTACACTTTAAAATATTTATCCTTCTATAAAATTATTTAATGGAAAATTAGATTCTGACTGAACATCCTATTATATTTTATATGCTCTCCAACCCCTAATTTTTAGTATATATCACTAGTAACATCCTCAAGAGAAAGTAATTTGAATAAAACTATAGTGGTTTTTGTTGTTTACTCATAAAATAGAAGATATTAAAAGTTTGCAATATACAAAAAAATCTGCTCAATTTGGAGCAGCTCTTATTTCATATTGTATGTATTTTTAATCTTAATTCTAATTTTTCATTCATCAATGTGTTTCCAATTAAATTAAATCAATACCTATTCTATTTATGATAATCTGACCAAAAATATATCAAGTATTACTCCCTATGACTTGCTCAAAGAGAACTGGAAAATATAGGCACTTTGAAAATGTGAACTATTAGAATATCAAGATATAACTGGGAGAAAAATTTCAGATCTGGAAGATACACAACTTCCATATGACAAAATCTCCTGTCTCAAATTTCATACAAAATCCTATGTATGAGCACAGAACATGTAACACAAATGGATAGACTAAAAAAAAAAAAAAGATATATTTTATACTACAAAGTGTTATGTGAAAAATGTTTTTGAATATGCCTTCTTTGCTTTTAAAAAAGAGGAGTGAAAAGAAAAAGTGGTCAGCTTCCAGTGATGAGGGATCTAATCCAGACAGCAGAGAAGACAGTGGGAATCTTCCCCTTGTTTGTTGTAAGATTTCAATTTAACAGTAGTAGAAAAAGGGAGTTACATTGAGAGCAAAATGCCTCTGTACCTCTCTGTGTGCGCGCGCAGGGGTGTGTGCATGTGTGTGTGTGTGTGTCGGTGGGTGATGGATGGGGAATGTGTGTGTATATATGTGAATACACAATCGTACATATATAAACACACATAATTATCATTAAGTATAAGAGGGTTAGCAAGCAGTACACGTGAAATGAGTGCCTTTCAGACAAGGCAGCTTTAATATTACTGGGCTCTTGTTTCATCATACTATGATATACACTTTCATAAATATTGCTGACAAAAGTAATATGCAAGAGAGGAACATTTGTCTTACTCCGATCAAAGATGCAATAACCAAATCATAAAACACAAAACCAATAGCCAATCAATGTGAATAAGTCTGCCCATAGGCTTAATTCAAGCAAGCCATTCACTGAGCTATGTGATGGATCTGTCAAATCCAATACAGCATTACAGACATACTAGCAACATCAAGTGAACATGCAATGACAAAATGACAATACGCCCCACTGCCATGCTTTGACTTTTTCTACCTCATAAATATAAAACTTGATGGTTTTCCTAGTTTCTCTAACTTTAGATATGGACAGAAATCTAACAATTATTCTTTTCATTTATATTTTTTAAAAAAAAAATATTGCATGAAAGGTGAATAAAAGCTGTACAAACATTTTATTGCCCTCTGATTTAGTGTCTTTTACACATCCTTACAATTATTTTTTCAAAACACTTCTGGAGTTTGGCAGGCAAAACTCCAGAATGATGAAGAACATATATACACCAGTAGGCTCTCTGTTTCCAGTTGTAAGAATTGAAAAACATATCAGAAATATTTTAAATATTGCAAAGTTAAACATGACTTTTTGGATCCATTTTTGCAAAGAGCTTCAAATCTTTAAGTGCAATTTAGCATGATGATAGATCACAGTATAAAAATCCAATTCTAAACTTTTTACAGTTGTATTCAGTGATTATATTGCTTCATAAATAAAAATAAAATGTACCTGTTTGCTTGTTTGTTTTGTTGGTTTTGGTTTACAGACCTAAGAAATGACTGGATAAATCTGTAAGCTCTACCTTCATTGTAAAATTAATTACTTTTAGGAGTACATGATTCGTCCTAACTGATACTTAGGGTTTTGCGGTGATTTATTTAACGAGATTTCCTTGCCACTTGACTCTCCTCTGTATACTTGTTCTTTGCCCATTTCCAGCACTATTTCCAGCTGTGACAAACAAGGATACCATTGCATATCTTTGCAATAGAGCTCTCTTACGGTAATCATTATCCATTGACTTGGGGTATTGATTCTGGAGTTCCAAATCTTTCTGTTAACCTTTATTTTTAATTTACCAAAACATGTCTCCAATCTAAAGATTTCCTCTTTCCAGCTCCTGACTTAGGAAGAATGTCAAATATGGAACATTACCATCCATCATGTGTGTAAGCTATGACCAAAACCATAAAGCTGTTCTATTTTAAATGAACATGAAGCACTCTTTCCATGATATGTCACTGCTTCAATAGTACATACTCACTGGTCCTCACTTCATTTTTCTGGGCATTGTTTGCACATAAACATATAAGTATAAATATATTTAATGTGTAATTAAATTAAATGGGTGCTCAAAACTAAATCAAGTGTATATGGAGATATGAAATCTTCAATATTGTCAGAGGACAGCAGATGATTATTACATTGAGAAGAAAGGATACGAGCAGTTGTACTGAACTGTTTCAGAACTGTAAATATTAATAATTCACAACAGTTGCTGAATTAAATTAATTAAAAAATGAATGAAAAGTTAATCAATTTAAGCAAAGTGTAGCTGGAAGCAATAAGAGGTATCCATGTTTGCACATAGTTTCCCATATGCAATGACATGTTTGAGCAGATTGTTATTTTTGTTTTCTATGCTAGTTTTAGGATTCTCCCATAAAGAAATATTGGTAATTAAGACAAGAAACCATATTCATTTGGGGGAAGCAGATTGAAGATGAGGGTTAACCACATTTAAAAAGAGAAGCTAAATTAAAAGAAAAAAAATCCAGAAGATACAAAATTCATTTAAGATATTTAAAATTATGCAAGCAAAGACAGGTTATTACAATTCTAATTATACATAAGGTGTGTCTGAAAATTAGACATTTAAAAAAAAAAATAATTAAGGGTTGTAACAACTGCATTACTACTGATGCCATCTTCCTCTACAGCAGTTAAGAGCACTGTTGTCTTTGACAAGTCCTTTACTTTTTTTGTCAGTATAACTCTTAGTGATGTTGACTCTCTACCCATGGCAGAACACATGACCAACTGATGCTTTATATTACAGCATTTGATTCTTTTTATGAGAAGGTACATTAATTCAGAATTAAAGCATTTAGAAATCAGAACTTCATTTAGTCATAGGAATAAACACCCTATAAAATGACCCAGGGAATCTGAGCGATATCTGGCAAAAAATGACTAACCACAGGTTATTTATAATTTTGTCCTTCCAGTTTAGTAAATTTTTAGAAGCAGGAATTATCTTCTATTATAAGCTCACAGAAAAATACTAGAACTGCAATGTGCTAACACACCTTTGTGGAAATGAAATGAAACTACTGAGTAGCACTTCACCTTTGTAGGTTACCCTAAGCAGAAACAGTACATTGTATCTATTTGATATTACTGATCCAAAATTAATAGAAAGTAACTTGCTTACCTGTCTGACACAGCATGCCTCAGCCACACATGCAAATTATATTATTCACATAACTTTAAAAACTATATCCTCATTACCCAGAATAAGCATTTGAAAGGCAAATATGCATGCATAGCATTGTAACATTCATACCATGGTACTTTGTTCTAAAAATACAGAATCCATGAACAGCACTTCAATTTAATAAACAGTTCACTGAATTTTCTCAATCTGTTGATTTATTTAAGAAACAAACATGTAAGACATTGTCTAATTTAGCATCTAAGGAATTTTTCAATACATATTCAAGACTGAAGAAATTATCTCCATGATTCCAAGGGAAAATTTCCTTTTATCAGGAATAGAGAAGTGTGACCTCGCTTTTCACTGCTACTGTGAAGCAAAATATATGTGTGTACCTGCCTTTCACAATATACATCCTCACTTTATGGCTGTACACTCTTCAAGAACTTGAAAAGTGCAAAAGATAACATAGATTTCTAAAAGGTACAGTTTATGAAGAAAACATTGGATATTCTTTATTTTCATTAAAAAATCATGTCCACACACTGCAAAGACTTAATTTTACGCTATTTGACAAAATCCTACTCCTACTGAAGTCAATAGCAATTTAGACATTGACTTCAAAGGGCTCCCAATTTTCATCTTGCAAGAAGATGAGTTAATTTATGTGAACATGGCTTTTAGTTTATCTAAGTTTAGTCTTTGCATGTTTCTCTTATGCAGATTGTAATAATATCTTTCATTCATGGTATTATTACCACCAAATCTGGTTTACATTTTGAGGGAAAAAAAAAAAGAACTCTTTTTTATTGAAGAATAGAAAAGAACTGATTTTTATTAATTTTTTTCTTACTGTTTTAAAAAAATCAAATGCCTGGACATGCTGTTTTGTCTTTGATAGTTTTAGTTTAGATACAGTTCATTCTCAATTTTCACTGACTAAAACACTGTCAATGTGAATTGAGGGCACTCAGTAGGTTCAGGTTCTAAATCAACTGAAATAATACTCCTAAGAGGAATAATGATCTTTAGCAGCAGACCATCATGAAGCTGTGCATATATTTATCTACATTGTACAAGGGTCACAGAATTTATCTGGATGATCTACAGCTTGGGAATGTGTACATCTCACGCCTGATTCTCAATTAAGGCCTAAAATCTCTCAATTTATGGCTATTCATGGATTATAATAAAACAGCCTGCTTTAGAGATCACAATTATCTGCAGAGCAACAAGACAGTTATGAGACTTCAACAAGGCAAATTTATAGATTAATCTTCAACTTCCACTGGTCAAATATTGATGAGAAGTGAAGTCTTACCTGTCACTGTAGGCAGCTGCAGTGGCAGTGGCAGGCTGGGCATACCGGTAGGCAGCATAACCACCCTGAAACACAAACTCACGCTCTAATTCCATTGCTACAGCACCATAAACAGCATTTTGCAAAATTTAGCAACAGCTGAAAGGGTACTATCATGCTGTACATTCAAGGTAAGCAGATAAAGATGTAGGGAATATTTCAGTGCGTTGTTAAGCATAATTTATCTCAGCAAACTTGTACTTGTTAAAGTTTGTTCCAGAGATCAGGAGAAAGCAATGAACTGTGTTAAGCAATGTAAGGTTTTTTACAATACTGCATTCTTCCTCAAGTTTCCAAATAGCAGTAGGTGTACATGTACTAATAAAGTGATGCTGAATTTAAAGAGAAATACTCAGCTAATAATCAATTCTTTTTTGTACAAAATATGATTTCTCAGGTCTGGTTGATTAAATCTATGAATTTGTGCACTCAATTAACACAACGTTACAAAGGGTTTTGAATTTATACATAAAATTATAACAAAGAAGCAAAATTCTCTTCTTCCATGAATTAACATTCAGTTGTATGTAACAGTAATTGCAGCTGTTCAATTAAGCAAACAGGACAAACAAACACCCATTGGAAAGGAATTGTGTGCAGCGATGCATTGATTATCAAACTGTGAAAACAGCAGAGCTTCCTGTTCAATGGACCACGGTGTTATATCAACCATTTCAAAATGATCTCAGCATGCCAATTAACAAACAGAGGCCAGTCTCCATAGATAACACAAACATGATTTACGTCCCAATTAGAATTCACCACCCCATAATCCTTGTATTTCCTTCCCCACCTTCACCCCCTTAACAATGAATTACTCAGCTTTATTAAAATTCACTCTTTTGCTAAAATGTTGGATTTAATGGATTCCCCCCCCCCTTTTTTTTTTTTTGGAAAGCTGCATTCACACAAGACATTATGCTGATGCACAAAAACCAGGCTATGATGTGTCAACCTTTACTGTAACAGGAAGGCACTTCTAGTGCAGGAACTTTTGTGGCTTCTCTATTTTGGTTTTAGAAAAAAAAATAATCATTCTTTTCAGAAAAGCCAATTTCCACTACTTTTACAAGCTGCTTCCCCTTCCTCTACTTCATGTGGTGGAATCTCATTCATCCCTAACAGGCATAAAACTCTTTGGGTTTGAATCACACAGAATCATAGGGGTTGGAAGGGACCTCAAGAGATCATCGGGTCCAACCCCCCTGCCAAAGCAGCTCCCTAGATTTGCAGGAGGTTGGTTACTTGGCTGATAACACCAGACCTCCCCAAGATTAAACCTGTTTTACATATTCTGACAGCTCTTAGGAACTCCAGGCTTGGCACTGTCGACTGACTGGGAAAGATGGTCCTTCTGACTTTTTTCAAGTGCTCACATAGAGAATAGTACCACCCCCATCCCAACTCCCGGCAGCTCCCTGGCAGTAGGAATTGTGTCACGCCACCACCAAACGAGGCAGGTGCTGTGCTACATTTTTAAACCCCCATATTAAAATGTGGGAGTCACTTCATTTCAACCCAACTATGCACATAATGCCTCCCACCATGTCAGAGAAACGAGCATGGGCCACCACAAAGAGGTATAAATGTTTTGATGTGTTTAATCATTTCTGTCATTTATTTAGCTATCACTGACAGCTGATCAGTACCCTTTCTGGCTCCCTAAATATGAGAGCTGCATTCCTTTTGCTTTATTTTCATCGAGGAATTGAACACTGTAGCTCAACTCTGAACTTTATTAAGATGCTTTGGATTCAACAACCACAATGAAATTTGTGAGAGTCCTGGAAACACTGAATCTAAAGCAATAAAATCTTGATTCCTGAATCTTTTAGAGATCTGAAATAGGGGATGCTTTTTTTATCATGAAAATAACGCCCTACCAGCCCATGTCAGGATTTTGTATTTTTAACATAAACCATCATATCATTACACATATAATCATTTTAAAGCAAATTATTTTTATGTGGTTTGTGTTCTACAGTTTTCATGTGGTACTAAGTTTTCTTACTGTTTTACTTCAGCTACTCCAAACAACTTCCTGCAACAACAAAATACCTGAATGTCCACTTTGTATTGGAAATCTGATTCAAACCCCTGAACTCTAAACTTCTGCAACAAGTTCTACTTTACAATTTTTCTCTAATTTTCAACTGGACTGATAACTTAGATGAAGAATAAACTAGTAATATTCCCTACATATGAATATCTTGGGTAATATAGTAAATTTTTATCTTTGTGCCTTAGACTATATTGTAAAATAAAATATTTAGAACAAAATTATGTGATAACAAATAACAATTTTCAGTTCCTATGTTTTAGAACTGTTTTAAGAATGCTTCGCCCTCCCCAGTAAGTGCATTCAAACAGAAAGTATCTGATTGCTATGCTTTATTATTTTGAAATTTCAGCTGAAATAATAAATCCAGCTAAAATTATTTTTAAAATGTCTGTGCCCCTATATTTGCTACTTCCAGGAGAACAAAAGCACAATGCTACAGCAGCTTAGACAATGTTACAGTAGAAAGTTGGTATACTTGAAGTATATAGAGCTATATCTCACTGGCATAAAACACTGTATGGGACACTCACAAGTCTCACTGTTGTATTTTGTGGGATATAAAGAATACCTGTGACTTTATGATAGAATGAAAAATAAAATGCAACTGGCAGCCTATTCTTATCATTCATGCACACAGAATCTATTTTCTCACATAATTATTTGAGTATTAGTATGAGCTTACAAGAGTCTACATTCAGCAGAATGAGGTTTTTTCACCAGTACATCATACCTGTGGCAATTTATTGCCACACACAGGCTTGTGTATTACAGAAATGTAATGATTTGAATGAGTGAGGGAAGAAGGATGGAAAGAAAGAACTAAGGAATTTACACAAATTCCCCAAAGCCACTCAGTATAATTTTCCTTTCAATACTTTATACATTTCTGTGGCTTAGGCAAACTGAAACAGAGCAGTGGGATTCGTGGAATGTCAGTAGCCAATCATTACAGAGAAATCTTAATCAAATTTAGAAAGAAATTGCAGAACGTTTTGATAAAATAAAATGGAAATGAATGGAAATAAAATGTATCTGTGTTGTTAAATAAAGTGTATATATCTGTAGTAAGAACAATTTCCACAAAAATGAGTTATACACATCTATAGATTACAAACAGGTATACACATGCACCTCTCTTTAATTTCTGTACCTACTCTCATAGGTACTGACAGTGTTTATTATGGGTACACATAAAGTGATTCTAAACAATGGGATTTTTAAAGTAGATTTTCCTATTACTAACATATTAAACATTTTATGTGAATGTTAAGAACTGTTTTTGCTAATTTTTTACTTTCTGTATCTCCTTTCATTCAAGGATCTCGAAGTATTTTACGAACACAAATTAATCAAGGTTCAAAATCTTCTCTAGTAGTGAATTATACCTACCTTATTAGCTAAAAATAGAGGAAGGGGATTAAAAATTATACCATTTATACCCAGTCCTGCAGACTATAGAAAGTGGAAGTGGTCACTTCCTCTTCCTCCACTGATATGATACTAAGGTTTAAATAGTACTTGTTCTGCTCACAGCATAAAACTTTGGGAGAATTAAAAACAAAATATCCATCACTTCTTGGTGCTGGCTTAACTTCCGAATAGGCCAATGTGAAAGGTTCATGTTATCTCTATATTGTGCTCTCAGAAGTATCTGTTGCCTCAGAGCTCTGGGTAATAGATCCAAAACTGACACCACATGTATTTATATCACAGATCAGAGACATGGAAAGACGTCAAAACTTTTAAAGAGGTACCAAGGAGCATTCCAGCACTAGGAGGAACAACCCTCTTCTCCTTGGGGCCTCTTTTGCCCTTGGAAAATCCACGTAACTTTTCATTCTGTTCCTGTGGAGTCACAGGAAATGGCACAACCTTCCATTTACAACCTACAAAAACCTCCGGGTTTTAAAAGAATGACTTCATATCTTTGCTTTTCACACGAAAACAGTGCCTTTCAGGCTATCATACCTGATTACATCAATGAAGTTCTACCTTAGATAATCATATCTATTATATCTGCGGGAAATAAATTCGTGCTCCACCCTCAATAGCATCTTACCTTTGAGCTAAAGGACACAGCTGTAGCTATTGGTTATCTCGTCCATACCCCTGATCAAAAAGCAGGTATTATTGTTGATCAGCAGCTCAGAGAGAAATCTTAAACCCACATACATTGCCATGAACCAGCTGCAGTATCACAAAGCCCAGAATCCTGAGAACTGGATAGAAGACCTTGCTGTGCACAGTAAGACTGACTAGCATCCATGGCTAAAGTGTATTGCCAAGGGAATTCTGAACTTGGTGATGCCAGAGTTTGGAAGCTTCTCATGTTTCTTAGCCTTCCCGCGTTTTAGGTGTCGATTAAAGACTGTTGTGCTTTTAAAACATTCTTTATTACAATGTTAGAAAAAAAAAATTAACACCCCTCCCCCCCCCCGAAAACCCAAACCACTATATTTATGGTAAAGCAGAGCAAAGGTGTAGAGCTATTTTTCTAACTGCATATTTCTGTGCCTTGCTATTTTTGCTTCATTTTGTGGAGTGTATTTTCTTATTTTCACAGGTGTCAATCTTCATCTAGGAACTTCTATATTTGCTGGCAGGCAACCTTAATTCTCTTTTAATGACTTTTTCTCTTAGTGAATCAATACTTAATTTTAAAAGGTCTTCCTTACTTCCTAATCATCTCCTTTATTTTTCCAACTCAAAGCCACATTTAAAAAGGAATTCAATAGCTCAGCTATTTCAGAGGCATTATTACATTTCATATAGCACTAAAATACAGAAATACAGAATATATTACATCTAGAATCATGGCTGTTGGTTTTTCATTTTAGAATTCACTTTCCACCTATTTTTATATTTCTATGCTCTTTTACTCCTTTGGTTAGTGTTAAGCAACTCTGGCTGCTTGCTCGGTCTACCCTGAAGTTTTTACCCAACCATTACCTTTTTGTGTCTTCCCTCCTTCTTTCCACAAAATCGAGTCCTCAAAGGCTACACTGATAGCGAGTTATGAAAACATTGGCACAGTCCATATTTCTATTGGTACTCAACAGTAATCATATCAGAATGAAAACCACTTCAATGCCCTTGTTAATGTGTATTTTTGATCTGGGTTTCAGTAATGTGTTCCTTCTGGTTTGCTTTCTGTGGTATTTTTAAGGTTCCCTGTCTCCAAACTACTGTTAAACCCTGTATTGTTTAAATCTTTCTCCTTTGTTTTCACAAAGGATTTGTTCTTTCACAAAGCTTCAGCTCTGCACTTAAAATGGAAAGCTGAGTAGAACTATGTCATAATCAATTGGGATTTAATAAATAACTTGGTCCACTGCAAACTAATACACTAAGAACTAATACACTGTGAATTGTAAGGTTTCTTTTTATGTATGCCAGTTCTCTCCCTCCTTTGCAAATTGTTTCATATGCAAGAAAGAACAAATGTGGAAAAAATAGTTTTAAAATAAGAAGATTTGTACTCTCCTCCCCAAAAAAGTGATCCGGAAGAGTGTTTTAATTCTGCCAACTGCTGTAGAGGTAAATATTGTGCTGAATTAAGAGAACTAAGAAATGCAGTCAGAAATACTGCAGCTGAGTGATAACAAACGCACCAGTACAGTCATCCCATTTTCTAATGCATGTTACTATTTCAGCCATCAAAACTGAAGCTATACTAGAAATCATTAATTTCTTTGGTATTTTCCTCATTCAGATCACTTTTCATTTGGAAACACAACTTTCAAGTCTATGAGTGGGTGTAAGGCCACCTAAAAAAATAGTCAATCACTAGAAGAAATATTCCTGGATTTTGGCAGCTGTGGGTTCCCAAAGTACAAACTGTTATTTGAACATTTAGTTCCCATCTCCACTATCACATCATGTTGCCTTTCAGATTTTTGGGTGGGTAAACTGAGGAAAATGGATGTCACGTTCTTTAGACAGTTTGAAGAAATATGAAAATTGGAAACCACATTTGAACTGTACCACATATCCTACATAGCTCAAAAATTCAGCAGCAATGTGTTTAGGTGAGATCAAAGCACCACACTACATTTGAATAGGCCTTTGGCAAATGGGTGATATTCATGTGCTGTAAAAGGTATGTTAATGATAACATCACTAAGTATCTAAGTGCACAGGGAGAGGCATTTAACCCATGCTATCTTATGTAAAATATATTTTTAAACTACACAAATGCATTTTCAGATAAGTACAAGCCTCTTTCTACCCCATCAGAAAAACAAAATCCATAGATTCAACATGTTTTCCTTCTTTACATAACACTTATTTAAAAAAAAAGTTCCCTAGGAAATAGTTTTAAAAGATGGCTCACAATGAACACAGGGAATGTTTTCTAGGACTAGCAATTGAATTTTAATTATTCATACTGATTTCATCTCATCCATCTCCTTGTATCTCAACAGAGACAGTACAACAGAAGTACAAGTAAGTTAGATAAAGAAGTCTGGTAAAATAAAGATGATCCCTGTAATTTAGGACCAGATTGCTTTATCAAAATAATAACAAATGTGAAAGATTGCTGGAGTATCAGTAACACAGTTTACATCTGTGCATTTTTAAAAGAAGCCCATGAACAGAGGGTGTAAGAGTTAATTGCTTTAGAAGAGTGAAATTCAGGCTCAACGACCTGAAAGCTCTTGCTACACAGACATAAGTAGCCTTTTTGTATACGTCCAAGGTAAAAACTTCAGTGTTGATTAGAATCTTAAAAAACCATTACTTAAAAGGAAATCGGTGCCTAATGAGGTGACATAAGTAATGATGGATCCAGGGTGATAACAAATGTATACTATATATAGATGTATATATACAAATATATATATGTATACACTAACAAATATAACAACTTTTTACACCATAAGCAGTCTCAATTCAGTTCACTTAAACTGAAACAAATGGATTATAAAAAAGCAGATGGAAGTCATCTCAGATTACAGACAATACATATCTGTATCTTAAACTTACTATGTACTCTGCTACCACCACGGCACTTACATATACCCAATGTTGCCTGGGTTTAGGAAATCTGTATCTTTCCATAAAGTGTTCTCACAGTTCAGGTATTAACAGTACTCAGCATGCCTGACATTTTGGGGATTTGCAGAAGAATATTTCTGCTTTGGCCTTATTTTTTTCTTTGAACTTCAGTTTTGAAGGGAACCACCCCTCCACACACGCACACACATTTTAAAAATCTTTTTGCATTCATTCAGCATTTGACTGAAGAGTTAATTCAGCTCCACTGAACAATGATAGATGTAATGAACAGAAAGGTCTTCCAATGTGAGAGATATTCTTCTCAATTCTTTCTGACAGGCAAGGGATGGCAAATAGACAAAACAGAGTCAAGCTAGGCAGCAAACTTGTAAAAAGAATGACTCTGGTAATGTACAAGGACAGCATGCACATCAATGAATACTTACATAAATGTCTGCACCATAAAATCCATCCTGGTATACAACACTGCAAGGATGCACACACAAAGAAAAACATCCATATTAGTGCATTTCCACATGCAAATGCCACCAACCCCTGCACAGCTGAGGTTAGTTTTGTCACAAGAACAGGGGGTAGGGGGAGAGGAAGGCACTCTTCACATTGGTTAAGGAGGTTGGTAGGAACCATCAGAAGTGAAACTGTACTGAAAAAAACATCTTATAAAGTGTGCCAAATGCTTAGTCAGAGAGGCAAAGAGTGGTAGGATTGGAAAACACTGTTGGTAAGTTTTTGGAGTTTCTTTTTTCTCGCTCTCTTTCTTCTCTCATTCGTTCTCTATTTCTCTTTTTCTCTTTCTCTCTTTCCCTTTCTTTCTCTCTCTTTCACTACATATTGGCAGCATTTTTTCTATAAAACTTTTCAGTGGTCCAGTCCTACAGTCAGTTTTAATACATTAACAAAATTCTGTCTCTTGAACTACTACTTTCTTGTCCCTCAATATGTCAAGCTTTTCAAATAATGCAGTAGTTGTCATTACTTAGATGGAAAACAAATCATAAGTTTATATGGCGTGACTACAGTGTGAAGTAATTATACTGGTGGTATTATACCCATTGGGTCAAATCTCAATACCTCTGTGAACACAGAGAGTATTCACTGGTACTGCATTGTTGACTTCATAGATGTTTCCACACCTATCCGTGACAACAGGTCTGTTATGGATGTCATGGCATTATTCTTATAAAAAAATGTATTAACCTTCCTCCCAGTCACATTTTACAACTTTGGGGAACATGCCCCCTTTGGTGAACAAACCCCAGGGGTTCTGATCTCCCCTGACATTTTGGCTGGGCACATTACAACTTCTTGTCTGAAAAAATGTAGTATCGTCACATTGCTCTCAACAGTTAACCCCGAGACTCCTGCATTTCAGCTAAGAGAAATCATCAGTGTGAATAGTTAAAATTTTAGATTCTAAACCCTTCAGGATAAATGACACCATGTGACAAACATGGTTTAAATGATTACACTAAATAAAACTGGAACTCCATAGCAGTGGCCTACAAATTACACACAGTATGTAAGTTCTGCAGTTTTACATTCATTTGGCAGTTCTGTGACTTCAGACAGGCATTTCCAATACCAGAATCAACCCGAGCTGTTTCGAGAGCTAAATATGAGAGCACACAATAGGGTTTTTTGCAACAATATTTTCAATTTAGGAATATTATTATCTGGGAATAATTGCTATCACCAAGTTGCTACCCTAAGCTGTTTTGCAATTCCAACAAGAATTTTCATGTCAGAAATATAACCGATCTACTGAGGTCTATGACCAAACCCCACAGAGCTGAGCAGGTATATGTATGAATCAGAATCACTTGAGAAAATCATATATATGCATACATGTACACAAACCACATCGATGACAAAAGTTTTCTATAGAATAATAATGTATGAAAACTCATCTCCATTTAAATCAGTGTGTCTCCCATGCACTCCACTAAGGTCAGACCTTAATGTATTTTTTCTTTTTATTATTCTCTGCAAAGCGAAATATGCTAAGCCTAGACTACCTTAGTAGCTTTCAGAGAGCTCAGTATTTACACTGTAGTGCACCTTTGCTTTAGTTTTGATATTCTGTTTATTTGAAAACATCCATGATTTTCTTATAACTATTAGCATGTCAGAGATAAAACCTTTCCCATGGCTGGGAGGGAGAAGTACACAATCATGAACAGCACAGGAGGAGTTCTATGAGCTGATATACAATTGATACAAAGTTTTTTGGAGATGGAGGCCCCACAACCACAATGCTCCGTTCCTCATATGCCCACGCCACTTGTGGTGGGAGGAGGTGGAGAAGTTGAGAACAAAGGAGTGACATTGAGCCTGGGAAGAAGACATGGGGGGAAGGGGGACATGGCTAGGGTTCTGTCTTTGTTTCCAACCATCCAACTGCATTTTAATAGGCAATAAAGTAAATTAATTTTCATGTCAGGACCATTTTGCCCTTGATGGTAATTGGTAAGCAATAGCTCTGTCTTTATCTCAGCCCAAGAGCTTTTCCATCTTGCTTTCTCCCCCTACACTCTGAGGAAGGGGAATGAGAGCAGCTGGGTGAGGGCAGCCAGCCAAGGTCAACCCACCACAGCACACAAAAAAAGACACTACTCTCAATTATCATTTAACACTGCTAGTCAGAAAACAATGCTTTTGAGAGTATATGTGAGAGTATATGTGACAGAAAGGAGACCTTTTTCTTCTTCCCCTTGGTGATCTGTGTATATACAGTGCAGATGTTGCAAGATGAACAGGGGCTGATGCAGTCTGAACTCCCCAGTGCAGCTGGTTATAATCTTGGACAGGTTACTCCATCCACTTAGGCCTTCCTTTTATAGACAGCACTGCCACGTACAGACAGAAACTTACTTTGAATTCTAAATATTGCACTGCTTGATAATTACTGTACCAAAGGAAATACCCAACACTAAAATGAGAACAAATGCATGACTGTCATTAAACATGCCTAGTGTTAAGAAGTGACAAAATCAGGCAAATGAGCATAATGCTCCTGAGCAAGACATGTGCTATGAAAAGGTATCAGCTGATTTTCTCTTATGTCCCCCATATGGTCTTGTAATGTGATAGTGATGTTAAATATAAAACCTTCTGCTCCTTTTGAAGTTTCAAAAAAAGTAATCCTTCACACTTTCATAGATCTTTCAGAGATCTACTCCCTGTCTTTATCATTCATTGACTCCTGTGACTGAATTTTACCAGCAGAGTCAAATGTATTTTCTAACAGCACACTTCATCAGAAGGACAAAGTGTAAACCACCAAGAGCTGTGTTTTTCTCTTGTGCTTTTATTTCCTTCAGTATATAATTTTCCAAAGGGTAATTTGCTTGGCTTCTCACCCCCTTTTCTGTCTCTGAAGCTGTAGGTAGAAAACAGATTATAAGTCTCAAGCATAGGAAGAGACTGAACACATCACGTGGGGACTTATCTCACCACAACTCTACTCAAACTTTATATTCAAAAAATTGCCTTGGCAGACAATGACTCTTGAGTTCCTTGTAAACCAACACAGGGTCTGGAAACAGCCACATAACTGAAATCTGAATTACTTCACCCAGGAAAGGATGATAGGTTCATGTGCTACCTGGAGGCGTTAAAATAACACATTTGGGGGACTTATTCAGTTGTATTTTATTATTTTATTGTGCTAAGGAAAACCGAGAAAAGAGAGAAACCTTGATTTAATGAGAAAATGTGCATCTAAATGGCATCATACGTGGCAATCATTTAATGAAATTATTTTTCCATAAATATTAATCTGTTTTCTCAACAATTATTATACATCTGCTTTGCATGGCTTTAGCTGCTTTATTTTAGTCTCTATCTCCTATAATAATTTTTTGTAACTACATTAAGACAAACTCTTTACTAGTTTAGATTCCACCTTTATAATATCCTGGGAGGACTACATCTGTCTTCATTATCATTTTTCTATCATCATCTTTCAAAAAGACTGGGTTGAAGAATCTATCACTGACATAAGAAGACAGTTCTTGACTGCACAAACCTTAGTTCAGGAACTTCATAGCATCTGAGTATGTATGGCCCTCAGCCATACACACAATCTGTACTAGTTAACATAAATAACCTAAGGCAGATTAAGTGCATGCAGTGATTGATTCAGTGTAACAAACAGGCATTACAATCATGATTTCCGTCATTTCCATAGAATCATGGTTATACTTCACTATTTTCCCTCCATCATACTTAAGAGAGAGAACTCAGGGAACAAAAGTTCTCTGGTAGCACTACCTTCAATATCTTATACATAGTTTGCAGTTTTTGGTCTCAAAAAATCACCTTTCAAATGAAAACTTCATGAAACAAATAATAGAAGAGTTACAACTCAACCTTCTCTAAATACACCCAACACAAGTCTGAGATAAAAGTAACACTTTTGAACACTTTAACACCACAAATTTAACTACTTTAAATATAGAATTGAAACTGGTGTATAGGGCTGTTTCAACTTTCTAGAATTTTCTCTAATTCCAGGGTTTTTTCTCCCTGGTTTGAACATTTTCTGCCATGAACAAGCTATATTGTCTGCTTTGGAAAAATAATTGAGAGCATTGCTGCAGAGAACAAAGCTGGAAGACATAAATCACTGTACGTCAGCAAAACACATTTTTTGTTCTAACAGTTACACGTATATAAAAAGTATTGAGTCCAAAGAGGAAGCTGTTGTGAGCCCAAAGAAACAGAATTATAGAACCATATAATATGCTGAGTTGTAAGGGAGCAATATGGATCATAAAGTTCGACTCCTGGCTCCACACAGGCCCCATCAAGTCAGAGCAGGGCACTGAGGGAATTGTCCAGACACTTCTTGACCTCAGCCCAGCTCAGGGCTGTGACGACTTCCCTGGGGAGCCTGTCCCAGTGCCCAACATCCCTCTCAGTATGAAACCTCTTCCTAACATCCAGCTTAAACCTCCCCTGTTGTAGATTCACACTGTTCCCTCAGATTCTATCACTGGTCACCAAAGAAGAGGAGATTGGCACCTGCCCCTTCACTTGCCTCTGTCATGATGCCACAGACTGTGATGAGGTCTTCCCTCAGCCTCCTCTTCTCCAGGCTGAAAAAAACCAAGAGACTTCAGCCTCTCCTGGTAAGGCTTCAGCTCCAGACCCTTCATCATCCTCACTGCCCTACTCTCGACACTCTCCAACAGTTTTATGTCCCTCTCAGCCAGTGATGCCCAAAACTACACCCAGTACTTAAGGTGAGGCCACCCCAGTGCAGTGTGGGACAATCCCCTGGACTGACTGGCCATGCCGTGCTTGATTCACCCCAGGATATGGTTGGCCCTCCTGGCTACCTGGGCACACGGCTGGCTGATGGGTAACTTGCTGTCGACCAAGATCCCCAAATCCCTCTCAGCACGGCTGGCCTCCAGCACCTGATCCCCCAGTATGGATGTGTAGCCAGGGTTGCCCCTTCCCAAGTGCAGAATCTGGCACTTGTCTTTGTTAAACTCCATGCTGTGATTGCCCAGCTCTCTGATTTGTCCAGGTCTCACTGTAAGGCTTCTCCACCCTCAACAGAGTTGACAGCTCCTCCCAATTTGGTGTCATCTGCAAATTTACTTAAGACAAGCTCTGGTCCCGAGTCAAGGTTGTTTATGAAAATGTGAAAAAGAATTGGACCTAAAATGGGGCCCTGGGGGACCCCATTAGTGACTGGCCACCCATCCCATGTCTAGTTTTATGCTGGACATTTTGTCCAGAAAAATACTGTGAGACATGGCATGAAAAGCCTTACTGAAATCCAAAATAATAACATGAACTGGTTCCCCTTGGTCAACCAGTTTGGTGACCTTGTTTTAAAAGGAAATCAGATTGGATAGACAAGTTCATCCTCTCCTGAACCCATGTTGGCTGTGACCAATGACTGCATTGTCCTTTAGGTGTTTTTCAGTAACTCCCAGTATAATTTTCACCATAATTTTACAGGCACTGAGGTGAGACTGACAGACCTGTAATTACCAGGTTCTTTTTTCTTACCCTTCGTGAAAACTGGGACAACGTTTGCCAGCTGCCAGTCAAACCGGAACTCTCCAGATTCCCAAGACCACTGAAAAATAATTGAGAGGTCTTGCAATGACATCAGCCAGCTCCCTGAGTACCCTTGAGAAAAACCATAACCACCATAGTAGAGGTTATAGCTTATATTAATGATGCTTCTTAAAATCAGCATAAGGTATAGGGAAATAAAGCTGCTTTTTAATTTTGAATCAGTTAGGATGCATCACTTCAAACCAGTTATATTAACAAGGGGGATAATTTCTGAATAGTCTCTCTTACTGTTAATAGAGTAACCCTTCACAACTTCATAATTTTATTTAGGGTTGGTTTTTTTTTATTTATTTATTCTTTTTTTTTTCCAAGAGAAAAAACCCTACATTCCTACCCCCTTTTCCCAAAAGAGACACCAGAGTTTGAGATACAGACTGAAAGGTAATTCTCTGTTAGCTTCCTCAGAACTAGAAGAAGCAAAGGGGAAATGCAAAGACAAAGTCATCACACACTGAATTTGTAGAGGACTTGAGGCAAATGATGCTGGAATATAAAGACTTCTCAGCAGTTTTACTAATACTGCTATCTACTACTACTGTACCTGCTTTCTTGACAGCAGTATAAAGAAGGAGCATCACACTCATGATGTTTTTTATGTTTGGTGAATAATTTTCAGGAATGCTGAGCTACTAGTTGCTGCCCAGTTAAAAAACATTTGCAAGTAGCAGAATCAGATCACTTGCTTTCAGTAGTTTACCAAGGGGAACAAAAACTACTTCTCTAGGTGCTGCCAACCATATCCAAAATTCATCACTTGTACCTTTATTAGTAGCTTCTGCTTTATTAGGACATTTCTTACTTTAGTAGGCACTTTGCCAATAAAATAAATAATCCTATAAAGATACAGGTCAAGCCAAGATGATGTTGGTTTTGTGTCTATATTGATATCTTTTATGGTACATTAATGACTTATACATACAAAGTTATTAGCAAACTGCACAGTGTAGCATTTCAAGGCATTAGGAATGATAATACAGATGCCAAAGACGAAGTATTTTCCATGACCTAATAAGCAAGATGGTATCTCAAGGAATTAGTGAAATGCCTCACTCACAAGTAAATGAGCCATTAATTATTTATGTAGTGTTACATATCTCATGATCACTTATTTAATATTTAAATTACACATTTTAAAACATGTGTATTGTTCTCTGATTTATACAAAAACAATCCCTTAACTATGTCTAGAAACAACAGTTTTCCTCAGACTTAGCAAAGTAGCCATATTTGCTGTTTCTTGGTAACTGTGAGGCACAGTATAAGCAAGTTGATGAGCTAACCTGATTTGCCTAATGACCACAAGGTCTTCACAGTTTCATAAGTGCCTGGGATGCATTTCCATGTCTTATCAAAGAAAAGGCCACAGTCAGTATCCAACAGGACAGTGGGGAAGAACAACTTCAGATTCAAGGGCTTTTGTTACAAAGACAGTGCTGCTGAGATAAACATGAGTGAGCAGTATGTCAGACTACTTGGAGAAATACATGTTCCTAGACTTACAGTTGATTTCCAAATTGAAAGTAAAATGACGCAGTTTCAGTTCCAAACCTTTGCAATATATACGAGTATGAGATTTCATATCAAGTATTATATTTTATTTCAGTTATAAATTTTTTAATTAAGTAAAATGAAAAAGGTCATTTCAAGCTTCAGCTTTCTATTTTACACTTAAATGTGTGTTCTTTTTAAAATAGAAATGTAGCATATTTCTAACTAAGCATTGGTGGAATTGAATGTAAATTTATAACTACAATTATATCTATCATTATACAGAATAAATATATATGTCTATATATATTAATGACTGCAAATATTCTAATATGAAATGGTTTCCTTAGCTCTAAGGCTGGGCTGCTTCGTGGATTAAAAATTGATAAATTGCTACTAAATCAATTGAAAAATAGCATTAAAAGTTTTTTTCTGTTTTTCTTATCAACAAATGATACTCCAAGTTGTTTTCTTCCTTCTGTAAGTTGATTCATTCTCCATGATCTCTTTATTATCTCTGTAATTTTCCTTGACTCCTACTCCTATTGTTGACTGAAAACCACATTCTTATAATTTACTTTCATTGATTAAAGATTTTTTCTTATGAAAATTCCTTTTTGATTCTTTGATAGATCAAACTACATAAAAAGCGAGCACAGAACAAAATATTGCAAAGGAATTCCCAAGTGTACTATTGTATCAGCAAAGTTACTAGCACAAGATCAAAAACAACATTAAAGCTTTCTTAATCCAACTGAGGATCAGAACAATGGAGGTATGTATTATTTCTGCACTGATCCATGAATGACAACAGTTAGAAAATTGGAAAGCAGCATCTTATTATAAAGCACAAGATGATGAAGAAAATTAAACCTGACTAATACCTGAATTAAGACTTTAAATAAATTAAGACTAAGTTTACCAATTGAAAACTTTTGCAGAGTCAAATTGTGTTACAAAACATTCTCACTAGCAAGGTGAGCCCTAGATTACTGAGAGTTTATCTCAGACAGCTAGAAGTCATCAGAACAATAAGGAAATGTGACTTCTTAATGATGCAATGCATGGGTCTCTCGGATGTCAGCTTTAAGGACAGATAATGAATGTAGTAGTTGAGATCTGTCCACCCTAACTGTCAAAACACCTTGCAGAAGAATTAAGAGTGCTGAGACCTCTTGGAACCAGTTCTAAAACACTGCTGAAGCTGACTGTAGTGCAAAATGCCTGTATTAAACTACAACAGCGCTTAGACGTCTAACTTACTACCTAAAGATGCTGAACATAAACAGTAAAATTGCATGAGAAAATATATGTATTGCAATTGGAAATTCAATTCTTCCTGCTGAGGCACTGTACTAACTAAACTATCAAAATTTATGCAACACACCTATACACAGACAGAGCACCCACATGTGGCCCCTTCAATTAAAGCAAATTAAAGTTACTTACAGGTATAAAAGTATTTACTCATTTTGCAAATGCTAACAAAAAAGAATTATCTAATTAGAAGACTATACCTCACATAGCTGGTATGAATTTTCTTAACATCGTGAAACTGGTAATAACCCATTTTGTCCATTTTCACTGTGCTCAAATTTAATAATTTGAGATGGAGAGAGTACACTTTAAATGCAGTACCCATTTTCTACCTGAGGCATTCAGACAGAAATCAGCTCCTGTAGGACATTCTACACTTGTTCCCATCATTGCTGTGTGCAAATACATGGACTAAATCCAAAGGAGAGTCTGGGTAACAGTAAGATAATTTTGGTGGGACACCATCCTTGTCCAAAGGTAACTTAAGCAATCTTCAAAAATCATGGTGTCTTTCTCCAAGAGTGGTAATACTGTTTTCCTTACTGAATTATTATCATTTTTTTAAAAATTACACTACACAAACCACTCAAATGAACCCCATCGGGGCCCATGGACATACATGAGCAGCAGATGAGCAGCAAATCACCCGCAACTTCAGAGTTCACTCGGAGTTAATCATTACCACAGTCACAGTCCTCCAACTTGAGGCATCTGGAGTCCCAGAGCCCATCAACTATGTTGAAGACAGAGGCAAAGAAGGCATTAAAGTGCCTCTACTTTATCTATGTCCCCTCAGTAAGGTGACCATTCTCATCGATTAAGGGACCAATGTTCTCTCTGGTCCTTCTCTTCTTGTTAATGTATTTGAAAAACCCTTTCTTATTGTCTGCCAGTATTGGCCAGCCTCAGCTCTAACTGAGCTTTGGCCACATGAATTTTCTCCCTACAAAGGTGAACAGCGCTCCTATAATCCTCCCATGTTGCCTGACCTTGCTTCCATTGGCTGTACACTTTCTTTTTCCACCTAAGCTCTAGAAGAAGGTCCCTGTTCAGCCAAGCCAGCTTCCTGCCTGCCTGCTTGATTTCTGATGTTTTGGAATTGCCTGTTCCTGTGCTTTTAGGAGGCGGAACTTAAAAGTGACCAGCATTGATGGACCCCAATGCCTTCAAAAGCAGTTTTGCAGTGGACCTTACCAAGTAGTTCCCTGAGCAGCCCAAAATCTCTTCTCCCCATATCTAGTGTTGAAGTTTTGGAGACAGTTTTCCTCCTCTCGCTGAAGATTTTATATTCGTGGTCACTGTGGCCAAGGGAGCCACCTACCTCCACTTCTCCACTCTGTTTATGAGCAAGAGATCTAGGAGGGTATCTTTCCTTGTCAACTCCCTTAATACCTGAACAAGGAAGTTATCATCCAGTTGCTCCAAGAATCTCCTGGACCTTTTTGTATGAGGTGTGTGGTATTCCCAGTTAACTCCTGGCAGGTTGAAGTCTCCCATAAGGACAAGAGCAGATGATCTACAGGTGTCCCTTAGCTCCTTGAAGAATAACTGGTCAATCTCATCCTTCTGACCAGGTGGTCTACAGTAGACTCCCACTACAACATCCCCTTTATTTGTTTGTCCCCTAATTCTTACCCAGACATGCTCAATGGTGTCGTTGCCAACTGACAGCTCTGTGCAGCCCAGCCCCTCTATTACGTACAGCACCCCCCACCCCCCACCTCTATTGCCCTGCCTGTCTCTTCTGAAGAGCCTGTGGCCATCCATTGCCTCACACTAGTCACAGGACTCTTCTCATCAGGTTTTGCTTAAGCCAATTATGTCATACTTCTGTCCCTGAGCCAGGGCTTCTAGCTCTTCTTGCTTGTATCTCATGTTACATTCATTGGTGTAGAAGTATTTCAGATGTGCTTCAATGTATCCTGCACCTCTTGGGGTGGATTTATGGAACTCCCTGACACACAGTGCCTCTCATTTTAGTATACTAACCTGTATTTCATCACCAGCTGTGTGAATGCACCTCATCTAGACTTTTGTTCCCACCCCTGACTCTGACAAGCTGTCTCCCAGCTCACTTCTAGCTAGCCAGGTTTTACCTCCTTCCCTCTTGAGACGCAGTTTAAAGCCCTCTCCACAAGCCCTTCTTCTGCCATAACTAAGTGGGACATCAGTGTCAAAGTCTTGTGCTGCAAACTCCCCTACAAGGTATGTCCAGCATGAGAACAAAAGAACCGCTGGATGGGAGAGGGCAGAGAAAGCACAAGCACTTTCACTCTAAGATATTGCAAACCTTTCCTGAGCCTTTCGGAGAAAGATCTGCTTACTCTGCAGAGAGGTAGTAGAACAACTACTTTCCAATTGTCCCATTCTCTCAATAGCTGAAAAATCTTTCGGCCATGTTAGCACTTATAAATGTCACATGCAGCACACAAATCCAGTATGTATCAGCACTTACAGAGCTACAGAAGACTTTGTTTCTTCCTTTTTTCCCCTGAAAAATATACCTAAAAAGAACAATCTTCTGAAATAACAGAAGATTATTGAGTTTCGAGAAATTCTTACTATTAATTTCTCTCCTTTTTTTCTCCTGAGTTTACTACTAGGTTTTAGTAAATGGAGGCCACTGACAGTAAAATCTTAAAGAATTTAAGCAAATGTACTGAAAAACACATGGCCCTGAGAGAAGCACCCCATGCTTCTATCAAGGTAGAGATATCAGCTAGAAAAACTACACAGTACAATGAAACAAAAAAAATAAATCCACCACTAAGCCTTCAGGTCCAGAGACACTTTTCAATGGATGATTTGAAGAAAAGGAAGTTAACTTGATCCAACCTCCTTAATAACCAGATGTTTGCAATCATCAAGAACATATCTTTAGCTGAACCAATTTCTCTGTTCCAAAGCATTCAGTTTCTAAGAGCATTTACATAACAATATGTGACATCTGAAATGCTTAAGGCCACCAACCATGGCAGTACAAATTACAGTCATTTTTCAATACTCCGTGCAAGGTGCACCACTTCCAACACCGGGATTGGTTGCATGCTGCATTGGTTTCTGAGCTGAGACACAATCAGCATGCACCACAGCCACAAACAGTTTGTAGCCTGTAGAGATTCATGCTAATAGGTGAACACGGCTGATGTCCTTACCCGCCGTAGGCTGGAATCGGAGGGGGGGGAGCTGCTGCACGAAACGTGTTGTACACCGTGCGACCTCGGCCTCTTAGATGTGCACCTCTGTAAGCAGCAGCGGCAGTTGCAGCAGGGTAGGGAAATCCTGGCACTGTGAAGAAAAGAAGAGGAATATCAAATGTTCAGGTCAGTTGAGTGCTTCAAATCAAGGGTATTGTAATAGTGTCTGTGCTTTCATTAAAGCTTGCCTATACCTGGATGAGGGAGTTGCCAATTAAGTGAATTGTTAGTCTTTTAACCAGAGGCCTCATCTTTTTACATAAAATCTTTGTATGCAAGCAGGAGACAGCAAACTTAATCAGAAATTGAATAGTAATAAAGTACCACTGAGAGGGTTGTTTGTTTTTTTCTGTAAAACTTCATAAATTTTTAAATTGAAAAATAAACCAGAAACTTCCCCCTTTACTTTCTCTGCCATTGCTTTAACCAATACTTTATTAGACCATTTCACTTTTGTACATATATTTCTGGCCTGCTAGAAGAGGTATTTTTGGAATTAATTTATCAGTGAGACAGAAAAAAATAAAATCCAGATCTGTTGGCTCTCACATTACTTCAGTTGTGTTTCACAGTGTTAATTTTTTTCTCCAGCATTTAAAGAAAGAGATTTAGAAAAAAAAATGCTTAGCAAAGCCCTAATGAGAAGCAAACAAATGGAAGTAATGATGAATGAACAAGTACATTTTTCAAATCTGAAATGTGAATTCATTTCAATCCACAGTTGTCTTTCATCTGTTTTGGCATTAATTTTTAAAAGAAGCCTTGAATTTGAAAAAGAAAATTAAAAATTGACAATGTATAGATGTCACTGGCTAAACACATGAAGGAAAATACTGTAATTATGGCAACTTCTCAATTACTGCCTTGCTACTACTAGGTCCTTCTCACTGAAAATGGTTGCACAGTAATTCTCAAAGATTTACATGGCTGCGATACAACATAAAACAACGCTATTGCCACGCAACTAAATGAAAACAGTCTTTTAAAAAGTGCAAATATCATAGAATAGTTTTGGTTGGAAAAGACCTTCAAGATCATCGAGTCCAACCATCTATCCAGAGCTACTAGGTCCAACACGAGACTGTGTTGCCAAGTACAACATCTACTGTTGTTTTAAACACCTCCAGGGATGGTGATTCAATTAGCTCCCTTTGTATTGTACCATTCAACCCAGTTGTTTCACACAGCTGTTTGGAAATACAGATTCACACAGATGTTTGAAAAGACAGAGTTGGCAGTAATTGAACATTTATCCTAACTATTTATTGGTCTTCATGATGGTCATACCTTGGAAAGAATTACACAGGCCACTGACATTAAACCTTTTTATACTTAATGGTTTTCTACAAAGAAATGTCACAGGGAAAGCATAGTGCCTTTTCATTCATGACTAAAGATAGAACAGAAGGTATTCTTAAAAAATACTATTACAATTTCATGAGAAAGAAGATTTTTCTCTTATGAAAGAGGAGAAAAAGCTAGAAGACAGCAGGAAGAGTCATTTATCCCATAAGTGTCTACCAAATTCAGAACACATAATGGTGGAGCACCATCCTTGGCAACACAAAGGATGCCTTACAATGGAAAGCCTGAAGTAATTTGTTTTGCTATGCTTGCCTTGCAGTGTCTCTTTAATAGAACTGTTAAGCATATCACATCTAAAGCAAAGCAAAACTCAAAGAAAGGTTGTAGAAGCAATTAGAAGAAGGTGCAGCAATGATATGGAGTTTTTTCAGGAAGAGGGCAAGACATGATGGAAACTCAGCCTGAGAAATAAGGAACTAAGAGTAACATTGCAATGTCTTATCAAGTGAGGTCTAGCAGCATAGCAGAATTATATCCATCCCAACAAAATTGATTTGGGTCAGTCTGAAAATCAGAGTATCAAGAAAAACATGCCTTCTATTTCCATGCAGAAATATTAAAGATCAAGAATAGTGGTAAAATAATAAACAAGGTCACATCAGCCTAGGTTCGAGTTCAGAAAAAAACCCAAACCCCACGCTCCTTCAGCCCAGCTGAGAAATTAGATGGTTAGGAATATGTAATGACCACTGAATTTATTTTGCTACCAACTTTTTAATATCCTTGCCCCAAAATAACCAGCAGAAGTGTCACCATTAGAACACAACTGAAGAATGGACTTCATAAAAGCAATTTTATGAAAAAGACTTTCCCATCAGGAACCATTACATACTATTAACCAGTCCCAGAAGAAATGAATATACTAGTCAGGAGGGGTGAAGTTTTTAATGACTTACAGTTTGTAGGTTAACCTTCCATAGTGCCTCACTGACAAACTACTGAAATTCGGTCCATGAAAACGCTGTTATAAGTGGTTTGTAAATGTGTTTGACTCACTGCAAGGAAGCATCTGTGTCCATTTTTTACGCAAAAGTACCTTAAATTTATCAAAGTAATTTGATGACTGGAATTCTTATCTGTGATAGAAAAAAGGCAGATTTCTCCACCTAGGCATTGATGATATGAGGTGCCTCTATGAGGTTAAAAAAGAGACTTTTCTAAAGATTGTGTATAGTTAAATATCAAGTCAAAGAAACAATTTACATTCTCATCTAATAGCCCCATCGATTCTGTAGTTATTAATTAAGCTATTCAAATATCAATGGGACTAAAACGACAACAGCAAAGCAAAAACCCAAGAGTGGAACTCCAATTTTAGTTCTTATTAAATTAAAAAAGAATCGCGAATAAAATATGCTGTTGGTGCTTGGATTTTGCTTAATATAATTATCACGAAGCATAGAAATCATCTTGTACTAAAGCCTAAATGATTTTTTTTAAGGAACTTAAGGTAAGATACCTTCTATTAACTTGCTTTATTTTCATATTTGTATTTAAAAGGATTTAAAAATAAAAAAGAAAGTATTACAATGACTGTTGTCCAAAATGACGTCTCCTCTGGATAACTCTGTAAACATGGAAACACTGTTAAGAGTATCTCCTTCAGTGAACTTCAGATTAAATCTCAAATGTGAAATCTAGTTAACAAGTACAACATTTAAAGAAATAAAAAGGCATTTAAGGAAATAAAAATTTAAGAGGATTCATGTTATTTTATCATTAAAATTTAGGTAACTAATACTTTTAAAAAGAAAACAAGCATGAGAATGAGAAAAAGAAGAGGAACTTAATTGTTGTGTTCACAGATGAAATTTAATCAACTCTTAGTTTCTCCCCAAAGATGTAATATAAACATTGTTATTATTCATTTTTATTAAATGAACATGACAGGTAGGTTCAGTTCCTAGGCACCATAACTCAACATATGCCTTAGAAAACAAAGACTGAATGAACAATGACAAAGTTTGAGATCCCAAAAGGAGGAATACAACCTGGTAAAAAATACTTAAGGGTTATACACTGTGTATTAAAGTTTTAAAGCTTTGGAATAGATGGAAGAGTAGCAGATGCAAAAAACAACAGGGGGCAGATTTTGTATCAAAGCCATAAAAATATACAGCCATTTTAATGGGCAATTATTCTTCACATTTGTGCTGTGGTTTGAATTTGTATGAGTGTGCCATATGCCTCAAAAAAGGTGTGCCATCAATATGGATGAACAAATCTACCTCTCATCACTCCTAATCTCTCCTCCTTTGCACAAACTATCAGGTCATCCTCTATCAAGAGTTTTCAAATGTTTTATGGTGGAGAATTTTAACGCTGCATCGTGTTTGAATCAGTTTATAGCTAATTTACTGCAACATAGCTTAACAGTTAGAAAGGCAGGAATAATTCACATTATTCACAAAGTTTAGGGTGCATCCCTGATGAGGAAATGCTTTAGAAGTGCCAGACAATAAATTAAAAAAAAAAAAAAGATATATAACACATATCATGCTGAGAAAGAATAAGCAGAACTATTTCTATGAGATCATTGCAGATTTTGGGATCAAAATCAGGAGTTTAGTCTGATTTATGCTGTGTAGTGAATTTTCACTGTAACAGTAGTATTATTTCTTGATGTTCTTTAAAAGCATTACAAAAACTGCATTAAAGAGGATATGTGCAGATCCTTGCATTTACATACACAGACTAAAGTATACTCCAAGTGAAATTTAAGCTCTGTTACTACAGATTTTAACATAAAGAGGCTTTTAAAACTTATTTATATATGCATTATTAAAATTTCAGCTTAAAAAAAATCTTTAGAAAGTTCAAAATTTTTAAAAAATCTAAGCAAGCTGAACATATATTTGTTTTCACCTGTCACTTCCATGAGATGATTATCCCTGGGGATCTAGTTGTCAATTAAACTGAATTCAATGGAAACTTGCCATAAAGGTCAAATACAGTTGTGAATACTCCCTTCTACTTCTTTTATTCATACTCTTTTTTGAAACACATACATAAAATTAGAAGAATAATTCTTTCCTTACTATTGTATAAAAATATATGTCAGTATTAATCCCTGTTGTTTAGGAATGAATAAATCTGCATTTTGGACAAACCGCTACTTATAGGACATTTTCATTTGAAATGCATTGAAAAGGAAAACAAAAATCTCTAATTAATGTACAAGTCTAATCACCATTCTCCACATGGAAGAGTAATTTTTCACTGTTCATTTGCTCAGTGTAATCTCAAAACTGACATAACAGAAAAGCAATGGCCTATAAATCTGCTCTCATTTGTTTCTTTAATATTCATATTCCATTGAACTACAGCTGCTTGTTGCTGCAGTCTATTACAACATGCAAAACTGTCGATAAAAATATTATGAAAGGCAAGATGTGTTTCTTCATGGCTCTGTGTGCCATTTATTTTGAAAAAAAATAGCAATAAATGACTCATGGATTGTCCCTTAGTTTGCTGCATGCTGGGCGATTAGTGATTAATTACCTTGCTGCAAATTGACATGGCACAAGGAAATTGACACAGCTCTGATTAATTAACTTTTTATGTGAGACAGTTACTTACAAAACACTGCACACTGTAATTGAATCCCTTCACACAACACTACTGCACGAAGTTTCCAGTCAAATCGAAATTGGCACAAAATTTTACATAAATTTGGTGAATATTTCTATAAAAAGGCAGCCCCTGAAAGATGACATAAGTACTTCTAGAGGACAGCTACTTTAAGACACTCTTTTTGACTATTTCATCCTCAGATACATACATAGTAAGATTTGTTTCTATGCCAGATCACCAACATAATCAGATGTACTCAAAAACCATACAATATATTTCAGAAAAAAACCCCAACCTCTTAATTAATGTGCTTAATTATTATGTTGAATTATAGGAAGACATTGAACTATTCCAACAAAACTTGCTATTTGGTTACTTTTACCTTAAAGTTATTTCCATATCTAATTGACCTGTTATTTCAACAGTGACTTGGACATACAGATTTCACACTTAGATTCCTTTATAATTATTTTAAGTATACATTGAATTAATCATTTTCTATTCCCTCCTTTGTTTTATGTTCTTTAAGACTCCAATAAACAAACAACCATTTTACATACATTTGGTGAAACTTTGTATAATAAGGTGGCCCCTTATTATATGTTTCTATGTTTATTGATACCATTACATAGGAGGAATTTATAATCTTTGGTGAAAAATCTTGATGCCATACCTGGGAACTGTCTCATCATTTTGCCTAAAGTTTTTCACAGTGAGGGTGACTGAGCACTGGCTCAGGTGGCCAGAGAGGCTGTGGAGTCTCCATCCCTGGAGATATTCAACAGCTGGGTAGCCACTCAACACTGCATCATTGCTTGAGCAGGGCAGGTGGACAAGATGACCTTCAGAGGTTCCTTCCAACCTCAGACATTCTGAGGTTCAGTTAATTGGTGATTCTATGAGTATCTCATCCTTCTTTTACAGGACTGTATATGTAGCCACCTGAATCCCTCAGACATCAAGGGATTTCTCTTACAATGCAGAAATGCAGAAAAAAATGGAGGAAGTGAAGGGATAAAAGAATAACAGATTGAGGGCTTTTTGGTAAATTTGTGTAGTTACATCAACTTACAACTTTAAGTAAAAACCCACTATAATTGGAGGTCAAATTACTCATAGTGTACTTAACAACAAAATTGAAGTAATTCATAGTTATGTTACAAAGAATACAAGTAACTGATGCACAAAGAATTGTTCAATTTTAATAAAAAAAATCACTAACAAGAAAAAGCTCAGTAGATAAACAAAGCAACTAGGTCATAAAGGAAAAGAAATAGCAGAGATCAGAGAAGCCACATCTGATCTTATATTGAAGAACAATCTTCAAATATAGATGATCAAACTCATCAACAACCTAGCCTTGTGTTCCTGGTTATTGAACATCTACAAGTTCCAAGCCAATGGAAGAATTCCCCTATGTTTATCTAAGCACCATTTCTGAGACAAAGTAAAAAGGATATTGTTTGGAAGACTAGATAAAGAGTAGATCTATAAAGAGATGATGAAATTTAGTCATTTGAATGCCTATGAAAGTCAATTATGTTGTGACAAGAAGTTCTATCTGGATGACACAAGGATTACTAAAACTCAACAGAATAATTAAACCGTAAAAAGAACACTGTCAGAACATTGTTGGGTTGGGAAGAATTTAGGCAGGAAGTGATTGAGGAAAAAATCAGCTAGTTAACATAATCCAAGAGAAAAATTGCCAAAACAAGAATAGCATGTGCAAAGAGTCATGTAGATATTAAAAACAGTAATCCCTCAAAAGTACTTACTACATTTGTGAAATTCAGGTCAAAGAATTTTGCTGTATACAGCATGGTTTGAAGAGCTATGACTTAATAACAACTGTCACACAACGCAAGGCAAGTGACAATAAAATCTTTTTTTTGAAACGGAATCTTACAGGCTTAGGTGAAAACCACAAAATTGACAACTGTACATCTGACAGACAGAATGACTTGAAAAATATGGTCAACTGTGTGTGCCTACCTACTGAAAGCAAGTAACACAGCACCTGGAATGGAAAGCTGAGGAAATAATAGCAGCCTGCAGATAAGACTATACACTAAGGATCCCATGTATCTCATATGCTGTGTACCTCTGCGTTCATGATGCAAAAAAAGCACTACATGTAATTCTCACTATTTAGCTGCATACAGGGGCAAGTAAGTCCAAGCAATCCTATTATCCTAATTAAAGTCATGAGTACTGACAGTGGCCAAGTGCACTTGTCCATTAACAGGAAAGTGCTAAGTTAAGATACATGAAATGTTCAACAGTCCTTGGACAAACATGATTTTTATTAATTGAAGTAAAGCACAAAGACACTTGCAGCAACTTACTATTAAAAATAATATGCACACCTTTCCAGTCATCTCCCACCACCCAGGTGTAGGATGGTGCAATTCAGGATACGTGTCTTTTTGTGACACTCTTAGGTATGCTAATTCTATCACACTGCAAATTAATGGAAGAATGAGCGCAAACAGTAAGGCACTTAAAAACAGACTTAAAGGAGTGAAATGAAACTCATATTTACAGATTCTGAGCAACTACAATATGTCTTACTGGTGACTTAATAGTCACCACTTAAAATACTAATAGACAGATGGTAAAAGGAAAGTTATCTTGAAAATAATTACAGAAGGACAATCACAATAGTGATATAGAACACAAAAATGTTGTAATAAGAATTTCAGGCAGTTCAGTGGTTCACCTTACAGTTTAAAAAGGTTGATATTAAAGTCAAGAACAAAACATATGTATGAATATAGTTTCATTCAATTTCACTAATTTTATGATAATTTTGTAACTATCTGACTTAGACATCAGTGGAGTTAATCTACATTCATATTTGTGTAACCAGGTTCAAAACATGGCCTTTGGTCCAGTACAATGAATGGTTCAAAACAGGGTTTAAAAAAACCTTCTGATGACATTTCAGAAAGGGATTACATCAGTAGTTTCTCTGGAAGTATTACATGATTTTTTCAACTCTCCTATATCTTGGCAGATAAAGTAATAAAAAGCAATTACTAAACTTATTATCCTTCCTACTTATTGGTATTTTCTTTATTTAAACTTCCGTGTAACCTGACTGTATTTTAACATACAGACAAAGAAGGGCACTTTTTACACTATTCCTGGGTTACTACCTGGTGATTCTCCCTATAAAGGCAATTAATTAATTCAGGGAGCATGATAAAAGCTAGTTAGACTCCTAAATATTTAGTAATGAAATGTATGGATGTTTCCCTTTGGGCAGGACTTCTGCACTTTTTCATTCACGAATCTCAGTCCTACAATGGTTCAATTGGCTTTCTCAGAGAACTCCTTTGCAGGATCTTTGCAAAAGGTCTCCCTTGCACTCTATGTTTTTCCTGTGAAGCAATAAAAAGCAGATGTAATCACAAACATATAAGTATAGTCTACTAATATGTATTTTAACCATGATGAAGTGACCTGCCATACAGTTTATGAGAAAACAGATCAATTAAAAATGTAGTTTGCAGAAACCTTTTAACACTTAAATCAGAAATAAGGTAACTTAGGCAGATTATTTATGCCGTATGAAAACTCATTCTTTAAACAGTTCCTAACCAATTCAAAATGGCAAACTTACTAAATAACCTCTCCCAATAACAGTAAAATCCCAATAAATTAAGAAAAAACACAATAAAATCAGAACAAATAAAGTATAAGTCCACTTGAGTTGAATACAGTTAATCATGTCTTATATAAAGACTCCAGAAAAGGATCTAATAAATGGTGGAAGCACCTACATTTTTCTTGCCTCAGTATCTTAGGATAGTACTGTCAGCAGACTATCATCATTGCAAAACAATTTTTAAGTAGTTACATGTGTGCAACACAATAATCTGACAAAAATCAGCTGAATCAAGGTTTCTAAACTGATTGCTTCCACTAATGATTCTCATCAGAAGCACACTTTACATCATCTGCTGAAAACTTTTATTTTTCCCATATCACATCCCTGGTACTGGAAGTACCCCAGAATATAAACGCCAAAGGTCTTGCTTCAGTCCATTAGCAATGCCACAGAAAAATAAAATCTATAATGTCTTCACTGATACAAGAAATATGAAAGTAGTTTCATACAGCATTTTTAAAGAAGTTGCTAATATTTCTAAGCCAATTTCTAATCTACTTCTAAGCAAGGATATTCAACAGGCAGGCTTTATTCAGTTCTCATTTCTGTATCGTAAGTCCTCAAATGAACTAAATCCTACCATCGGATGTGGTATTTATACTTAGTATTTATGATTTTCCTTATTTATTCTGTGCATATCAACAAAGTCCTGAATTTTCCTCCACCTACGAATCAAAACACCCACAAGAGAAAATCCCCACAATATCATAAAAAGTTGCTGCCATTCAGCAAGACCTGGACAGGCTGGAGAGTTGGGCAAAGGGTAACCTTATAAAATTGAACAAGGACAAGCACTAGTACAGCTCAGGGGTTGACCTGCTGGGAAGCAGAACTGGAGGGAAGGACCTGGGAATCCTGGTGGATAAGAAGCTCTCCATGAGCCAGCAGTGTGCCCTCGTAGCCAGGATGATTAGAGGACTTGAACATCCATATGAGGAAGGGCTGAGACACCTGGGTCTGTTTAGCCTGGAGAAGAGTGAGAGGGGATCTCATCAACACTTACAAATACCTGAAGGGTGAGTGTTGAGAAAGGGGACAGACTCTTCTTGGTGGTCCCCAGTGACAGGACAAGGGGCAACAGGCACAAGCTAGAACATGGGAAGTTCTATCTCCATATGAGAAAGAACTTCCTTACTGTGAGGATGACCAAGCACTGAAATAGGCTGACCAGAGAGGCTGTGGAGTCTCTTTCTCTGGAGACATTCAATACATATCTGGATGCAATCCTGTGCAACATGTTCAAGGTGATCCTGCTCTAGAGGAGATTGGATTAGATGATCTCCTGAGGTCCCTGCCAACCCCTCTGAATCTGTGAACCTGTGTAAAAATACTACATGTGTTTTTCATACATGTGCTGATAAGTTTTTAACTGAGAACTTACTGAAAAAGCAAAATTCCCATATCATATAATTAATACTTTAAGCTTCTGCAACAGATTTTTCTTCTCTCCCAGCATATAACACCCACCTTCAGATCAATAGGATTATTAGGATAATTTAGGAACATTTCTAATGCTTGTTCTGAAGTAATGGAATGTATTTTCCTGATTGGCTTTAACAGAACTTAAACATTATTTTTTTTTTTTTTTTGTCAAAAATAATCCAAGACTAAAGGTTTCCAGGGAATTTTTGCAAGAACTGCCTTCCCACCTTTCAAAAACATCTCGTCTTTGCCTTGTTGTTTTCTGGTTTAGCTCATAAGCTAAAATCCCAGGGCAACATAGTTTATTGTTTTAATATCTGTCTGACGCAAAGCAAAAGTATTCTCTGGTGAGTGCTTATCTGTCATATGTACTTCTGTGAAAGGAATATCAAGACAAATAAGATGTTTGAGGGCATATCATGGGATTATGAATTTGGCACTGAATGAATTCTGTTGAAAAATAGTTAAAATTATAAATACAAAAAAATACACTGATATTTAAAGGATGAGAACATGAAAAGCATTGGGTTTTAAGTATTTTCATTATAAAGGGTTTATGCCATTTTAGTATGAATAGAAAATCAACATCCAAGTCTATAAATTTGACAAAAAAGATGTTAGGAAAAAATATTCACAATTGAAACAGTTAAGCCACTAAAGTTCTATTTTACTGATACAATGGACTAGGAACTTACTTTGTATTAATTAATTTAATGTAATGGCATTTTCTATATTGAAATGAATAACTAGTGATCTGGAAATTCATTTAGACCATTAGGTTAATTACAGAAACTGATGGAAGTTTTATCAGACAATTATAATTAAAGAACATGAATAATGTGGGACAGATTTATAAGCATTTGTACCACCTCAATCATTTTTGCTGAATCTCACCACTTCTTACAAAATTGTAATCAATATATCAATTAAAAAAATGGGCTATCAACTTAATTTGCCCTCGAGTAAGATAAAATAAATATCTTATTTTTGCATTTTCACATTTTTCTTCTTTTATTGCAATATAAATGCTTTATTTATTTTTAATTTTAAAAAATAACATTTATGGGAAAAGAGCATGTACATCTTGGAGCTGATAAGCATGCTTACTGAAGATTAAACAACTCTAACATTAAGAAAATGTAAGCTAAAATTTACATCAGTTTAAAATGCAGTTACTGAAGTCAAGGCAAAATTCTCTTTCATGTGCATGCAAAACATTTGGGAAATATCAGTGTTCATCTGCATATAATTCTCAACACAGGCATGCAACAATTTACTGTGTTAGCATATATGTTAGCTACTCAGTCCATTGAACTGTCCCTTTAATACATGCTCAGAAAAATCTACTAGTCATTACATACCTGATAACTCTAGTCACTTTTTTTTTCCACTTGGAGCTAAAATAAAGCCTACAATTTACAAAGATCAGACTGAAAAAATATCCAGCTGCCTTTGAAGTAGCATTAAAATGTCATTTCTCTCCCATGGCCTTCCATGGGATGTGGGAAGCCTGACTGTAAATTTTTGTGAAATGTGATGCCCAGCTTTAGGATGGTTTCCTTGCTACACCAGCTGGTACTGAGTGAGCCCAAGAACGTTGACTAGCTAGTCCAGAGCACAAAGAAGCTGTCTACAGGCAGAAGCATCACCTTTTCTGGCCCCTGCCACGAAAGTGCAGTGGGGGTTATCAAGAAAACAGAGCCAGGCTCTTCACAGAGGCACACACTGGGAAGACAAGAGTCAATAAATGTGATTTGAAAGAATAGAGGGTTCCACTGTTAGGACATTCAAGCACTGGAATATATTGCCCAGAAAGGTTGTGCAGTCACCATCTTTAAAGGTGCCCTGGTGCAACCTAGCCCTTCCAATCTGTATTCTTCTATGAGTCTATGACTTCATGTCTTCCTCCTTTCCTGTCTTTTGGCTTTCTAACTTCTACTTCACACTTTCGGGCACTTCTACAATATAGAAAAAAGGAACAATAAGCACTAAACAGTTTTTAAAAGTCCTTATGTAAATTCAGATTTGTATTTTTGCCTTTTTAACCATACATACCCAACTATATTAGTGTCCTTTGTAGAGCAATGATACAGATATTCAGTGACATTTGGGTTTTTTTTCTTTTGCATCTTCTTTTTGTCCAGCAGTGTCTTAGTATCTCATGGATGCTATTTTTGCATGGCTTCAATTTGGAAAATTTCTTGACACATTTCTTATTTAACAGTAGATAAAAATATCTTCAGGATTAAAAAAATTTCCTGTGGAAGCAACTAGTCTAAAGAAGGGGGTGAAAATGAGCTACATACAGCCAAACTGTTTGGTATGCTAAGTTCCAGTGAGAAGTCATGGGCCTCTGGGAAGCTTCCACTGAAGCCTTACATACTTGCTGTGACACGGTGTACTCTAAACTTTACTCTCCAGGTATATACATCCTTCCAATACTTGTCTACATTCTGCATAAGGGTAACAATTAAGGATTTAACTAAGTTGTATTAGTTCTCTCCTCAAGATGCCAATAGTCTAGGAATCTACAGCAGTCAAGACAAGACCATGAGCTTTCTTACTTTGGTTGTCTCAATAAAGCAAAGAGTCTGTCCCACCAAGGAATGTGAACACATTTGCATGTTGAAACTATGCTTTCTAGATAACAAATTATCTATTCCCAGAATAGATGTGCAAATGAAAAACTGATCCAGGTCCCATCTTCTGCTTCAGCATAAGAGAACAGATGAGGCATGAGAGACTATTGCTACTGATTTGTTCCACTGCTTGCAGAGGAAACAGCTCATTTCTTTCTGTATTATGCGAAGGGCCAGAAGTGATGGAAGGAAGCAGAACCATGTTTCCATCTCCTGACATGTTCAGAAGTGTAACTAATCACTGTATTGGGAAATGTACAATGTGATACATAGAATATATCCTGGGGAAATAAAACATCAGAAGGGAAAGAGTAACTTCAGGCAATACACTCTTCTTTCTGGATAGCCAAAAAAATGGGCTAAAAGCGTTCAGAGTCAGCAGAGACTACTAGTGACCAATACAATTAAACATCAAGAATTTAAGTGAGAAATAAAGATAGCCAAATTAAGAAAAACATATTTTACAACCATGTTTCAGTCCTTCATTCCTTATAGAATATAACTCAGGTGCAAAAGAAAAGAACAACATATCTAAAAATGGGTGCTATCCTCTTCCGGATACCTGAAAATTCCCGAATGCCATTAGCATTTAACAAGCTCCAAACCTCTCAGACAGCTTTTAAAATCTCAGATGACTCTTTCCCTTCTGTTAAAATAATTACAAATTTAAAACCTCTTAATCCTTAAATTGTAAGCGGTTCTATAATACTACATGGTAAAAGAATAAATGATTAACATATTATTCAAAGATGAAGGCTGCAATATTGTTGTCTACATGGAATGGTAACAGCAAAAGTATTAGTCTCTTAGAATTAATGTTGACTTATCAGTTATCATTTCAATATTACAAATGTAGATTAAATTATGAAGTGTAGGAGATCTTTAAAATCAGATAAAACTCAAGCTTCATTTCTATTCACTTCTTAGAATTTCCCATAGATATGAAACTATTTTATATCTTTATTGAAAGTTTTGTAATAAGAAGAAATAAAAATAAATCCTAATTACAATCATTACTAATTACAGTAATTTTATATTATTATTAGGATTTGTGACCCTATGGGGGGAAACTACATTTTGGCAATATGAAATACTATACATAATAAAAGAAAAATCATGACTTGCTGACATACAGATTCAATAGAAGTGTAGTATTTCTACTGCAAGGACTACTAGCAATCTCTGTTATGAAACTGGGTATTACACATCACCCAGTGGGAGGCAGATAGGCAAAGGCTGTTTACTTATGTATTTGGCATAATTGAAAACAAACAGGTGTTTGTCAGGATATCATTATTCAAGGAGCACCACTGCAAAAGAAGATTTTTCAAAGGGATTGACTCACGAGACATAATGGAAACAGTGAAGTACAGAGCTTAGCTAGCTATACAATGACTATCTAGGGATTTAATAATAGTGGAAATACTGTATGATGCAAACAGCAACTGCAATTTCCTAGGATAGAACTCAGTGAGACAATAGGAACAACAGGGTAAACTTAAGGAAGGATTTATTTAGAGTAATTTCCAGAAAATGAAAAACAAAGACTGCTTCTCCTCCTCTGAATCTCCCTAACAGTGAGATGAATGAAATGTTTGGATAATTTTCTAGGAAAAGAATTTCAGTCAAAGATTGTTATTTCAGTCAAAAGTCTAGTATTTCAGTCAAAAAGGAGCAGTGCATTACAAATGTACAAAAGGGAATACAGATTTAAACAGTATTTCATCTTTGTGTTACTATGAGAATTAAAACCACAGCAAAACACTGCTTGGGAAAGATGACAGTATAAAACATTGTCAGAGCGTCTGGAAGCAAATGCAGATTTCAACTGACCGTTTCATTTCCAATTTTTAAAACACTTCATGTATATTCTTAGTTCACTATTTGTTGACTCCTGATTGGAAAGCAGATCCCATACTATTAGTGTAAATGCAGCAGCTCTAGGGATGACACTCACAGCCTTTGACATAAGAAAGTTAACATGATTGTTTTAGAACTCTTCAACTCATCCCAGTTTTTAATTAATAAAATAAAGTCCAGATAAGCTTTAAAAGAGTGGAATTGCGTTCTAGATTGAATACAATGTTCATAAAGAGTGCATCCAATCATGGTGTTAAATCAGACAATGTAAACCATGTTTATTAGGACCACTAAGAACACAAAGCAAATGTGGCTGTTCACCTTCATTCTGCAAGCAGTGACTATTTCAGCTAGAGGACTCTTATCTGACTAGATTTCCAAAAGGGCATCAGTAGTACCACCAGCACAGTCTATAAAATACTCTCAGAACTGGTTCCACTTCTGCTTCAGAATTTGAGAGGACACATTTCTGCTCCAAAGTTTTGTGCCAAAACATGGCTGATAGCAGCATCTATTGTTTCAGCTTGTCTTTCCTATTTTTATTAGGCCAGCTTTTTACAGTTCAAAACTCCCACTTGCACACATCTTTTTCCTTTTGTAAAAAAACTTTGTATCTACTTGCTTTCTGAAAAAAAACAAGTGGTGGCATGATAAAAGACTTTTTGTTTATTAAAGCCCAGAAACACATCATCTACACAAAATGCAGAGTGCACAACAGTACTGGATTCCAAAAAAAATTCACGGTTACTGTAGAACTTTTGACCATTCCTGTAGAACATTGCAGTATAGGTAGGGGCTTTTTTTGTGGTTTTTTTTTATAGTTTGGTTTTTTTTGTCATTCTTGTTAATAAATAAAATATACTTTGAGGATAAAGATGCAACTAAAACCACTGAATTATCTGTTGACATTACTTACATATGTTTAGAAATACCACATTTGAAATACCTTAATGAGAGCTATGGGGACAGTTTACATTTTTGGGGGCTTTGACATCAATGTGCTTTTGTCACAAAACAGAACAACAAAAGAGCCATAACACTAGCTTACTTGTGGATGTGTATACTAGTGAACTGGGGGCACTGTACACGGGAGATCCCTCCTGGTTTGCCTGGCACAGCAGCACCCTGCCTACAAGAAAGAGAGAGAGAGTGGTATCTGGTTTGGGAACACTGGAACTAAACCTCAGTTTTTATCTAAAAACAGAAATAAAGTCACAACCAGAGCAGTGCAGTGAAGCAGGGGCACTTTTTGTCCTTGGACTTCAAAGCAGAAAGAGCCCCGATAAACATGCACAAATTTACATTTGAACGAGCACAACACAGACACCCCACAGAACACAACCAACCTTTCTGCCCCGTGGGGAGGCAGGCACACTGTGAGCATCCATGGCACACACTGTTCCTGACCCCGCTGATCTCTCTCCCTCTCTGCCCTGTCCCTCACAGTCGGAAGCTGCCCAGTTAGCTCTGCGGCCAACGGGAGCCCCCATCCTGCCCACACCACCCAGCTACTGGACGCTCATCTCCCCTAAACCAGCGCCTGCTCATGCAAACAGCAGATAAATCAGAGTGCAAAGCTCCCGTATACGGACGTTAGGCCAAGTATGATCTCAGTTATATCATTTAAAAACACTGGTTCACATCACTGCTATGCATATGAAGATTTCCCTATTTTTTGCTCAAATGAGAAATACACAAACATAAGTTAATTTCCAGTACATAAGCTGGGTTCAGGGTTAAGAAGAAAATCAAATAAAAGAGTGAAACCATTAAAAAAAAAGAAAAAAGAAAAAGTAATAAACAAATCAATTCAAACCAACACTTTTGCAATGTGTGTTCATTCTGAACAAATTACAGTAGTTCAGGTTTATTTCCTGGGGTTTTAAAGTGAGCTGAACTAAAATACCTTACTATTTCAACATCTCTCTTAAAATCATATTTTAGCAGTCTTAGTTAAATAAAATTGAACATTGATTGGAGGTAGGAATAAACTTTGCAGTAGGAATACAACTTCTGCACTTCTGGAATATAGTCCACCAGGAAGACCATCTGTTTTGCAGATGTGTGTATATAACTTTATACAGACACAAAATAATATATATACATACGCTGACATACTTCAAGCTGTCAGGATTTGTGACTCACATAATTTCAAAGTATTACATTCACACGAAGATCTGTAAGACTTTGGAAGCTGCACATTGACTTATAAGAAACTTAACTCAGCAAAGTCAAGTATGTTTGGAAGGATAGGAATAATTACAAATGGAAGGCGTGTTTTCCATACAGTATTATAAGAGTAATTCTTGACTTACATTCAGTTACCAGACCAGAGTTCTTTCAGAAATTTCTGTCATTAACCAGTTCTTTGATTACTGCTTGCAGCTGTCAGTTGAAGTAGAAATAGAGGAAATACCAAAGGAAAATAATTCTAATAATTTATGCAATTTAGCTAAGACTATGAGCACTGGAAGTCTCTCAAAATATTATGCTTCTAATCTTCCCAGACAATAGCGTGCCCTTAACTAACAGGATTTGGAGATGCTTGCTCTTTTCTAGTCACCCACTATTAATCTACATTATAAAACAAGCTGGTTTTTTTCCCCTTACTTTACTTGAGCACACAGTTGAATATATTGATATCTCTCTCTCAGCCTTCTAAAAAAATCCACATCTGAAGCCATTAAATGAACATATACCTACTGAGATTGTGCTGGCAGGAATAATTTTTAAGGCTCAGAGATAAATGGGACCTAGAACATGTTCACTTGACCCTTAGGATGTGTACATTGGAATATGGCTGGCTTCAAAACTTGTGCTACTATAGATGCCTGAGAATGAAAGCGAGCTGAAGACAGAGGCATTGATCCAGCTGAGTGAAATCTGGAAGACTAAGTATTTAATCAGTAATTTTCATTAGTTTTAAGAATAATGTAACTCAAATGACTTCAAGTATATTTAATAAATATATAAAGTTTTTTAGAAACTGAGATTAAAGTTTATTTGTATCATTCAACATAAACTGACACTTTGCTTGTTCCATGGTCCATAAGTATTTTCAATTCTTATATTTTTTTCTGATTTCATCTCAAATAGATCTAATTTTCTCTATTTGAGTTTTCTAACTTCCAGTGAAAACAGATACTTTCTTCATCCGTACTACAAGACTGTATTTAATTTGTTGCATAGAGCTTTCTAATTAAATTTTACCAATCTCCCTTTGAATGTGTACATAAAATTAATATTAATACCTAAACCACTATTATTAGATTTTGTTAGAATAACATGGAACTTTTAATCTACCTTTATGAGAAAAAAAATAAAATTCCACTGTATCTAATTTTGGTATTAAAATTATTTAGACTGTAACTAACAGAATAGAGAAAGATTGAGTTTCAGAACTCTGCAATTATCTGTAAATTCACTAATGGAAAAAACACCATTATTTTTCCTCTAGAATACTAAATTCAAGCATGGCAGAATAAAATGCGTTGTGGGTATGGTGTTGCTCTTTTAAAGAAAGAGGATTTTAATGTAAGGTTCTTAGTACTGTTCAAATGGTAATTTTATAATATCACAAAGCTGATGAACTTCTAAAACTTACAGTCATGCAAAAGTTCAACTTGAATCCTGTGATGCCATCTATACCAGCATATGTAAGGTATTTTCTCACAAAGAACAGTCCACGTGCTTTTTATTTGGTTCTCTAGCATACACATATACTTGTTTGGTCACAGCAGACATGACCAGAGATACAGGATTTTGGAGACCATCAGCAGACACCCCCTGAGGACTCACTTCTCCAGAAGGATCAGATAAATATCAGCAGGTCTGTCTGATGTGTGTATTTACTACAGGCACACAGGAGAGCTTTCAACAAGCCAGTACCTGAAGGGAAATTGAGGCAGCCAGGCTACTGGGTGTAATGAGGGGAGATAAGGCTGCAGTGGCAGACCAAGCAGGTGGGCTGTGCTGCACACAAGAAGTAGCTGTGCTGTGGCAGGGAGTGGTGCTGTCATCTCAGCACCACCATGCAATTGCTGTCTCCCCTGACTGAATCACCACTCATCCTTGGTGTACAACCTGGCAGCATGGACAAAAACATACTTTTCAAGATGAAAAAATATTCCCCCTCATACTTTATCTCCACGGTTTTCTCCTACAGTCCATGATTAAGAGTGTACTGTTTGATGAGGTACTTTGTTGAAGCACTATAGTTATTTTGAGAAAATAATTGCTCTAAAAATACTCAGGACTGCAAAAATGATGGGAAGTCATTAATATTTTTAGAATAGCAAAAGTTCAGTTCCCAGTGGTTCCAAGATACTTGAATAAAATATTATTCTGTTTTTTCATGTTTTCCAAAATAAGTTTTTGTGTAAAGTTCTTATTTACATTATTTATATTAATTAACCTAGTGGCCATAAGCAGAAAATACCAATGTCCTAGTGATGATGCTCAGACTATTCACTGGCTCTTACATGAGGTACAAGAAGTCCATTGTATTGCTGAAATATTCAGGTAGCTGAGAAGAAATACCCAGAATCAACAGACAACAGGAGGACTTTCCAGTAAATTATAAAGGATTTTAAATCACTTCTATTGAAAATAGCTTTTAGGATTAACTGCAACAACTGTGTAACCAGCACTACAGACAGCTTAAAAGGAAAGATGTGGAATAAGTTTGAAAGAATTTGCTCACTGGTTGGAATCTCTTACAGCATCATTTGTGGAAGTATAAATTGAAACATTTTCAGCAAAAAAAATCCCTATGCAATGGCAGATGCTAATGTTTCAGGGCCTTGATCATGGGAATAACTCTTGTCACAGGAGGCAGATGAAATTTTTAGAAACCTTCACTACCTGAACTGCATAAATTGATATACCAACACTGAGATCCTGATCTTACAATGCATCACCTCCCAGTATAGATGGCTTTGGTGCCTCTGCTCACAAACAAAGTTTCCAATTTACCATGCTGTTATTCATTTCCCCAGGATTTGGGGGAATTTCCAAAAGGGAAGAAGACAGAAGTTGCACTGCAGCACTCCGTTGCATTCTAGGGAAAACCTCAGCAAGTTACTGAGACAAAGGAGCAAAACTGGTTTCCTACTCTCAATCTGGGAACCTTGAAATCCACAGGTTGATTTGAAGCTCTTCAGATAGCTTGGAAAATGACAGTGGTACTGAGTTCTACACGGGGTACCTACCTGCAAGAGGGTAATCACCCAAATATTTTCAGTGGCAGAAATTAATGAATTCTATATCCAGGGCTGGTCTACATTGGGTATTAGAGCATGGGTAGCTAACATAAATCAATAATACAGGGACTAAGGAATGAGATTTAGTGATGATTACATCACTGCAATCCCTTGTGCACCTAGCAGCTCCTCTTTATACATGTTATTCTATTGCGTTACCAGTTAGAAACTTTTACCCTTTTTGGCAACTAAGTGCCAGTTCAAACTATAATACTATTTACGATAAACCCCAAATAAACTCACATGAAGTGGTGAATAAAAGCTAAAAATCAGTGTCCAGTTTTGTCAATATTATTACAAAATGTTATTTTAATGCTCTAATCTAAAAGCTGCATTATTAAATTCAGTGGTTGCTATTACATTTTTCCCATTCTCCCAATACAGCTGGAGGTTACGTAGCCCTGTCTTCTCTCAGTCATTCTGAACACTCTTTTTCTTTATATCTTTTGCAACAACTATTATTTTTATATACTTAATTCCTCTTCCACATACAATACATGAAGAAAACCATTAAGCTGCACCTCTCAGGAACATATCAGGAGTTTTGTAGTGTATCATTGATGCTCATAAACAATCCATGTTCGCTCTTGATTTCCTGTTCTAAAAGTGTCATTTAATGTTGGCATTCCCGGTCAGAAATACTGCTTTTTTCTGGCCTGAAATATTGTTCTATGATGGGTTATTTCAAAATGTGTCACAGAAACACTGTTGTACAACAACTGCGTATGTTAGCTTCTATTGTCCCATCTATCTGCAGAATTTAAATAGTATCTTGAATACATAATAGTTAAGTGTTCTCTTAACCCTTCATTATCTACACAGTCTTAGTATGATTTTAAATATGCTGTTAATTAAAAAAAAAGATGCTTCATGAGTGCCTTAAGTTATTTGGGATACTTCTATAAATAGAATCTTACTCCTTCAGATTTTAATACAACTATTCATGGAAGGCTGTGTTGACAAGTTGAATTGTTTAATCCATTTTTAACAAGGGACAAGGTAGCATCATCCAAAAAACCCACACCGCCTTTCTTCCAATGTATTAAAAATACAAACAAAACCTATATGTAATTCCTTCAAAAATACGTATGGAGGCTCATTTAAACAAGAGAAATGCATGGTAAGGAGGAGATATAAAGTAGTTGATGTCCAAATGTGAGTTCCATAAGTCCAAATCAGTATCTCTATTATCTTCCGACCACAAACCTGAAACACATTCAATTACTGAATAACCTGTGTGTACTCCCTACTAACAATAAGAATCTGTGCTCTATACATACACGTATACATGTGCAGTAAGACCCTGGCCCACAAATAACCTCACATAATTTATTAAAAACAGGGGAATATAAACCACCTAGGGTGATGGAGATAAATGTGTCCAAGACTTTTTATGGGACTTCTGTATAAAAAAATTCTATTGAAGATGCCAATTATCCTTCCATCACTTTCCAAAGCATAGCACGTGTTTCTTTATTATCACCTATCACCAAAATGCTCAGTAACCTTAGGCAATGACTCAGGGCACAGTAACACATGTACAAGAAGCATCATCTGTAAGCCCACCTTTCAATTACTACTATGTAGTCAGGTAAAAAATTAGAGTGGTACTGCCAGTATTGCCTGAAACTGTAACTTTCCTACAAAATATGTTTACTGTATAATAGATATACACAAAAATTCAGGTGCATATAAATTGATATTCAGTGATATCCACTGGCACCATTTTACACTGGGAGATGTGTCCCAACGAAGTTGTTCAGGACCCTTGAAAAGCAACTCTTGATTCAAAATCTTTCTAGGTCCTCATAGCAGACTAAAAAGTATGGAATAATGCTTATTCTTGGTTCACTGTAACTTGATCTTGGTTCACTTGTAACTTTGAGTAACAAAAATGAGAGAAATTCTGAGGTATAAACATAAAATCTGAGCTGGTGTTATACTATTCTTGAAATAAGATACTTCAGAACATAAAAAAATACATTTATATTCTCTGAGAACCAAGATGGGTCACATCAATACATTTGCCTGATGAATAAAGACTGCAATATGAATAGAATCACAGAATAAATGAAACTGGAGCTTTGCTGCTCAAACATGAACACTACAGTTTCACCATGGCCCTGGAGGGATTAGAGGTAGACGTGGTTATACTTTATCCTCTCATATTGTGTCAAGACACTATTTTATGTGTAAAATACCTATTTCAATAAATTGATAAGGCAGAGATGCAAATCTAATGCAATTAGCTGCAGAGATGCAAATTACTAATCCCTCAGTTCTATTTGCTTACCCCAATGGATGTTGGTTTTAACTTACAAATAAAATTCTATTCTGAATGACAACTGAGAATATAAAAGAGCAAAAATTGAATCATCATGCATAATCCTGGCTTTAGTTAGTCTGTCTCTTCCCTAGACCATTCAGATTCCAGAATTGCTGGCACATGAAAAAACATAAAAATGGTAATGCAATGTTCCTGAACTTTCCAAACCACTCACTTTGAATAGAAGCAGTTCTGTGCTTGGTGATTTCACCCAAAACAGTTTTCCAAATACAATCTGACAATGCCAAGGTGACAGAGTTGGTGTACAGCTTCATATAGAATCACAGAATGTTTTGGGTTAGAATGGACCGCAAAGATCATCTAGTTCCAACCCCCTTGTCATGGGCAGGGACACCCTCACTAGACCAGGTTGCCCAAAGCCCCATGAATCCTGGCCTGAAACACTTCCAGGGATAGGGCTTCCACAGCCTCTCTGGGCAACCTGTTCCAGTGCCTCACCACACTCACAGGGATTTCTTCCTAATGTCTAATCTAAACCTGCCCTCTTTCAGCTTGAAGCCATTACTCCTTGTCATATCACTACACTCATTGGTGAGCAGTCCCTCTCACTTTCCTGTATTCCTTTAAGTTTTGGTAGGCCACAATTTGGTCTCCCCAAAGCCTTCTCTTGCCCAGGCTGAACAAGTCCAACTCTCACAGCCTGTCTTCACAGGAGAAGTGCTCCAGCCTGCTCATCATCTTCGTGGCATCCGCTTAGACTCACTCCAAGAGCTCCACTTCTTTCCTGTACTGGGGACCCCAGAGCTGGATGCAGCACTTCAGGTGGGGTCCCACAAGAGCAGAGCAAAGGGGCACAATCATCTCCCTTGACCTGCTGGCCACGCTGTTCTTGATGCAGCCCAGGACACAGTTGGCCTTTTGAGCTGCTAGTGCACACTGCTGGCTCATGCTGAGCTTGTTATCTATCAGCACCCTCAAGTCCTTCTGCTCAGGGCTGCTCTCCATCCATTCTCTGCCCAGCCTGTAGTTGTGCTTGGGACTGCACCAACCCACATGCAGGACCTTGCACTGGGCCTTGTTGAACTTCATGCAGTCACATGGGCCCATCTCTCCAGCCGGTCAAGGTCCCTCTGGATGGCATCCCTTCCCTCCAGTGTGTCAACCTCACCACACAGCTTGGTGCAATCAGCAGACTTGCTGAGGGTGCACTCAATCCCACTGCCCATGTCACCGACAAAGATACTGAATAGTGCTGGTCTCAGTACTGACCTCTGAGTAACACCACTCATCACAGATCTCCATGTGGATACTGAGACGTTGACCACAATTCATTGAGTGTGACCATCCAGCCAGTTCCTTATCCACCGAGGTGTCCATCTGTTGAATCCATGTCTCTCCAATTTGGATACAAGGATGTCCTGCTGGACAGTGTCGAAGGACTTCCACAAGTCCAGAAAGATGATGTCTGTCATAATTCCCTTGTCCACCACCTCTGTTACTCCATCGTAAAAGGCCACCAGATTTGTCAGGCACAATATGCCCTTACTGAAGCCATGTTGGCTGTCACCAATCACCTCCTTATTCTCCATGTGCCTGAGATCTGCTCCATGACCTTGCCAGGCACAGAGGTGAGACCAGCCTGTAGTTCCCTGGGTCTTCCTTTTTTCCCTTCTTAAAATTGGGGGTTTCCCTTTTTCCAGTCAGTGGGGACTTCATCAGACTGCAAGGACCTCTCAAATATGAGAGTGGCTTGGCCACTTCATCCACCAGTTCCTTCAGGACACGTAGATGTACCTCTTCAAGTCCCATGGACTTGTGCACCTTCAGGTTTCTTACGTATTCTTGAACCTGATCTTCTCTTACAGTGGACAATTCCTCATACTCCCAGTCCCTGTCTTCGCCCTCCATGACTCGGATGGTGTGGCTAGAGCTTTTGCAGTGAAGACTGAGGCAAAAAAGTCATTAAGTACTTCAGCCTTCTCCATATCCTGGGCAACAAGGTCACTTGTTCCATTCCGGAGAGGACCCACATTTTCTCTCATCGTCCTTTTCTCATTGATACACCTGTAAAAACTTTTCTTGTTTCCCTTTACATTCCTGGCCAGATTTATTTCTAAGAGGGCTTTAGATTTTCTAACGCGAACCCTGGCTGCTCAGATGGTTTCCCTGTATTCTTCCCAGGACACCTGTCCTCCCTTCCACCCTTGGTAGGCTTACAGAACATCTGCTACCTCCATAAATGAGTGAACAATTTTTGACATTTTCTCTCAGTAAGTATTATGAAATGCAATTATAATGCAAATGTATTGGGGATTCTGTCATCCAATTCGCAAACTGGGAAAGAAATGCAGAAGACAAAACAGAAAACATTGGCTATATGTTTGGAATACAATTCAACATAATCTCTAACTGCTTTAGCATTAATTTACAGACATAATCAAGGTTTACCACACAGCAGAGTTGTTTTCCACTCCACTTAACTGTATTAACTTTACATTTCATATATTACTTCATTACTTTATATTTCAGAATATTTTGTCTGCCTGACTGTCCATCCTAACACATGGATCTTCCTAACTCAGTTATTCTTCTAATCAGAGCAATTTATTCCTCTGCCTAACTGTTAATAACTTATCTAGCATTGCAAATATCCCACCCAGTTCTGACCAAACAAGTGATGACCTTGCAGTTTGTCTTAAATTTTCCTCCAAGAGATTCTTAAGCCATTGCTTTTTACATATATCCATAGCTGATATTTTCATTACAATCTCAGTTGTGTTCTATCAAACCACCATCATGAATACCATAGCCTAGACATCCTGCCTAGATAGTGCACACTCCAACTGAACTCAATGGTCAAGCAATTGGTGGAACAGTAGCAGTAACTATAAAGCTGGTTTTATACCCAGCATCTAAACCTACATCATACACAGTCTGAAGAGTGTCCTGTGCACCAGGTTAAGTCTTTTCCCCTAAAGCAGACAATTGCACCTTATACAGATCAAAGCTGTCCAAAAGCCAATCTGTATGACAGTTGGTGTCTGCACAGAGCCTCCAGTACAGCTCCCAGTGTCTTGCAAACAAAATCTATTTCACATGTAGTAAACCTGTTCTGCAAACCCTAAGCCAGCACATGGCAAGTAGGGATAATTTTCAGATTAACTTTAAAACCATGCTAATACTGCAGACATCTATCAAATTAGGGGGCCGGGAGACAGTTGTAGAAAAAAATATCTCAGTATAATGTCTGTAATTCGACAGTTTTAGGCTGCCACCATATTTATTTAATTTATTTTTGGTCCACCACAAATCAGGAAGCCGTAGACCACATTTTTACCAATCACCACAATGATGTCTAAATAAGAAAAATCAAATTATTATTTTCCTTTAAAAAAATCCCTTTTCAGTAAAGCATAGTACTTAAGTTTCTTTTTAGCCCTTTTAAAACTGATCAATTATATCCTCAACAATAAAGTGAATATACAAGAAGATAGAAGCAATATAATAACCAAAAAAGAACAGTACAACTACTGCTTTCTTTTGTTTCTTTAAAGTAACATTTAAACAAACAAGACAAACTGCATACTAGGTGAAATCAAGAGAAACATGGAAACATGGCCTGCAGATCAAGAGATGTTGTTATTCCCCCAACACACACACTTGATGCCAGCAGGACTGCACCTGGAGTACTGCATCCTGTTTTCCAACCTACTGCCACTCCTACTGAAATGGGGAGAAGCTGGATAGGATACACTGAGGTCAAACCAAGATGGGTCTAAATCTTACGACCTGTGAAGAGAGGTTGAGGGTTGGGGGTTGGACCTGATGATCTCTCAAGGTCCCTTCCAACCCCTACAATTTTGTGATTCTGTGAACTGAACTGGATTAGTCTCACAAAGAGGAAGTTAAAAGGCAACCTAATAGCTTTCTCTACTTGAAGGGAAGCTACAAAGGTGATGGATCCCAAATCTCATTGGAACAGGAGCAGATGATAATACAAAAGGTCAACGGCCACCAGCTGTAGTTTGGGAGGTTTAGGCTGGACATAAGGAAAATGTTTTTCATTAGGAGTGCAGTGGGAGTGAGTGGGACTACTTGAGTAGTTGGCAACTCCACTGATCATTGGACTACAAAAGTAAATGTGAAGATATATTCTGAATACTTTAACTTGGTGGTCATTGGCTGTAGAGTAAGAATGCAACCTTCATATGCCCCCCAGAGTCTCAACAACCTGGTGGCATATTGACCCACTGGATATAACTAAAAAAATAAGACTTTCAAAATCATCAAAAGTGTATGTCTGAGGTAAAGCACAAGAAGACAGCAAGGTCCTTCTCACAGGTGTTATCCTAGTTTCCAAGCATTTGCAGCTCAAGGACTTCCAAAGCCCAAAGCAGCTTTTGTGTATTTAACAATGCTCAGCAGATTTCCTTCCCATGAGCTAACTACAAGATACTTCTACAAAGCACAGTGCTAGAAAAAGGTATTAATTCAAGTCAGTTGCAATCATAATCACACATTTAATTATGATTATAGCTGGTCCTCTATTCATCTCCTAACTCATGGAACGTGTGCTAAAGTAGAATTCAGGCTTACTCATGCACAGGAATTTATCAATCTGAGCCTACATTATGCACATTACTTTATCATTGGTCAGACATTATAAAAGGATCAAGTTTTATCTAGAGGAAACAAGAAATTTTCATATGTGCTACCTGGCAAAACTACCACTGAGGAAATTTATTACCTAGTAGTTCAAAGGGAAAAACAGATTTTTCAGTTAGGATCTCAAAAGGAGGAAAGGCGTCTTATTCCTTTGTAAAAAAAATGCAAGGCATACAGGAGGAACAGAGGTTAGAGAACTTGTGCCATTCATTAGCCCTACTTCTCTCCTTACAGTACCTACTTAAATAGACTTTTTCTGCTCTTCTATGTATTACTTCATTTCTACACCTTTTTCCCATCCCAGAACAGCTAACATAACAATTGTTTACCTTGCCTCCCTGCTTAACTGTATGCCTTGCACCCCTGCCAGCTCTATCGGCTTGTTGGCACTGTGTTGCCCTCTCAGTGTATTTTTGGTCTACATACAGTAACTACTGATAGAACTTCTAGAAAACCTTCAGCATCAGAGATCTGATCTATCACAGGAGTACAATGCTGCTGATACTGCACCATAGTGGGGACACAGCACTATCATGGAATCATAGGATCGTTAGAGTTGGAAGGGACCTTTAAGACCATTTAGTTCCAAACCCCCTGCCATGTGCAGGGACACCTCTCACCAGACCAGGCTGCTCAAGGCTCCATCCAACGTGGCCTTGCACACCTCCAGGGAGCGGGCATACACCATCTCCCTGGGCAACCTGTGCCCCACCACCCTCATAGTGAAGAATTTCTTCCTAATATCCAATCTAAATCTACCCCTTCTCAAATTAAAACCATCACCCCTCGTCCTATCACTACTTGCCCTCCTAAAAAGTCCCTCTCAATCTTCCTTGTAGGCCCCATTCAGGTACTGGAAGACTGCTCTAAGATCTCCCTGGAGCTTTCTCTTCTCCAGGCTGAACAAGCCCAACTCTCTAGGCCTGTTTTCATATGAGAGGTGCTCCAACCCTCTAGTCATCTTCATGGTCCTCCTCTAGACCCCTTCCAACAGTTCCATGTCCTTCTTATGTTGGGAACTCCAGAACTGGACACAGTACTCCAGGTGGGGTCTCACAAGAGTGGAGTCAAGGGGGAAAATCACCTCCATCGACCTGCTGGCCATGCTCCTTTTGATGACTTTTGATCCTACACTTACAACCCCAAAATCGTTGAGTCCAAATAGTGAGATAGGGCCAGTGTGGTTTTGCTGTGTCATCACCTAAGACTAGTTCAAATAGGATATTTCTGTAGTATTATGGGGCTGATTCACAGAAAACTCAGGTCGTTATCAGCAAAACTGCACCAACAAGCAAACACCCCCTCCCAAACACCTCCTTTCCCCTGTTTTGAAAGAACTCCAACTTTCATTAAATATACAGTTTCTGTCTTCCAGATTCTATTTGTGCCCAAATTCATCATAATCAGTTACCAAACGATTCCTCTCTACTAGATCATGGTCAAAATTCTTGAAGTTTTACAGTGAAGAAGCAGGAACTCCCTTCTTAACCAGTCTCTATCTTCTGGGATAAAGCTCTATCTACAGTTCAGGATTTACCATAAAATAATCAAGTGTACGGAATTTTTTTTAGAGATCACATAGAAATGGTATCAAAGTCTAAGTTTATAATGTGTTATAAAATATACATCCAAACAGAAGAAACATCTTTAAAAGGGTAATACTGACCAGTATCTGTGATTTTCTCTTCAAAATGTTCAGACTTTGACACAATGATAAATATAGGTCAATTAACCTTGCTCCAGATTTAAATGCATAACCAATTAACTAAATCCTTCAAAAAATAACAGCAATTGGTATTATTCTTCAAATAATTCTTGTTTAGTTTCCTATGATGGTATACATTTTAATGAAAAACCCATTATAATGTAGCATAAGGCATAATAATTCTGGAAGATTTTTTTGAGTAAATAGCTAAATTCAGTAAATGCTGAATTCCATGTAACGAGCTGTGCAGACACCAAGGCCAGAGAGGGGTGGGGGAGGAGGCAGCCCAGGTGCCAGAGAGAAAGATGATCCTGCAGCCCATGGAGAAACCCATGGAAAAGGCCCAGACCCCACCTGCAGCCCGTGGAGGGGCTCCACGCTGGATGGAGCAGGTGGAGGCATAGAGAAGATGCTGTGACCCTACATTGGAACAAGCCCCTGCCAGCACTCGCAGCCATGAGGAGAAACAGAGACACAGAGATGAGTGAGAGAGAGATTTGCACTGGAACAGGTTTGCTGGGGGAGGCTGGTGACTCCACAGAGGACTGGGACTGAGAGACACTGTGATTTATGACTGCACCCATAGCAGTGACCCACGCCAGGGCAGCTGGTGAATAGATAAAGCCCTGGGGAAAGGATTCATGTTGAAGAAGTTTGTGGAGGACTATCTCCTGTGGGTGAGACCCCACGGTGCAACCCTCCACCCCTCCCCGGCCGAGAAGGAAACCAACTTGCAAGGGACTGACCAAAGCCCCCATCTCCCAGTCCCTGCCCCCCTGTGCGGCGATCGGGGAGAAGGGAGTGAAATCATGACTAGAGTGAAGTCTGCTAAGAAGGGAGCGGGGAGGAGGGGGAGGTTAGAGGTGTTTTAAGATCTGAAAGAGGAAAACAGCTTATGAAGAAGTAACCGAGAACCCCATTTTTTTCCCAGTCCCTGCTCCCCTGTACTGCGACCAGGAGTAAGAAGGGAGCAAAATTCTGACTAAAGCCTGCTAAGAAGGGAGTGGTGGGGGGAAAGTGTTTTAAGATCTGGTTACATTGTTTTTAAGATCTGGTCACACTCCCAAATCCGTTTTTTCTTCACTGTTCTTTGTAGTGTAGTGTAATAAAGTAGAGTAGTTTCTTCTTCTTCACTTTGTGTTGAGTCTGTTTTGCCCACATCATTGATGATCTCTCCCTGTCCTTATTTTGACTCCTGAGCCTCTTAATATATATTTTCTCCCCGTCCAACTCAGAAGGGGAGTAACAGACTGACTTTGGTGGGCATCTGGCCTCCAGCCAGGGCTAAACCACCACAGTCCTTTTTGTCCTTTCGAGGAATTTGAGATAAGGACTAATTGGATGAGGGAATGGGCAGAACAGACTGAACAGAGCTGGGTAGTGTAATAATTATAGAGAATTTCTGGATTCTCATATATGTGATTCGCAGAGGCTAGGGGTGGAAGCCTTCTCGGCCGGGGGCTGGGGGGTGTCACTAGTGACAGTCAGACAATTTTCACCCAAAAATATGCTTTACAGATATGGTACAGTGAACTTTTAGCCTAGGATTAGAATTGCTGTGCAAGCATATAATTCAGCTTCACAAACTCCAAACTCCTTCACTGAGAGGTGTTTCTAGGGTATTTGCTGAGCTTATGCAAGAGTCATTTAAATTCAAAGAGAAACACTAGAAAGATGAAATGAATCCCAGGTGCTCTTACATTCCAGAAATAGATGCTTTAAGACATGAACAAAGAGAATTAGTGTTAGCAAACATAGAGGAATCCTCTCCCCCTGGATTCCCCTTATTAAAGTGCATCCTTATATATATATAGCAGTATGGTATTTCTCCACTTCTTAATTATATATAACATTATATTTCAAAGTTTCAAACAAACTTGTGAAAGGAAGTTTGTTACAAAATCTGCTTTTTATTGGAGGATACTGCTAGTTTCCAAATCCACAGCATGCTAAAAAGCCCCAGGCATCTAAAACTTCTGTATTCTGAGGGCATATAAAACAACCAGAGGCACAATCTCTTCCCCTTTCTTTCATTTTAATTGATGGGGAACAGTTTTGAAGGCACCTTGGAATGATAACCACTAACTGACCAAGAAACTGGGTGCCTATAATAGTCCTCACTGGGTCACAACTATTTATGAACACAACTGCTCAGCTACATAGGACGGCTCTTGAAACTAGCTTCTGAAAAACTTCCAGCACTTCATGACTAGTAAAGAAACTAAGTTGCAGATGTGTATTTTGCCAGCTGTAGATGAGTGTATGGGGGGAAGATAATGTATTCCAGCTTAACAGCAAAATTACGGGTCACTATGGGATCGATTTACAATCAGATGGATGTACAAAGAAATGGAAAAACTGCCCCAGTTTACATGAAGACTTGTGAGATCACCCACACAGTGCTTCTTACAAAGATCCTCATTATGTTCTGCAGAAGAACTTGATAAATAGTTAACTGGAAAAGATAAGCTGAGATGGAAATGATATCTTTGTTATGTAATTCTTTCTCATAAGGAAGAAAAGCACCTTAGATAGGGTCTAGGAGACTATGTCGACACAAGTCTAATTTTTAAAAGTTACCTTTCATGGATTTATGATATATGGAGAAGTGGAATTCTGGGAAGTGCTGAAAATGATAAATGAAAAAAGAAAAAAAAAAAAAACAACCCATCCTTTTATTTTCTATACAATGTCATTTAAGGACTTCCCAGAAGACTCACAGTGAGGTGGGAGGTGTGTCAGTTAGCCAGTCCCCCAGCATATCCACAGTTGTCAGCTCTAAGGGAGACTTGCTAGGCCTCAAAATTCCAACAGCAGTCCTCACAGAACACTTCAGGACCATGTTGCTGGAAATCCATATTAAGGCTACCATGTGACCTAAATAATCTTATTTCTGCACAGTTCTAATTTTCTATAGCATGAGCATTTCAAAGGCAGAAAAATAGTCTTAGAAGAGGAAGAAAAATCTATACCATTTGGTAAATACAGTCTCTTCCAGTCCCCAACTAATACTTTACTTACACATTGTCTGTTGTGCATCTGCTATGTATCCTATAGTCTTCATTTTTAGCTGTCATGCTTTTCCTCAATAAAGGTTTTCTTTTACAGAAGTGTACACTCAGAAAAAAAGCAGAGCTATAACAATCATGTCATTGGTCCTACTGTTTACCATTATCTTCAAGGTTTTAGGGTTGATTTACATTGCGTTCCTCCCTATTTGACTTTAATTGTCTGCTTCAACTTGTCAGGACATAACTATATCTTAGATTTGCATTGCATTAGGGGATCTTTTCCTTTCTCTATTGATCTCGTCTTGCGGAGTAATTTAACTCAATTCTAATTTTCTTCTGCATGCGGGGTGCTCTCTATCCAAGGAAGTGAGTTATGTGTATTCAAGTGGTGCATCTTATGAATCTTGTTAAGCTTTACCGCCTTATAGCCCGCACTGATGGAATATTTAATCACAGAAATGAGTTGGCAGATATGATGTACAATACGGTTAAGGCTTGCGGCGTGTGTCTTCACCAGCAATTGAGGAACGGGTGAATTTGCCATTCATCAGTGCCATCCTGACAGCTTTGTATAACCTTCTGGTTTTTTACTTATTTATGAAGATTAAAGGTACTTTAAATCAACAGTTTCTCTGCAAATGTATCATCTTTATTTCAGAAGTGGACAAATTTTTCATCATTTATTAGGAGCTAAAGGAACTTCTTACACGGACTATGAAATACTTGGTACAATTTTAACGTGACAGTTTTGAGACAATAATTAAACCAAATAACTAGAGCCTTGACTGTCTTAAAAATTGCATTTCTGATTTCTAATAATCTTCAAAAGTGCCATTGTTTCTTCTCCAAGTAAGGTGGTGGGGGTGGATGCAAAAGGAAAGATATGTCATGGTATTTATTCTATTACAGCATGCAAGAGCTGCGTTTCTCTTTTACTGTTTCACTTCCTAATTATTTTAAGAGATTGACACCAAGGTCTTTTTTTTTAACTGAGTTGCTTAAAAGAAAGTTTAAATGTATGAGAAAAAAATACCTTCTAGTCAATAAAGATAATATGCATTGGATACATGTTTAAAAAACCCAGAACTGCTTGCATGTATAACCAGGAAAAAATCTGAAATACATGAAGCATCTTGATAGAATTTTCAGCATAAGTGTGGTGAAGTGCATACCATAATTCATAAAATTAAATTAATACTCTTCTAATGGTAATTAAAGATTCTCATTAAGAAGGGCAAACACCTCCCTTGTGTTGGCAATAAAAATGCACTTGGGACTTTAGGAGGTTATACAAAAAAATCAATAACCTGCCATTTTATAATTAAAAGACAAAATAAATGTTAGGGAAAAGTCCAGTAAATTAGGAAAATTACCTTCAGGAGAGATTGAAAATATTGATTTTAATTTACAAACTATGTGAACTCTTCATGCCCTACTTCATGAGACAATTATAAGTCAGATTGTTAATTCTGCATACGTATTAGAAAATTGATTACCGTACTATGGGAATATTATTATATTTGTCATTAACACTAAGTCATTTATATAAAATGACTAATAACTCTGACTTTTTAATTTATGCAGGTTCAGGATTGGTTCACTAACTACTCAAACAAGATCAATGTTAAATTCCTGTTTTCAATGTAGGCATACATCAAGGAAGGAAATAAATTCTGCCTACGCTAAATATTGCAACTCCATGAATGCCAAGTTAGTATTTTTATTACACTGTGCCATTTTTATAACACAATACCCTAATTGGAATGATTTTATGTATCTTATTAGATGGCACAGGACGGATTGCAGACAGCTTTTCTTTAATTTAAGAGGACTATTGTTACAAGCAGATATTCAACAATTTTTATCTCTTGAAGTCCCTTCAACTAATGAAAGCTTTTAAGCTTTATCTGGTGTAGGCTTGAATATCTCCATGAATTGAGATCCCCCAGCTTCTGTGGGCAACCTCTTCTCACACTTAACCACTTTCTGTGAAAAAGGCTTTGCTAATATCTGTTCTTTACTTACTGTAAAGAATATATTTTACAATTACCTCTTTATTTGCAATTACCTAAGTTTGTGACAATGAATAAATAATTTTGCTTTTTAAAACCCATGATTAGGTGCTTGTATCCGCTATACACACACACAGAGACAACTGAAAAACAGATCCAAATGGAAAACTTTTTTTGGACTTGCTAGTGATTATGGGTGGAATTCAAATTCCTCTGAAATCAACTGGATTTTGGAGTACAATCATGTTTGTTATCAATATTGTTGCTAAAGCACATTTAGAAACTTGCTACCCCTGACTTAGTACAATGAGGAAAAAACCCTCTATCCCCTTAATCTCAAATTGTAACCAGAATTAGAATTCCATCTCCATGAAGACCCAGGAGATAATACAGTTTAGAAATACAGAAATTTTAAGAAACTGAAAAAGTAAATATAAAACCTAAAGAAAAATGTCCAAGAAAAGAATGATGAACACACATGGTCTCTACCTATGTGCATGTATATGCATAAAATATATATTTATAGATATACTTTGTTGTTGGCTTAAATAATTCCTGGAGGAAACTGACTACTGAAGCATAAAATAAAATATAAATAAAGCATAAATAAAATCTCATGTAAAACTGGGATACTGCAGTACATTTTATGTTATACTATTTACTTTCCAATAAAAAGGCATTCATATATCTTCTATACAAACTTTATTATGCCCAGGTAACTGTTAAAATCCTGCATCACAAATCTGTAAATGACTTGCAGTTAATGTGAATCAAAGAAAGAAACCAAACCTCACACCAAACATATATTCTGTACCTTTGCACGTCTTAAAGAATATTGAAATAAAATATGGTCTGGAGAACTGTAGCGTAATCCTTACCTGCATAGAATTCTGGACTATAAACTGCATCAACAACTGGATTTAATTTCCAGCCTGCAGCAAACAAAAACACAACTGAGTTAATATTGTGATTCCTGATGATAATAAGAATTGCTATTTTTAAATTTAATTTTTGTATAGAGGTATACAGGTAAAATTACTTCAAAAAAGGTCATTTTAATTAATGTTGTATCAGCATCTTAGATTACTGATCTTTACTATGAGACTCTGAAGTATGGGAGTAAGTAATGAAACAAGGCATTCTCTGGACATGCAGCACTGGAGTAAATTATTGGGTGAATTACCTCGGCTGTGATGCACAGTTGCCATGGACTTACTCCCTTAAATCATGGAATTAAGTCAGAACTAGCTCTGGTATCCCTATATCATGTAGTACCAGGGTAGATTGGTTATTTTTCATTGCTTTAATTCTCTGGTTACAAGACAGAGAGGCCAAAACAGTTCATTTGTGGACATAAATGTTTCTGATAAACATGTGAGTGTAGGTTACAAGGCAATCAAATAATCAAAGCATTTTGATCCTACTCCAGGAAAAACAGAAGCATAGACATTATCTGGAAATGTCTGTTGTGACAGGAAGAGATCTGGTGGGATCCCAATCAAATGCCACAGACTTTATTACTATTTGCATTTGTACATCAGTAGCTCTGTACTGGAAGAGGACAACTGCAGGCACGTACCAAAAGCAACTGTACTGCCTGTCCTTACAGCCGATAAATGCCGTTAGCATACTGCTGCAGAGTAGCCAACATGGGAGAAAACGCTGCAGTCACATTCTACAAAGCTCTTAAGTCGTAGAAATGTAGCCACTGCCTTTGTCTTAAATGATTGCTGTCCTCCCACAACCAGCACAAAACTATAGCACAGAACTGACAGATATTCTGCATCATACATCTGGCCAAACTCCAAACAATTGCTGCCAGGTCCTCACATTCAGTGCGACATTTCAGGTAAGCCTGGGATGCACAAGCTGCCTGTGGAAGTGGGGCCTGTGTGATACTAGATAGAGATGCTGAGGGAACTGAAGGGCACAGGGTCAGAGAAAACCAGGGGAAAACACTGGCAAACTCATTATCGTTCTCAGCTGTGCTCAGCTGCAGTTATCATTGACTTTTTCTCAGCCACTCTCAGTTATCTTCAAACTCCACAGAACATCCCCCCGTCGCAGTTTTGCGTTGCTGGGTACTGGTAGAGAAGGGGGGGGGGCTGCAGAGATGGATACTGCAAGAAGCAGCTAGAAGCTCTCTGCAGGCCCCAGAGAGCACACATTGGCCGATTCAAGGCCGGAGTCGTTGCTGACCAAGGCCGAGCCCGTCAGCGATGGTCACAGCACATCTGGGAATCACATTTAGGAGAAAAAAACCCGCAAGAAACTGCATTTTGCCCCCAGAGAAGGGAGTGAGATCTAAGGAGCTGTGCAGACACCAAGACCAGGGAAGTGGGGGGAAGAGGCACTCCAGGTGCCACAGAGAAAGATGCCCCTGCAGCCCCTGGAGAAAGCCATGGAGGAGTGGGTGTCCCCCCACAGCCCATGGACAAGGCCCAGACTCCACCTGCAGCCTGTGGAGAAGCCCCACCCTGGAGCAGGGGGAGACAGACAGGAGATGATGTTGTGACCCACATTGGAGCAAGCCTGTGCCAGCACTTACAGCCCATGGAGAGAGATAGAGACAGAGAGAGATGAGTGAGAAAGATCAATCCATGCCAGAGCAGGTTTGCTGGCTGGCGGCTTGGAGGACCAGGCTGGAGCAGTCTGGGCCTGAGAGACTGAGACACATGATTTATGACTACACTCCATAGCAGTGGGGCAGCTGTGGAAGAGCTGAAGCCCTGTGGGAAAGGACTCATATTGGAGAAGTTTGTGAAGGACTGTCTGCTGTGGGTGGGACCTCATGGTGCAGCAGGGGAAGGGGGTGAGGAATGAATGCCCCGCCACCCCGGCCCCCCGACCACGGCCAAGAAGGCAAACAACTTGTGAGGAACTGACCAAAACCCCTATTCCCTCAGTCCGTGCCCCTCCCTGTGTCACAATGGGGTAAGAAGGGATCAAAATCCTGACTAAAGTGCAGTCTGAAGAGAAGGGAGGGGTGGGGGGAAGTGCTTTAAGATCTGGTCACACCTTTCATCACCCGACTTTGGTGTCACTGAGGGTGCAGGGCAGTGTCATAAATCGGAGAGTTTCCTTTCCTTTATTCTGTGTTGAATGGAATGATCTCTCCCTGGCCTTATCTCACTCCTGAGCCTCTCAATATGTATTTTCTCCCCTGTCCAGCTGAAAAGGGGAGTGATAGAGCAGCTTTGGTGGGCATCTGGCCTCCAGATAGGGCCAAACCACACAAGCCCCCCAGCCATACCTTTCTCATCCTCTCTTTTTTTTTTTTTTTTTTTCCAGTATTTGAACAATTAGTTCATCTCCTGGGATGGAGAAATTAGTCCAAAAGCTCATTTGGAGCAGAAGTTAAAAGCACCGTTTGTAAATGGGAATAAAGAAAAAAACTTGAAACCTATGGTAGTTCAAATAGATCATGTAACTATGGTGCTCAATACAAAATACAGTTGAGACAAGGACAACAAGACTTTAGAAAATCAAAAGAGTCAACATTGCAAGAATTTAAATGCAAACTGTATTGAGGCTTGTTTCTGCTTTGGCCATATCATGTAATGCAAGAGCAACCATGATGCATTGCAAAACTGAAAACGTATAATGCAGAAATCTCAGTAACGCAAAAGAAAACTATTCCTATCCTTCAAAAATACTGCTGTTGCTTTCTGATGCACTATAGCTAGTTACCAATAATTAACTGTTAAGTAGCAGAGGCGAAGGGTGGTTTTGAAATACAGAAGTGAACACAGCAGCTATATATGCTTTAAAGACAGTTCTGGAAGCTGAAAAATGACCAGCCAATGACTTTCTTCCTGGAAATACCATGGGAGTTTTACCTTACCCTTCAATTTTACATAATAGAGGATTATATTTAGGAAAGTCATGGTATAACAAATAGTCTTACCAAATTCTGAGTGATGGAAAATCATTGAATTGTTGAGACTTTCAATAAAATCTAACTTTTTTATAGCTTAGGGAATATTTCATATTTCAAATTCATTACTTCCTCAAAAGACCACTGATCAACACCATCCAAAATGAAAGATTGGACTGAGTTTCGGATCTGTCAGATTTTGCTGTCAAAGAAGCTGACAGACACCTCTCAGCTTCTAAGTTACACTAGCAGTGCCACAATTTGTCTGAGAGAAAGAAAAAATCTGGGGAGACACAGATTGCTCTTCACAGCTGAAAGCCACTCTCATATTTCAGTTCCTTACCTCTCACAGTGACGGCTGTCTCATCTAACTTTTTGAAGCTTATACAGGAAATACTTCATTCATTGTGAAAATAACAGTAATTAAACTTAACTTTATCTTGTCCGCTAGCAACATGCTGGCCCATGGCCGTGTGGGTTAATCAAGTGTGATAGCAGATGATGTATCCGAACGAGCAGCTGCCAAGTAACCCTACTCAGGCAGCTGGAGGAGGCAAACTCTCTGCAGTGGGTGTAATCTGGTGCATTTTTCTTACTGTCACAACATTAATCTCTTCCACAAGTTCAAAACCTAATAGCTCAAAACTTAAAAACCAAACAAGGAAGCAGAAAACCCTTCTGTCTGCCCTGACACACCCTCCCCCTCACCCCCTTTCTTCCCTATATAGGCTTCTGGAGGATTATTTCTGAGCTGGAAGAATGCCTGGGTGCGAATAAGTCCTGCCACACTGTTTGCATCCCTCCTGTTGGCATACAAAGCAGGGAGGAGAGGGGACTGTGGCACCATTCACTAGCTATGATCTTCAATCTAAGCTTAGACCGGCATTCAAAGCAATGCAAATATAAACTCACAAACATCTTTCTCCCTCTACTGATCTCTGTTCTGGGTTCCTCATTCATTTTTGCAGGTCGCTGGATCTACTTTCACACACTTCTCTATTCCGTACAGTACTTGGATTAGCATGCAGGATTGCAGTATGAATATCCAAAGAAAATATAACTGTAAACAAGATAGGATGGAGCATCTAAAAATGTCTCTGAAATATTTTTTCCAACTCCTGACACTGAATTTCTTTGCAAAGAAAAGGCAGCTCTATCTCCAAAGCATGAGGTGAGCCATCAAAATCATCCTGTTTGATGATAAACTTGCACAAAAAAAACCCCTCTCCTAGCCACTGAGTATTTATTTACTGCTTATTTGGAAAATCATCAAGTCTCTGGAAAGCATACTTGTTTCAAAAACCACTTATTTGAAAGAAGCCACATACACTGAATAAAATGTCTAGGTTTTTGTGCTTTAAAATCAACTGACTTCTGCAATCACATATACAACATGACACCTGTTATCAAACATCCAGCAGTATTGAGGAATGAAGGACAAAACAGAGTGTATCCTAAATTTAAAATACAATAAATTTTAGTGCTTGATGTTTTCATATAATACATGTGCTGCCCCATCTATACTTTGAATGCCCTCCAGTAACATGTCAGTCACCACATACTCTTTGAACAGTAAAGCCATGTATTCAAACAGAAATGATTCTGAACTGATAAGCATGTGCAAACTAAAAGTTTCCATCTGGCTGTGTCAGAAGGATCTTGCAAATGTTAATATGCTTATAGGACAACACAGGAAAACTAGCCTTTTATTTTATTTAAATAAATAAGAGGTGAGACTTTTACGTTAGACAACATAATCTTTAATAATCAGCTATAGCACTGGTGAACTGATAAAATAATAAAGAACTAAAATTAAACAATGTCTGGTTGACTAATAATACATGCACTGATTAAACTAAATGAAGCATCTTGTACATCTATGCCTCATTCTTTGCTGCTTATAATGATCCTAAAAGGAGAACATGATTCTCCTGGTATGTTTACTTTAGGAGACTTCAGATATATATTTTTTTAAAAAAACCTAAACAACCCCATCAAAATGTATGAACTGCAACCAGAGTCTGTTCCATCAAAAGGTGTGCACAAGAACATCCTACATGCAACACCTTGGATGTATGGATTCACACAGCAGCGCTAATTTTTATGAACTGAACAGGGTGTTTAATATTCTTGGTAAACCAAATAGGATGAAAAACAACAGGCAAAACAGTTCCAAGTGGGAACCACTTAACAGCAGATTTTCATCATTCTTACCTCAGATATTAACGAATTATAAGGTCTGACCTATGTAATGCCGCTGCTAGCAGGGCACAGAGGTGAACCTCCTCCAAAGTCAGATTCTGAAGATTTCACATCTCTATTTGCAGCATTCCCTTCCCTCAGCACTGGATGTGCTGATACATAATGTGCTATTCCCATATGAATACAAGGAGAAACTATTTCACTGTGAGAATGATGGAGCACTGGAACAGGCTGCCCAGAGAGGTTTTGGCGTCTCCTTTGCTGGAGACATTCAAATCCTGCCTGGATGTGTTCCTGTGTGATTTAGTCTAGGTGATCCTGTTCTGGCAGGGGGTTGGACTAGATCACCTTTCAAGGTCCCTTCTAACTACTAACATTCTGTGATTCTGTCATTTGCTAATAAACAGTTCTGTAGCCTTAGGATAATACAAACACAAAATACACATCATAATTTATAACGAGACTAGCTTTTCCCTTTTACCATTACAATATATCACACAAAGTTCACCGTATCATATACATATATTTAATCTAGCTTCATACTGCAACAAAATCTTGTTACGTGACCCAGTCAAGCTCTCACTAGATTCACTGAGATGTTTTAAGGCTGGTAAGAATGAAGGGCATTTTCCCAGCTGCATCATTTGCCAAGTTCCACATTTACATACAAAATGAGAAAGAAAACAGTTTCTGAGAAAGCATGAGGAATTTCAGACTCTTCTTCTCCACATAATTTTAACTAGTTCAATTATCACATATCAAATGAAAACTGTATTTTATTTTTACTGTGGTAAGAAAAAATTTATGACTCTCTCATTAAAAAATAAGGCCACTGTTTGCCCTGGGTTTTAGTAAAACCTCACTAATGAGACCTCAGATGCAGAAAATAAAATCCATTATATTTCAAAATGGAAGAGAGTCTAATCTTCCTGTCAAAAAATGTACTGCTGTATGAGCAGACTTCATCAGCTTTCTACTGGATGGGAAAAACTAAATTAAATTGAAAAGCAAATAATTAGAACTACACAGTCTAGTAAAAACTGGAAAACATAATTGCAATTAACTTCAATTGATGTATTAGTGTTTGATGCTGTTCAGTTAGGAACTTGTTAGAATTTTCTGATCTAGTAAATGCAAACAACTCAAGCACATGGCCAAGAACTGCCAAAGGAAACATTTTTTAAATGTGTTGCTTGCAAACCCCTCAAATATCTATGGATTATTTTTCTATCATTCATGTATAACAGTATACTAACTTAGGTCGGTGTTAGAAAGGATTTATTTAGATAGCTTGAAATTTAGATTTTTTTTTTCCAGGGAAAAAAGCTGGAAGCAGCATCAAATTACAGTTTGCCCTTTACTTCTAACAAATCACAGAAGAAAGAGAAAATTATCTTTAGCTAGGTGCGTGTCTTGGTACCAAAATTATCTCGTGCCTGACAGAGGCATTCTTCTTACTGGTCTCCCTGCCTCCATCATGTAAGAAAAAATAAATCCTCCAATTAGTTCATTCATTGCAACATTAAGACTGCATAAAGCCAGAAGAGAATAATGCTTTCCCATCAGGTATATTTTCCTATACAAAAGCCACTGTGGTTAAGCACTCAGATTCCAATCAGGCAAAGTGATGCATGCAAGGCTGTGAATTAGCTGAACTCTACACAGGCAAAATTTACATCCAGCCATATAACGTTACAGGTCGCTGCACAAAGCCTGAGCCCAAGGAGATGCAGGAGATGCAGGCTATGACACTTCATGAGTAGATCAGTCCACCCATTGAGCAGAAGAGTGAGGTTTCACATGCACTGACATTAAAACAAAGGACCAAGATCTCATGCACTTACCATTCGTGTAAGGGTTGACGGTCTTTTTATTTGTCATTACGCGTGCTGTTGCATTATTTACCTAAGCACATAGAACACTGGATTAGAAAAGGTTACAGGGAGGGTCCATGTTACTATTAAATGCATGCATTATTACTGCTATTAGTCAGGTAAAAATAAAATGCAATTTAATTTATAGAAGGCAACAGGTGCATAACAAAATCATACTATTTATAATTACATTTACTTTCATAACCATTTTAACTTACAAATCATTTCAATAAAGCAACATCATATCATTTAAACTTTAATAAAAAGACATTAAAAGCAAATTAAAAGGTACTGCATAATTTAAGACTTAAGAGCATGCTTGTATTCCATGATAACACTGATACAATAAATACTCAAAACAGAAAAAAAAAAAAAGATTATATGAAGGAACATGCAGTGGAGTAGAAGGGAAAGAGACAAGGTACAAGGAAACAAAGAAAATGTCAAAAAAGGGACAAACGAATTTTAGCAGTGTGCAACATAACCCTTTAGAAGAGAAGTACCATTGGAAAAGCAACATCTAGCATTCAACACTTGGAACAAGAGCCTTTTTCATTGCAAGAATTAACAAAATCATTCAAGCTTTAAAATCACAGCTAACAAAAGGATAAAAAGAGGGTGCATTATTTAACACAATATGGAGTTAACAATCTGAGTAAGATGTGCACGAAGTCATATCCTCAATCCAATCAGTGCCTCCCAGGCTTGCTTAAAACGTACACTCAATTACAGGCGTACCAATATAGAAAAAAATGTAGCATCAAGAAAACTTAATACAACAAGTCAAAAAAATTCACGTGGTATATCAGCGCTAAATACGTGAAACGGCAGATGGACTTCTCCACTTACCATTCAGCACCATCGCCAGCATGGGTATGTATACAGTTACCATGGTTACTGAGAGTTTGGTGAGGGCCCTAAGCGCTACCGTCGAAGGGGGAAAATGAAAAGGCAAAATATGCAACATCTTACTCAAAAGACGACAGCATTTTCAATTGGTATTTTTTTTATTCTAACAAATACGACTGAGGCAGTATTGAAGGGGATCCAGTGGTACTAAACCACATTTGGGTTGGATTTTTAATTGATATGAATGGCTCAGGCCATCCAGCCAAAGCGGCCTGATGATTTCATTAAAAATTAAGGGTTAAAATTGGTCGGTCTCTAGTCTGGCTTTGGTACTTTTTCTTGTACATCTTTTGGATGCTTCTTTCCAAATCTGAATTTTTGTTTTTGAAAGCCACTGTGGATCCCGCATCAACCCTGCAGGGAAAAAAAAAAAAAAAACCAACAAAAAAAAAACCAACCTTATGTTTGTTTTTGTTTTGTCTGTCACACTTTTTTTTTGTTGTTCTCAAATATTTTTTTTTCTTTTTTTTGTTGACTGGTTTTTGGAATCTACTGCACCCATTGATTTACAAAACATCCAAAATAATAACTTCAAAATATTAAAGCTTTCAATTTTTATTTTTTTTTCAATTCTGTCATCCACCTTTCAGCAATAATGATAATAATAATTACAAAAGAAATAATAATAAAAAACCCAAGTAAGGCCAGATTCTTTCTCTTTATATATAAATATATATATAAACAATGGGAAGGGGAGAGGGGAGCACACAGAAGACACCAATGATGCATCTGAAACAACAAATGAGAGTGAAGCAGACATTTATAAAAAAGATGAAAAGGAAAATATTTTGAACATGCACCTCGATTTTACGGCCCTCTACCACGGTGCCGTGTAATTTCTCCCTCGCCCTGTCCGCATCAGCACTATTTTCGAAAGTTACGAAACCAAATCCCTGCATGCAGGAGGGAGAAGGGGGGAAAACAACATGCACATTATTATTTCAGTCAATGACCACTTGTTTGCTTATGTTCTCTCTCTCTCTTTAATTTAATATTTTCTTGTCCTTGCTTCATTTCTGTAACATGCAAATTAGAGAAATTATAATTGTATTGAGATGTGCAATAAATAAGCGACAAATGTGAACAAATATTTTCTGTCATCAGTTAAAGAATACCCTCAGAGAAATTCAAAGAATGATACCAAAAATACCTTTCTACATGTCACTACAGAGGAAAATAAATCTAACAATAAGAAAATGAAATTAAAATAAATTACAGTGTCTTCACATAGAAAAAAATGAACTAATGAGAAAAGAAAATGAACCACATTTTAATGACATGCAGATATTTCAATGAAATAAAAACCATGTGCACAAAATTCAACACTGAATGTCAATATATTCTAAAACATTGCCTACTTAATCATGCTGTTGTGATCATAATAAACATTGTTCCCATGCAACACTAGGGTAACTTAAACTTTTGTCAAACTCTACAGCCTTTACTTATTTTTTTATAAAAGAAAAAAAGAAAATTAAACCACCAACAAAACAAAAGTTCTTTTAGAACAAAGTATAAACTTCCTTATATTAACAGATCAAAGAAAATCACATGATGTGAATAGAAAACGAAACTTGGATAAAGGAATAAAAATGCAAACGTTTGGAGTAAGTTTAACTGGTTCATTTACTATTTCTGTATAGAACTTTCCACATATAGAACATGCAACTGGTAAAACTTCAGTGTCCCGTGTTATTGGGACAGGAGAATACTCAGCAAATATTAAATTCTCCTTATGACAAATGCTTTGCTTTATAATATCAAGCTAAATAAACATTTTCAGTCTTAGCACAATAAAAAGAATTGTAGTAAGTTAAATAAACACTGTTTACAATGGTAAATATTGTTGAAAAAATCAGACACCAAAAAACATTTTAGAAAAGAACTTTAGAAACATACACCAACCCTTTGAAGCAACTCATGTTAGTGCTACGGTGCCTTTACGTGCTTTCCAAAAGCTATCCAAACATATAAGATTCTACATCCTTGGTGATTCGTAGCAAGAAACATTTGCAAGGTTTTATATAGATACATATTTTTTATAGATAGATAGATAGTTAGATAGATAGATAGATAGATGGATGGCTGCTTTATATATAGACATTGTTGTACATATTTGAAGCCCTACTACAACCTTTTCTTTACTATTACTTTACTTGGAACTTTGAGCTAAAGCTTTCCTCTGTTCTGTTCCTCAACCACATGCCAAACATCGTGTCTCTCCACTCCAGTCCCCAGCCCATTTGCTAAGTTTTGTGGTCAGTATTCACCTGCTTACTCTCTCCAGTTCTACCTGTTGTATACATTGTGACTGAGGTGGGTTTTTTTAGAAGTGGGGAGGAAAAAAAAGGATAATATTTTGGCAGTAATTCACACATTTTATACAGAGAAGATGAAACATGAAACTAAGGTAAAACTGACACCACACACTGAGAAACACAATGGATATGAAAGGTAAGAAACTGTTAGGATCATCATATGGGTTATCTAGGTTGTTTTACCAACTCAATACATTTATTTATGTCAGTTTATAACATAGAAAGTATTATTATCTACAGTAGCAGTTTATGTTCCATTCTCTTTAAAGTCGTTTATACATACTGTCTTGCTCTTTATTTTCTCTCCTTTAAAGGCACACAGATGCCTAAGCTCAGAAATGCTCTATCAGCAATTCCCTCCAAATGGAAGTAATTCTTAAAAAACCCAATTCCACACAGCTTCTCTTCTCTACCTTGCACAGCGTTAGAAGAATCATAGAATACTTTGGGTTTGGAAGGGACCTCAAAGATCACCTAGTTCCAATCTCCTGCCGTGGGCAGGGACACCCTCACTAGACCAGGTTGCCCAAAACTCCATCTAGCCTGTCCCTAACCATCCCTCCAGGGATGGGGCTTCCACAACCTCTCTGGGCAGCCTGTTCCAGTGAAAACAAAGCCATGACCTCACTTGGCACAAGACACTGAAGACATAACTTTCTTTTCTCCAAAGCATCAGCTCTGTTGAGAGAAAGCAAATCATCCTTTCTACTGATCCATGTTTTAGATGCCTGTATATACACCTTATAACTAAACCCATGCTCAACTTTTTCATGCTTTTATTTCTTCTTTAATTGCTTCCTCACATCTTGTAAAAGCTATGTAAAAAAATCTCATAATTTTAGATGCCATTAAGAAAATTTCACAGCAGAAGACATTACTGCAACTGCCAATCCCCAGATTTATTTGCTGAACCACATAAATCCTCCAATATACTTTGCTCTCCCTTTCTCCTTCTTGCTGAACAATTGCCCCTTCTCAGAACCACTAGCACTTGGGGGAATTTTAGTCAAAATTATGGCTCAGTCTTCATTCACAGCACTACAAGTTAACTTCTTCCAAACGACTAAAGGGAGAGGAAAAAAAATCCAGTCTATTAAAATTTAGAAAAATATATAAAGTGGAGTCAGAAGCCAAGATAAGATAGGAGCTTCAAAGATTCTGAAAAGAATACTCATTGTGATTTTTAATTTCTTATGTTGTGCTTATTCTCATAACTAATGCTATTTAGATTGAGGTCTTACTATTTATGAAAATCTTTAATTTTATCTAGCCTTCACAGAAACTCAATCATGGAACATAGATTCATTCATCACAAATTCAAGTATCTACACAAACACAATATTATTAATTTTGTACGTAGCTGATGCAACAGCTACTTTAGTTCAATGTACTATACTATTTTATTAACCAGTAAAGTTCTACATGTGATTTCTAAAGTCTGTCAAATGATTTCATAATAGACAAGTTAGTCCATGAGAAGGTTCTGTTTTTATTTGGGATGTGCTTTGGAGCTGTTCCTATTTGAGGAAACATATGTTTTTATATATACATACTATACATTAGTACATATAGTCATAAATTTATGAAAGTGTATATATAATAGAGTATGTAGCTGTAAAGAGCAATCATTTACAACTGAAAAAAAAAGGTACTTCTTGATGCTCCTGTATCTTTGCAGCCTTGCAGTTGTGCTGAGACAAAAGCTACTGGCAGCTCAATGGAGAGTTTCAGTGTTAAAGCAGCAGTGTAGCATTAAAATATGCAGAGGAACAAAAGCCATATTTCAACTTGTCCTTCCAAGATGTGTGGTAAACACTGAGAAGTGAAGATGCCAGAATCTTTCAATGTTACTTTAGTCAACAGCTTCAAGAATTGGCAAAGGTAAACCTCATTTATTTAACACAGGTTGTAAGCAAGAACCCCACCAAAACAATATGGAAATACTTGCAATTGTTATGAAAAGTTTCAAAAGTAATTAGTCTTGCCATACAATCTAGCAAAATTATCTCAATTACTATCATGGTCTCAAACAAATTTGTAGTATGGAACTAAGTTTCTTTAAGATTGATTTTATTGATTATTTTATACTTTATGGTGGTCCTGTAGCATTTTGGTTTTTGAATATCCAATTGAATTTTTCTTAACTGTTGTGGTATGAAAATGAGCTTCTGTTTTTACAAGAATCTTTTAAATCATTACTTAGTGTAATAAAAACAAATCAAAACAGAAACAAGAAAAAGTTTCTAGCCATTCTTTTATGCCAAAAGAAACAAAAAGATTTCTAGCAATTCTTTTATGCCAAGCTGCAGCTAGGAACAAACTTGAACTGTGATCCTGAAAACTTTTTTACCCTTTCTCAGTTTGAGACCACTTAGCAATCCTTTCAGTTTCACTGGGATTTTATGAAAACATAGATAAGCACTGCCAGGAATGGGGCTTGAATGGGACTCTGGTGCATCTTGAATCCTACAGAATGGCCATGAAATAATCAGATTGGGAAAAAAAATTAAGAAATTCCTCTTATTCTTAATCCTTTATTTTAATTTATAATTCAGAGAATCTAAGGGTACTTCTGCAAATGAAAATACTACACAGCTGTACTTAAAATAACTCTAAGCACCACGAAACGTGGTATACATAAGCAATGAGATGCATCGCAGGCGCAGTGGGAATCTTTAGACCTTACTCAAAGTTTGGATGCACCATGTGAGCACTGCATAGCGTAGAGGTATTTAATAAGAACAGGTCTTACGGTCTCTAACTCAAAGTGTGTAACTCAGGTAGTGACATTACAAAACCTCTGCCTTGTGAAATCCTTTCCAGGAGTTTGCTTTCAGCCCAAGGCACTGGGATGCTTCCACTAATGTAAGATTGATATTAAAAGAGCTCAATTCAGAAATACCTCCTCACTCTAAGCCCCAAATACTTCTAAAAAGCCTCATACTTATGCAGTGCACTGCAGACATGGTGGTTAAAAGTCCTACAAGTGTAAGATTCAGTGGCTAAACAAACGTGTGAACCACAAGATGTGTCCTCCAGCTTCAGTGGAACCAATCCGAGGGGGCAAGTGTGGGATGTCTTTTGAAATCTCTAATACTATGCAGCAGGAGCAGGGTCTGGACAAGCAACATCTTTTGCAAACACTAACGAACAGCCATAATTTAATTCTTCTGTATTTCAGCCAGAGTAGGAGATTCTAAACCACCAAATTCCATACATTCTAGTTGTTTATGGAAAAAGTCAACTGGGTCTAGGTTAGCAGGTGAGGGTACAAATTAATGAATGGCAAACAATTTTGGAATACAAAGCAGGAAGTTTCAGCTACTGTTTTTAGGGAAAAAAGTGATATAAATACAAACATGTTAAGGGAAAAAGTAACAATATCTGATTTAAGACCAATATATGGTGTAACTGAATCTTTTTACATGACAGATTACAGTATGTCTATAACAGGAAAATAATTCCATCACTAATAACAAATCACATGAGAGTTACAGAAGACTGAAACACTGGTGGATAAACATTCTAGTGCGTCTGACATAGCAGGAAAAGGAAAAAGATATCATGTATAGGGCATACACACAAACCTTTATAATGCAGCTGACAGAGGTGAAGCATAATGGGCTCCAGTTTTGCAAGAGGTAAGGATGCAAATGCAGTCATAGCCATTCTATCTTTATTTCTTAAATATTGAATAAATTGAAGTATGCATTTAAGGCAAAGTAATTTTCAGGAAACAGTAAATGTTTGCAATACAGTAAGAACTCTTTTAATCAAATTAATGTTAAAATAAAATGTTTTCAAAGGGTTGGTGTACTGAAGCTTTAACCAAAGAGGAAAACATCTGCACTTAGATAATCTGGAACAATCACATATTTTCTCAGGTAATTACTAAAGAGGATAGTTATTAGGTATCATTATCATCTTTCACTTCAGCAGGGGAAAAAAAAATACCTGTACTAATACAATCCTGCCTACAAATATCTGTAAGTATGGACTCAGCTTATAAAATAAACAAGATAATTACCATTGACAAGTAAAGACAGCTGAAATCAACATTCTCCTAAAACAGATGACAGTTTTGGTAGCTAAAATTACCCCCTTTAAAAATATACAAAATGAGTCCAATGATTTTCATGCTACTTAGGAAACTGAATGACAGCTCAGAAGATGTCTTCATTAGCATGGAATTTCAGATGCTATTTTTTATACCAGTGCAGTTGTTTCCTTTTACTCATGTAAGTATTTTAAACAAATTAAAATATTCCATGGGTGAATTAAACTGCTTACCTTTGAGCCTCGCTCATTAAAAATAATTTCAACATCTAAGATTTTACCAAATTGCTGCAAAGAAATAGAGAAGTTATATGAAAATAAGTTAACACTTCTCTCACACAGAGCATGAATGATTGTTTCAGAAATGGTGCATCACATTAAAGAATATAAACCCAAAGATATTCAAGCACCAAAAAAGACACACTGAAGAGGAGCCAGATGAATATTATGACTAAATCCTACATATCATTACATTTGTCGTTATCATTCCACATATTAATTTATGAAGTTTCAGTTCAGTGAAACCACCTGACCTCATTAAACTGGGATCACAGGGAAAGGGCCAAATGTCTTTTTTTTTTTTTTTTTTTGGGGGGGGGTGTGGGTGTGGTTTTTTTGTTTTGTTTTTTTCCTGTTTAAATTCTGTCTTTGCACACAGTAGGTTACTTACGATCCACCTACTCCACGTGCCATCACCATTTTTCTATGCAATAACTGGGTTACTTTGCTTGTTACAGGATTAACATCTGCGTGAACATCACTGCCCTCTGGTTAGCCTTCCTTTTGAGGGACCCTTGTTTCAGAAGAATTTTTTGCAGCTACTTTCCAGAACAGGTGAAGGAGTTTGGTTACTTCTGCTTTACAAGAATAGGAAGCTGGGCGTTGTATTGCTGGCTTCAAGGAACAAGGATTTATCTCCACCCTTGCTGACAAGGGACCGCCATTACTCCCTAAGCGATTTTTGTCTTGCTTAGGGAGAATAATTTGTAAAGCTAGAATGGATACCTCCTGGGTGGGGATTTCTCCCTGCTCAGAACTGTACTTTTATTATAACATTAGTAGTAATTGTTATTACTACTGACCTTACAACAGCTCTCACGATCATCTAGACACTGTTAAAAAATCCTTGACCACAGCAGTTGCTATCCCCCCTAAGAAAAATGCTCTATCAGAATCAGTAAGAGAACAAATGTTTGGCTGGGCAGTGTTGAGTTAGATACACATTTTGTGATGCACCACTGCAATGCATCAGGAGGTCATTTCTATTATTTTTTCATGTCATGAATATGCATCACTGTTTACTCTGTTAAGTCACACAATATATTAAACAAAACAGGCAGAAATTTGAGGCAGACTAATGAAGGGAATTTAACAAAATCCCAAACAACTGCAGAAATGAGCCTATACTCCATTATTCAGTTACAGGCCAGAAAGTGCAGTATTCCTTCTCTATCTTATTAAAGTGTTTCAAGTTTGTATGAAAAAAATCAACCATCATTTGCTATCCCTTGCCTTATTTTATGTTCTTGCATTCACCATCCAATTAATGTTTTAACTGCAACTTCAGCATATAAGCAGACATTGACTTAATGTTTAAAGAGTCCTCCTCGAATGTATTTATGCCCATGTAAAAATTGTCATTCTAAAGCTGTAAAACTCCAGCCATTCTCCAGTCTTTTGAGGCCTAAGACAGAATTCTTGACAATAAATGAAGAATTGTACCTTTTATTCACTTATAAATTACTACAATCACTAAAAAAACCCCAACCTTTTATTTAATGTACTTTCAAATAAAATCCATATATTTAAAGTTGTTTAATTTAAATAAACTTGCATATTGTTCTTTAGAGGGTTCATTATTATGCCTTCTGATATTTTGCTGATATGCTGTAAGCTGCATTTATGGGAGGTTACTTGTAGCAAGTAATATATGGCAAAACAATCACTCTCCTTTCCCAGTACTATACCAGGATTCTTTTCCAGTGACTGTTTCCTTTACATCATAGAAATAAACACTGAAAAACACAATGTCCTAACCCACATACAAACATATCAGTGGAAATTAAAGGTCGGAACTGAGTGTGAAAGATGGAGAGAAGTACAGTGCCATGAAATACTTGATATTATACACTGTATAACAAACTGCAACATGGAACAGAATTACATTTTAGTCAGTTGGAAATAAGAAAGGAAGAGGAACCCAGATACTTTATAGCATAACATGGAAAAGGAAAGGCTGGGTTCTAACAAGCTATGAAGTACCATTTCTAGACTGCATTTAAAATTATTAATTTTATTTAATTTTTATTACAAATAATATCTTATTACTAATAATATTCCTAGATTTTATTCAAACAAACCTAAGAGTTCTTGGAGCAGAGAGAAGAAACCACGTCTAAACTATTCTGGATTTTTGCCGAGAATTGGTGGCATGTACATGATGTGAGGAACACAACCAATGCACAGGAAGGTAGCTAATGGCCTGAGCAAAAGCAAAAAATTGACAATTTGTAGAAAAATACTGGCAAAAACTGTAGAAGCTTAGACATGTAGGGGCTTCCTGCTTAAATTCAGCCCATGTCTGTCTTCTCTAGATTTGGGCCCTTGCTCGTGAAATCAAGCATTGAATATTTTACATCATGCTCTTCAAAATCAATACATACAGGCATATGAATCCACATGTGTATAGTAGCAATATATATGCATTCTATATTTCAAACCAATGCAGGTAGCTTTTTTTGAATGGAATACAAAGCATCACAATACATAAAATACACCTATCTTTACCACATACAGGAGAATTAGTGGAATTTCTTTTCCCAGCTGACAAATCAGTTTGGTTACAAATAAATGAAGAGAGAATCTTTACTGAAAATGGTTAAACACCCTAAGTGAGAGATCCTGCTCTCATGGTTGTCTGTAAAATACCTATTGCACTGCAAATTTTAAAAAAGCATCAATAAAGTATGAATACTTACACCAAACATTTGTCTAAGATCTGGATCCCGGAATCTGAACGGTATATTTGAGACGTGAAGCCGTTTTGGCTGTGATTTGTTTTCTGTCGTTTCAGAAGATTGTGTCTGTTGCTGGCCATCGGTCTGTGCTGCATCATCTGTCTGCTAAAGGGTAAAGCAAAATAAAGCACACTGTAAGTATTTCTGACTTTTTAAATATAAAGTTGTGGGCTTAAATTCTCACAAAAATCCCCAACCAAATCTAGAAAGGAGTTAAATTGGCGAAAAAGGTACTCAAGAATGTCAGAAATTGAAATACATGAAATGCAAATCCATTACTGTATTTCTCTCAACTGTCTATGTTTTCATTGATATTTTAATATGTATTTAGAACAGACTGGAGAATTTGTTGATTTTCTTAGGCTTCTTTAAATAATGAACACATAACTCCCTATAAGACTGCTGAAACTCCTTTAACCTCCTCAGCATTTGCCAATGGAAGAAACCGAATCTCCATGTCCAAATAACAGCCTACTTGCTGAAGCAAGCCATACGCTTTCAAATAAGATTAGGACATTCATTCAGTGGCCACTGGGACTTCAACGTAGAGGGTAGGTGACACATCACATCCTAGTTGCCATTTCATAAGCAGTACTAATGGGCACTAGAGGGTCATTTTGTCTAGATAAATAGTCACCATTATGGAAAAGGCCTTGAGTTGTGAAAGGGAACAGAAATGTAATCAGTGGTGAAGGTTGTCTGGCATAAAAGTGAGACCCAGATTTTCTTTCTCACCACACTAACATCACATCATGGTGGTAATTACAGGGATACTGTTCCCTAGTTTTAAAATGCTATCTTTTAGACTTTACTCTGTATTATAACTTAACAAACAGAATTATAAACCCCTAGAGAGATTAGGCAAAAACATATTGACCATCCAAAAAGTAAAACTATCTGATTGTGGTCTAACAGTGTATTATAGAAATTCCTGGTCTATGTTCTTCAGTTTTATCATACAGTGCCTAATCAATCACTGCATGTACAGCACACGTTCACTAGAGAAAATTGGCATAGTTAAGTAAAAACAGGAAAGGTTTTTTCCAATAACACTGGTAGAGGGGATTTGGAAGAAAAGAGGAAATATGTTGTTGAATGAAACTGTTGAATGTCTTTCAAGAGAGAACCTTATTATACAAAATGAAAATGCTTAAATAAACCTTACCACACAGTTTTAGTATCGATAAGTCTGTTAAGGAGGAAGCAAAAAACCTCAGAATACGTCATTTACATCAGCAATAGCTACACATATATTTAATTGTAACAAGTTTAATTTAACATCATCTTCCCCTGTAAATGCAAATGTTCTCAACTTGAAACATCTACAGTTTCCTGTATTGCCTATACTTCTGTGCTAAGAACACTTTACAAATAAAAGGTCATATAATTTCTGCAGAAGCATCAGTTCATCAGCAGCATGCACATCTCATGGAATATGATGATACTTAAACACCAGTACAAACTTATCTGGGAAAACTGAGAACAGCCCAAATGTAAACCTAAAACTGAACCAGTGGCACCATGTCCTTTCATTGCCTATGTCCTGAACTCCCAGGCAGGGTCACACAAACTAAACAGATCATCTTTACAGATTTCTAATGATATAAATAGAAAACATGATATATAGCTATTAAGAGACAAAAACATGTTCCATCCTAATCTTTTGCTATCTAAAATCAGCTCAAAAATTCAAAATTTATATTTTAAGCAACTGTTCCCTCAATATACACCACAGAGATTTTTTTTTTTTTCTGCCTTCAGGCCTTTAAAAGTAAAGAAATGTAAAGGAAACTCTTGAAATACACCACTCTGGAAGGATTTAAGGTCAATTAGATTAATCTGAAGAGAATGAAAAAATTCTGAAGGTGCTGTTTAGCTTCAGGAAAAAAGGATGCCCCAGGAAGAAATTATATAATCAGAGCACTGTATAAATGCAAATTGGAAAAAGTAATTTCTGTTCATTTTTATTAATATAAACGATGAGAAACAAGGAGTAGGAGAGTTGAAATGTGGACTATTAGCATACCAAAACATTAGGAACAACTTTTCTACCAAGAAGCTGAACAGATATATTGCCAAGAAAAATCCAGTCAGGTTTGTGAAGGTGATACTGAAATGAAGGAGCTGCAAATTATGGATGAAGCAAGTAAATCCAGGTCTTGTTATTTTCTTTCTTCTTTATTTTAGCACTTCTGTTCACAGAAATCTGAAATTTACAGTTGCACCAAAGAATGTCTCAGAGTTTGAGAAGTGAGGACTGAAAGCCAGTTATGTCAGAAAGTTGCTATCATCAAAGATTCATACCAGAAAACGCCCTTAAAAAAGTCTGTGGCAGAATTTACAGACCTAAACCATTTAAATTATATTGAAAAGCTTGACAATATGCCTCTGTCTTTACAAAGCACCTAATCATCCAGAAATCTACAGATCTGCCTAGGAGATCTGGAAAACTGCAAATTTAAATTGGAATGTGAAGCTTATACAGAAATTTCCATGGAATAGAAAGGAGGCAAAATACACATAGGACAGAGGACAGGGTGGATTTTGAAAATCCCAGAAAGGAACATTTCAAAGACCTGTGGAGTCAAAGAGCCAGAATGCAATTTTTACCTTAGACATAAATAATACATATTTTAATTCCTAGAGGATCTAAATGCTGGTGTCTGATACTTGTTTAAAAACAAACTGAAGTTAGGATATGACATTATCCTCGCTAAGGCCCTGCAGTCTCGCCTGCAACCAGTGCAAGTACTGAGCTATTTCCTATGGGATTGGTCCCTTTCAATACCCTCTCCTGACTCAATCAAGCAAACTAGCATGCTTTTTATTCAAAACAAAAGTATAAATAAATACACCCCTAAGCCTTATTATTAAACAGAAATTATGTAAAAGGGAGCAGCCTGCTTTTTCCACATATAACTCTGCCTCAGACTTACCTTCCTGTATCAAGAAGTCATTAATGTAACTTTATGAAGAGATCTCAATTTATAAACCAACTATTCAACACGTTTTACCACTGAAACTATCTGCTATCTGGTAGTCCTTGTGTTCCCTTGTGTGCAGACTGGGTTTTTCTCCTATAGAAGATGACAATGTAAATTCATATACAACTTATAATCCATTATAATCTTGTTTATGTCACTGGTCTCTATCCAGTGATTTTCCATGTTGTATTTATGCAGTTTGTTACTGCTGTGTAAACACCTTGCATTTGATGTTTTTGAACAACATTTTATTTCTCCAGATGATACTTACAATTTATCAAGATTATTTTGAATTCTAATCCTTTCCTGCAATCTTCTTGCAGTTCTTTCCAGCTTGGTATTGTTGCAAATTTAATAAGTATATACTCTATTCCATCATTCAGATCATTAATGAAAACAGTGAAAATCATACCACAAATCCCTGCAGAACTCCTTTTCATAAATCTTATTTTGATAATTAGCTACTTCTTAAACACATTTTCTAGTTCCCACCAGCCTACTGTAGTTGTATGTTTACCATATTTTCCAGCTTGCTTAAAAGTCTAGCTTGTGTAGAAGTGTCAAAGCCTTATAAAAAGCAAAACATAACATTCAAGGCCTTTCTATCATCCACAAGGCCACTGTAGAAGTAAAAGACTATATTTTTTGACAAATGTGTGATGAAGGCTATTCTTCCTGTACTTTCATGTGCTAAAAATGCAGTGGGCATTTAGTTGTTCCAGGACTGATGTTCTGATGACAGCACATCCTTTTAGCCTATATAACCAAGACATCTCTCTCCCTCCTCTTTAAAAAATGAGATTATGTCTACTCTACTACAGTTCTCCAGTACCTCTACTTACTCTCCACAAGACAACAGAGACAGAAACTAATGGCTTCAAAATGTCACCAGTTTATTCATTAAATACTATGAAATGGAGCTAATTAGAAACAGTTATCTGAAAAAAAACCCCACTGTATAACTTACCTGAATATACTTTAATTTGTTTTTCCCCTCTGAGACTGGTATCTTTTCCTGGCAGTCGGGAAAGGTTCTCTTACTCTTCTTCACAAAATTGCATTTCATATTCTCTCTGAAAGATTCCCTCTAGCCTGGCATAATCTATCAGTTTCTCCATCCTGGCTTGAATCCCCTCCAGAACCAGCTCTCTCCTGGTTGTCTTTTGTAGGTTCAGTTGCAGAACATAACACCAGCACAGTATGATTACAGTCGCCATTGACAGGATGGCTTCTGGAAGCATCAAATCACCTGAAATCTCTATTGTTCATGACTTCAGTACTGTACTTCTGATTGCCTATTAAAGATCTCATCCACTGAATCTTACCAGCTGGCTGTCTATGATACTTTTCAGAAGAAAGAGTTCCTTTTTGCCTCGCATACTTAACCCAGACGTCTTTTAAGGGTTTCTTCTTGTAACCTTTGGATAAGGCACCCCTTAAATAACAAGAGAACAATTCCTTTCTTGTCTGCTCTTCCTAATCAAGATTCACGATTTTATTTTCAACAGCATATAATTTTTGCAGGTACAAATTTTCACCACAATTGGCTTTTTTATGGCATTTTTGTGGCCTTCTATTGCCACGTAATTGGTCACAACATCATCATTTGAGTATAATTTGGTCAGGATGTACACAGCAGGTGTGAACACCATGGCCACAATGTTTATTACAGGGCATTGGTACAGGCTCCAAAACAGACTGCTTCCATCTGCAAACCCCGGGGTATGGAATTTCTATGAGACTCTGAATTTCCTAAATGTTTCTCAAATGCTATGTCATGCTTCATAACTGCTAAAGCTATTTAAATAAATACTCCAGCAGGTGACAGTTCAAAGAATTTTAAAAGAAGCAGTTATTCTAAACAGGTAGACCAAGAATCAAAGCTGGGAATACATCAGGACCTGAAAGCACTGGTAATACAGACTCTTAGTGCTATAAGAAATCAACGGTAACTGCAGGTTCTCAGCACCCTTGAAAATTACTACAGATTGGCTTTTTTCATATGCCTGTCTGTCAGCACTGTATCAGGTTAGTTTGCAGCTCTGAGCTCTAAGATGTCATTTGTCATCTTCACCAAAAGGTCATTTCCACTGATTTGCTGCATGACTTTTTTTCTGGTTCCACTGAGAATGTATTTCTAATTTAAAAAACCTAATAAACAGTTACATATTTTTGCAGATTATTGATGAGTATTGCCTGGAGGGAGCCACAGGATGAAAACTTCGGCATCCTATTGACTATAAAATGACAGTCACTACTACAAAATCTTATTTATGAAAAAATATTTGCTATGGACATTTATTAATACACAGCTGCACACAATTGCAAGTTTCCAGCACCATTTTATGTTATAAATGTTAAAATAAGTTGCTGAAACTTGAATCCTTTAACGACTGTTGATTGCATTTGCAGGCACTTCATACAGAATTGAGATGCTCAGTTTTCCATAATAATTTCTAGCTCAATCGATATATATGAGCTAAACAAGTTTAATCTTGGTGAAATTTAATTTAGGTATGGGCAAGATTCAGAGAAAATCATGTGAGGCATGCCTATGCCTCTATGCAGAAATATGTCTTCATATGTCAAGTTTAATTTATCATTTCAGAGAATAACTATTCCTCTATCTTAAGACCCTGTGCCATGCTATTATTATTTGTAGATGGTTCTCTTTATAGTTCACTTTTCTCTTGACTTTTGTCCAGTTTTATTCAATACATACACATCTCCAATTTGATAAAAATGCTTTGCATTGTACCCATCTCATACATATTGAAGAGAAAGCATTTAACACAAAAAATGAGGAAATATATCCAACCCCACAGAGAAACAAACTGACTTCTTGAGCTAGCCAATTTAAATGAAATAGATATATTTGTAATAGTGCCTATGTATAGAATCATATTAATATTTATCACAGAAAGTATCACATTAGTGACTAGAAGTGGTGTGGAGGCGTAAATGATTACAACAAGGATTTTAAGAAAACTAGTACTAAAATCAGATGCCCGTGTATATGATGTTTCATTACAATATCTGACATAATTCTTTCCCAGTTTGAAAGATATTCAGGGGGAAATGACACAGAAAAGAAAACCCTGCACTAGCCTGAGTTCAGAAAATATTGCTACTGAAGCTAATGCAAGATACATCTGATACAAAAATTTTCTTTAAGTCTCAGTTGTCTTCAATATTTATACATATTTTACAGGAATTTGTTTTTTACTGATTTGCTCTTCTCTCTCCCTCTCTCTCTTTCTTCAGTACATCACAGCCTAGGGCTGTCATACTCCATGCCTTTTCTGGCCAAATCCCACAGACTGCTCTTGCTTCCCATCCCAAGACATATTTAAAATTATAAAATATTAAAGAATCTTAATATATGATAGTCTTAAAATTTATAATGAAAGTTATAAATACAGAATACAGAAATAGAAGAACAAATTCTCACATACACAGAAATAACTCCCTTTACTTCAGTGAGCTAATGAAGGCTTAGGTGTTTATAAGGAAGCAAATCCAAATCAAAGAGGATGTTTCAGAAAATCATTTTATATTTCATATAAGATACTTGCAGTATAAATATATGACATACTTTTCAGCCACATCATGGCACTCAGAAGTGAAATCTAATGTTTATAAACAAAATATTTACCAAAATACTATTTTTTAATCTTCTTAACTCAGTTCTAGAAAGATTCAAGCTCCTAAAGGTTTCACACCAAAGTCAAGTTTTCCAAATCAATTTTAAACAGTACATATGGCCAACCTACTTTTGTCACAACTGTCACTATTAACAGTTCCTCCATTTGCACTAAAAACTCAGGAGTGCCAGTTAATCAGTTGAAAAAGTTACTTCTAACAACTGGCAATGGACATGCATAAATTTTGCTTGCACATGTGCAGGCAATAGCCTGTGATGTACTCCTGAAGCACCTTCCAAGAGCATTAGTCCTTTAAGCGTTGCTGTTCCTTTTGGGTTAAGAAAACCAAATTTCCTATTTTAAGAAATTATTTCCATACACCCCTTCCCCCCCACACACCTTTTTGTTAAGACGTCACTAATCCAAACTTGAAATATATTTCACCCAGAAATGCATTTTTTAGGGAGAATAAAATAAATAAATACTTTAAACCTTGGCTCAGCTCTAATAAAAAACTTTGTCCCAGGTTACTTCTGTGCTACAAGAGTGTCAACTCCCATCCTTAGCAATTGTGGCAACAGTGCTGCATGCAGTAACACAGAACTTTCAGTGAACCCGAAATTAGAGAGAGCCCTCTGTGCACTGTTGGAGCAGAAAACACAATTCCATCCTCCTTCCTAGAAAACACAGATTTTTCTCTATCCCTTTCCAACTGAAGACAGTTGTTCCTCTAATATTCCTCACAATTCCTGGAACTACAAATTTTCACTTTGTTTTTCACTGACTAATTCTTTTCATTTTCTCTAAAACAATGGTGGTGTAGACAAACTCTTGAAAGACTCTCTTTTAAATGAAATCAATAGCTATTTGACACCACTTAAAAAAGAACCCTGTCCTCAATCTCACCTTCTAAAACCTAAAGGGAACATGAACAGTAGGAACACCTAAAATTGAACTAAACCTATTATCTCTTCCTAGACAAACTGAAAATATGCTGTCTTGGAATAACTTTTAAAAGCCTCACCAAGTCTTCATCATTCTTCTATCATCTGTAAACAAATTGGTTGCATATATTTTAAACCCACACCAAGTCTAGAGAAGGAAAGCCTAACTCTAGCAGGATTACCCTGTAAAATATTTACAGGGAGAAAAGAGAAGAAAAGCAATAGATTATTTTTAAAAAATATACCCAATGGCAAACTTACAGCTACAATGACCCTCACGTATACATACCCATATAACAGTAAAACTCTGCAACATCTTAAATTTAAAAAAAGCTCACTAAACAATAAATAAATAAATAAATAGAATGCTCAAAACAGCACCTGTTTTTTGCTGCTGCACCAATCAAGTTATTTCTCAGAGAGAAAGAGCTTCTGAATGTCTTCTAGGCATTATTTGATTAAGTTGACAATATTATGTGAGCAATGGTTGAGTACCCACTGTGCTGTACTTCTGACCAAATTGATTTGTGTAATGAACACTTGCTCTGTCTCTTCTCTTGCCTGAACAGGGCTCTTGATTTGACCAGTGGTGCTGGAAGCCAAGTGAATTTACAGCCCCCACAGTCATTCTCTCTCAATCTGGAGAGAATAGCAGCAGCAGTACATGAGCAAGCATAATTCAATACATTGTGCTATAAGTGCAGAAAATAATATCAGAGAGCTCTGCAATATACCTGTTTGATTTGATTTGTAAACCTGATAAAAAAGCAATTGAGAAAAGTTCAGCAGAAAAAAATATATATGCGTCCCAAGAAAAAACATAACCAGATTGTGTGTGTACAAAGAAGTAAAAAATCATGCATAGTAAATCAACTTCATGCTTTCCTTAGATAATATTGCACGATTTCCATTAAAAAAGGGTCTAGATTCTCAAAAGTTACCTTTCCACTAAACCTGAGCAAAGAGAATAATTTAAAAGTGAATGTGGGACTTTCTGAAAATACTGTTTTTCACATATGGTACCCATAGTGTACTGACAAACACAACGGGCTTCGATCTTTCCTGTTTCCTTAAGTAGATTGACTAATTAATTAATCATACTGAGTTTGATAAATTTACATTCTGAAAAGTCCCAGCCCTCCAATGTTCTTCCCAGACACATAACAACATAGAGGAAAAGGAGTTATCTACACAGATACATCTGTTTGTACTTGAATGCTTACACAAAGGTGTAAGCATGAAAAAAATTCTATTACTGTGCTATTTTACAACTGTGATAAGCATTACCAGTGACTTTTCATGTCAACTGCATCTCTGTTATCTTTTTCACATGAGTAAAGATCAATAGTAAAGTCTCATTGCTGTCAGAATATCACAAGGTGAAGTTATTTTTTCAAATCGGTTCTACAGACAAAAATATTTTAAGCAGCTCATACTGCAAGGCATGCAGATTGTGCCACACCAATTTATCCCCTTCAGAATCCATTTCTGAAGACAATGTGCACTGTTATTTGTGCTGATCCCGTGCAAAGCACACGGAGATGTGGAGCCTGCCATTATGCACAAAGAAATGTAATAGAATAATCATGACTGCATTTGATAACATTGCTAAATTTCCAGTGTAACTGTGAGTACTCTGCGCTCTAGGAATGCTTGGTTTCAGAGATACTGGGACTTAAACCCTGTAAAGGAAACCCTGACCTTGTTTTCCGTGGTAAAATTCCCTTTTATTTCATCTGGGTCAGAACTTTGCCCCAGTCTTAAACCCAGTTGAAAAAATAATTCCACCGTTATCATTAATTTCACTCAATTTCCCAGATTATGAAAGGTATGAATTTCCTGGTTTTGTGTCCTTTAAAAAAATTTTACTATCCAAAGCACCAAATGAAAACTAACCGAAGCAATTACTTTCTGACCATCCCTTATGACAAATCTGAAAAGAAACGGAGAGCAGCCAAGTCTCCATTTTGCCAGAGCATCTTGTCCCATCTCTAAAGCACTGAGCTGTCACAGTGGTTACTTTCCAGTCTACTAGTGCGTAAGAGCAGCCCTCCCTTTGATTTCACTCCTGGCAAAAGTACGTTATATGTCTACTTGTTCCTATTCTTCTCATCAATAATGCACATCTTTCCAGTTTGTGGCAGAATGTGAGATACTTGCAGGCTGTAAGGTGGTGTTGTGACCCAAGTACTGAAGCTGGACAGACTAGCAAGCCTGACTGTTTTGTATGGGCAGAACAGATGTATTCATAAGATTATACTTCACAAGAAAGCAATTGCTTCATGTAGAAGGGCATTCAGAAACAAAGGCAAGAATAAGCAGCTTCTCTTCTGTATGAGGTTGTCCCAAATTCTAAGAACCTAATGAAAGTATTTGCTTTAAGTGTTGTGTCACACAAGGTAAGTTCACTCTTCTCCCAGACAAAGGGGACCAGAATATCCATACACAACTCCATTCCAGTCTTGTACAACATTCAACATAAACACATGTGGTCTGAGCAGTACCGGAATCTGACAGCAAAGTTTTACTGAGGCAGTAAGAAAGTCAACTGACAATGCGCCCATACGGCAACTCACCCAACCACCGAGAGCAAACACTGGTGACAAGCAACGCCATGGTGCTGGTGGGCTGCCAAGGACACTTGGTGTCCGAGTCATCTGGCAGCAACAGTTATTTGTGCAAATTCCTTCTGAATGTGAGCAGGAGCCACACCATCCCTTGACTCCACCAGCAACGGTGTGATTTGAGAGAATCATACCTTGCATGAAAAACATGGGCAGCAGCCTGTCTACACTACTGATGTCAGTCAGAACCAGGGTGTCAGCAGTCTGTTTACTCTGCTGACATTGGTCAAGGGGCAGGGTGTTAGGAGGCAAGGTGTCAGTGCTCCTCTTTTAAATGAGAAGAGACAAACTTATTTTATATGAGTTCCTCGATCAGGCAGATGAATACACTTTCCTACCAGGAAGACAATGAAGTTGGCTCTGACTGGGATATTTGTTTTGGATACACCACAACACACAAGCATCCCTGACAGAAGCCCTTAATCCAGGTTACAGGCACATGAGAAGGAACCTGGATGAATAATTTTGTGCTATTGAACATGCTTCGGGGCTTCAACATACTGGGTACTGTTCCAGGTTGAGGACTTTAAAGCAGTACTGATTATGTATTTCATTTCTAGATGGATGCATTCTGGATAATGATACCACAGGCTACAAGAAAGTACTGCTATATTATTGTGATAGCTTATGCATAGAAAGCTAGCAGCCTAAATAAGAGATCATTAATTTTGAGGACAGATAGGAGCAATAAGATAGGTTTCTTAAGCTTCTGGTACTTCAGGGCAAGCAAAGAGTTATTAATTACTTAGCTACATTAATTATTTCCCCAATCTATCTTCCTTAACAATATGGAATATAGCCCTTACATAGTGCTTTACGTTGCCATTGCTGGCTCATCATTTTTCTTCTGGAATGGTCAGCAAGATATCAGGGAACAGCCTATCAATCATGTTTGGAGTGGAATCACCAGAAACCGTAAGTGTTTTGGATTCTGAACACGTCTCAAAACTTATGCAAAAATTTGCCAGTATAAGGAACATATATGATTTTACAAAGAATGATGGATTTTAATAGAGTTTTGAGTAACTAAGCAGTTGCCAAGTTCAGTTAAGGCTATCCAATTGAAATCAACATATCAATATCTTGAAATGGGAGAAGGAATTATAGTAGGTTGCCTTAATGTATTATTTATTATTTGCATCGATTCAATAACTATTTCTGACTGCCTACTGATCCCATCCATGAGTATCACAACAACAATTAACACTGTTCTCCAATCAGCTGCATTCTGGCTCCATTAGCCAAGAAGGAAATGCACATGGTCTATGTACATTCTAAAAAATTCATTCTACGGCTACTAAAACTGTGGTATTTTCCACAGGATAATTAAAAAATAAATTTCCTGGGTCTATCCTTAAAAAAAAAGTAAGCAGATTGACCAGTAAAACATTTCCTAGTGTAAGGTAAAAGCATTAATTTAAAATAAATGAAGTATCTTAAGCGGTGACACATACACACAAAGAAATAATTTGTTATCCCTCTTTCATCTATTAGTCAGAAGACTATTATTTCTGATGTAATTCTTGTTTCACTTTCAAAGGACTTTGATATCAGGAATGAAGTGTTTAAAAATTACTTTGTTTCAATACTTGAAAGCCTTAAGTAAAATCAAGTCAGGCAGCAAATGAAAACATACCACAAATAAATACAAAAATCTTGTTTAGAGGTGATTAAAGGTTTTTTATCATTTAAGTGGGAGCTCTAGCTTCATACTGTAAAATCTTGTTTGATAAATCCATCAAAGTATTATAAGAAGAAAAAGCTACCAGTATTCTGAGCACTAAAAAATTGCTTGCTTCTGTCATTTTTGCCCACCAATTGCTCAATATATTTCCACCCTAAATTCCTTTCTATTATTTCTCTCCTGATGGGTATTGTTTCCTCTTATGTGTCTACAAAGAAGCATAATGCTAAGGGTGTGGTTTCATGATCAACTAAAGCCTCAACAACAAGCCTGACACAAGTCCTGCCTTCCATGCCACCTTGGGACTCAGGTTCCTTCCAACCCACTTTGTGTCTACTCCAGCACTTGTACATGAGTACAAGTATAAGTGTTGGTTCAGATTGAACTGGAAATTTGCCCTTCATGAAATGAGTTTGTGAGCTGATCCAATTCACATCTGAAGAAACACCTAGATGGTGTTGGGTAAGAATAAGCTGGAGGACAAACCTATTCCTTCCTGTGGCAGCTCAGCCTTAGGTCACCTAAAGCCAGTTTGGAAACTGCCACTCCAACCACAGAGAGAAGTTCAGGGATTATGGAGTTAAAGACGTTATATAAAACAGTTGAAATGCTTCCTCTGAAGTATTAATGGGGAATGGATATATGTCCTAAATATCTAAAAATATAGATCTGCCATCTAATGATTTGTATCAGTAAATAACAAAGTTTAAGTGAAGAGGGGGAAAATAAACGAACAAATACAGACATGTTTTATAAAGCTTACAGGTAAATACATCTAATAGTTATGAAAGGTCTAAAACACATTCTTCTAAGTTACACTTTGAAAGGCAGTCATATATTGGCAATAAATCAAGACACAATGCTCTTGAGACCAAAATTTTCTGACTGATGCAAAGCATTTTGCAATACATTGGCTACTGGAAATCCACTTGCTCTCCCTAAGTTCTCCTGTCCAACTCAGATAATACCTTAATATATGATGAAATTATGAACAAAACAACATAACTCGATACACAGGAAGGGGGAGCCATACATGCAGAAGCATCACTGTTATAAAATCAAATGAGATCCTTTTCTTAAGTCCTCAAATTAGCTTAATATTTTTTTCAAGTATTATTCCTCAGAAATCAACATTATAAAAGTTTGAAAAGCTGCAATATATCTTATTATTTTTTTGTTTGGGCAACAGGCTCTATCTGGACAAAAATATCTTTGGAAGTCTGTGACTACCTTGTTACATTTAACAATATTTGTCCAAATGAAAAATCATCACTGAAATACTAAGCTAAAGCTTCAAAGGACATGACTTTCTTTAAAAGAAAGGGATGAAGTGCCTTTAGATGGAACATTTGCAGGTTTGGCTAGGAAGAGTTGGTTAGAAAGCAATGTTTACCCTCAGCTGGAGTCAATGTACTCTGGTTTCTGGAATGTCCCGTCTGTGTGTCCGTCTCCCCCAACTAGACTTCTGTCATGCATGTAAAGTCCCTTTTTGTAAGAGTTGTGTTGACACAACCAACTGCTGAGTGAACTTGTGAAAGCAGAGTTTCGTGCTGAGAGAGAACGGTTGATTGCTACAGTGCAGGCTCATGAAAAGAAAAAAAAATGTGACAGCATCATAAAAGGTTTTTCATTGTTTGACCCCTCACCTATTCCTGAATTCCTGCTGTGACTTTCCATTTGCTCACTTGCATGTCTTAGCTCAAGGAGTCAATTCTTGAACCCTCTGAAACACAGAAGAATTTGGGGGTTGTCCATGTCACAAAAAGACACTTTCAATTTCCCACTGCTCTCTTTCTGCTGAGGTACACACCACGTTAACAAACAAGCAGTCACAGCTCCTAGACAGGACAATAATTTTTCAAACTCATTATACCGATGTTCCATTTAAAAATAGTTGGACTTATTTTTCTTATTGGTTATGTTTGGTACTTTCATATCTTCACATGCTGCAATGAAATGCAGGCAGCATTTCATAAGAGATAAAATGTTCTGAATGGAAAACCTCTGTGTGCCTGCTGATACTAGCTATCCTTTCTGTAGAACGCCAGATGTGCTATCAGGGTCAGTGGAATGTGCCCAAAGTTTTCTGATCGTCCAACTAAAGGCAGAGAGGTTCACATCACAGAACTTTATGCTTCACATAAATCCAAAGCAGACTTTTTCATCCTTCTTTTCAAGCTCATTCCAACACCTTTCCTTCATTAATGTGGAATACAATTAATCTAAAGAATACTGGACGGTTCAATGAATTTGTAAAGGATTTAAATCACCAATTAAAATCTAGTTGTGAAAGCTGATCTTGTAGTGAATTCTGCCTGACCGCACAAATGCTGCTTGCTGCAGAGCTTCACTAATGTAGCTTTTACTGAAGAACTGAGCAATACCTCCTGATACCAAAGTTTAAGGAAATATGTATTGAAGAAGTCAAACCAGAACTCAGATGCCGTTGAAATCAGGTTTTTCTTTCCTGGAAAAGAAAGGAAAGAGGACAACGGAAACAGTGTCTAATAGCAACCCTTGAATCAGAACAGTTGGCACCAAACTATTTCCTATTTTTCTTTTTCTCACAAGCTTGCCAACAGACCTCTTCCCCTGCTCATCCTCAAGCACAGCAACAAGAAATTCCCCCTCACTCAAGATCTATCTATTTTCATCTAACATCTGTACAGAGAAGCCATTAGCCATAATGGTCTCAAATAGTTTTGCTATTTGTAGTTCACTTCAGGAATCAGTGTAGGATGTTGCAGCCATGCTACCTCAGCTGTTCTCCCAGTTAAACCATGGCAAGTTCAAAGTCCTGCACTTGGGAAGCAACTCTGCAGAAAAAGACACGGGAGTCATGGAAAACAAAGGGAACATGAGTCAGCAATGTACGAGGGTTGGAGTATATAATAAACAAGGAGGTTATGAGCACACTGACACTGTTCAGCTTGAAAGAGAGAAGACTTGGTGGCATCTTATCAATATGCATAAGTACCTCATGGGAGTGACTCAAGATGAAGGAGCACCGTTAACTCCTGCCAGTGGCTCGACAAGGAGCAATGAACAAAAGCTGAGGTCCAAGACATAGTTTAGATGCTGGGAAAGCATATTTCCTGCAATGGAGTTACTCTGCATGACTGGACACCGCCCTGAGCAACTGGCAATCAAGATCATGGCCAGTAGGATAACCAGGCATCAGCAAGCAGACAGAGCGACGGGCAGCTCTGAGGTCAGAGCTGGTGATGGCTCATCACGTCCAAACCCAGCTGAGCAGGTGCCACAGCTGGGCAGGGCTGAGCTGTGGCCTGTGATCCTACTGTGAGCTGCGGCCCACACTCCTACACTGAGCTGCACCCCACACTCCCACACCACCACCAGGGAGGGGCTGGCGGCCCTAGGCCAGGCTGAGAGGAACTCCAGGGCCATACGGGTGCTGCTGGGGAGCCCAGGGAGACTGAGCAGAGCCTGACAGGCCCAGTGCAGCCGTTGTGGCTCCAGGGGAATCAGTTCATAAAGGCTGATGCCAGAATATCATAACAAAACAACGTGTGGAGGAAGATCTAAAAAGGGGATGAGAAAAATCTTCATGGGGATGGGCGAAAATTTCCTGCTTGACAGGAATCAGTGCTCTTGTGCTCTGAAAGTTACATACATAAATGCATCTATTTGTACACAACAGGCTGGTTCTCCTTTTCTGACTCATAGTTGCTCATTATAATCAATATGCTTTTAATTTAACAGTACTGGACTAATGGATTCTTTCATTTGGAATACTGTAATTAACAATAATGTTTCTGCAGGCCAGATTTATGCCCTCCAATTAAATGACGTAAATCCACTTTCTTTTGATTATTCTTCACTCACACACCTGTCCAACCTTGCAGTATTGAGAAAGCTGCTCCCATTTCCCTCCCTGTGTTCACAAATCAGGTGTAGGTGCATAGAAACAAGAATACAACATGTAGTTACTAAGCCACATCACCTCTGGACAAAATAATTTACTAACGAAGCAAAATACTTGCTATTGCTATCATCAATGCAATAATAATCTAATACAATAATAAGATTTGAAGTTACTTTTCAAACAGAACTTTAAACAGGTAAGATTAAAAAAATCAGTTTAGTTTTTACTTATGTGAAACACCCCACACAGCAAAAAATGCTAAAAATAAGCAGCTCTGAGTTGCTCACTGCAATAATCTGGGCCAAGGTTGCATTTTCTGTACATGGTATTTCTTCTTTCGAAGTACTGTTTCAAATATCAGGCTTCACAAATGAAATCATGCAAATGGTCATCCTGATCCAGTGCCTGACATCAGTTTCATCTAAAGATGTCAGAAATCATCTAGAAAGGCAAAGGTCCCACTCAAAAACAAGTTTTCTCACTACCCCAAGAGGAAATGTGATTTTTCTGAAACATGCTAGACTTGCATCTTAAAACATTCTGTATATCCTTTTCTAAATACAGGTGGGGTTATTACTCAGTTAATTCCTTTATGGTTTTATGCTCCATGCATTTATACATTTGTAAAGACATGGCTTTTCATTCCTTCCTCCATCACCTATGCCAAAAGTATGTTATTTCATAAAATAACTGCCTTGGAACACATAGATTCCACAGCACTTGACTAGGGGGCTTTGCATGCATTGCATCCCTTTTCACTCTTCTGCTGTCACGCTTAGTGCTTTATAAAAATCCTCACAATACTAAAAACTGATCTAAATTTATACAGCTTGGTTATCTTCACAAGGGTCTTGTAGGAATATTACAGATACTTTCTGTATCTGTGCCCAGATACTTTCTGAGGTATACATAATATCCCATACACACTAAGATCTGTGTTTTCAATGACTTCAAACATAAGTGTATCAAACCTTTAGACACAGAAAACTGCAAAATCCGTTTCAACTTTGCTTGAAAATGAAGTAGAATAAACACTACGTAAACACATTACCAGCAAATGACAACTGTACACCATCTTTTCCCATCGCTGTTCTACTGCATCTAGCATCTGATTGCCATAATCCAGATAAACCAGACACTTTTCAGAAAGTAAGAATTACTACAGTACAGGAAGGCACTCCAGCATCATAATTTTCCTCATTCTGCATTGTTTTATATAGTTACACTATTTTCCCTTTAAATCTCACTTTTATAGCTAAGATTTCCATATTCCTCTCTTGCACATTTGTTTCACATTTATACAGCACACAGTACAATAGCATAACTATGTAAATAAACAAACTCTAAATTTGTTTTTTGGGCAGTCTTGAGTTCTGTGTCATCTCTTACTTCTTAGGATTTTTATTCTGTTCTGTGTTTCAGTGTCCTTTCAACCATTTATCCAGAATCTGTGTAATGGAATTGAAGTCTCTCTCTATACACACTTTGTTCCACACATACTTCAAGTAAGCTGGAATGCTCACCACATTCCTTGCACTACAACTAGTCTGCTTTATTATTTCCTGACAATTGCAAGGAAAAGGGCCACAACTTAAGAAAAATTACAGGAGAAAACTATTGCCAGATGTCCATCTCACTCAGCTTATCGGTTACCACTATCTATGGAAACAATGCCAGTTTCTCATATGTCAAAGACAGTATTTCATGAAACTTAAGGAATTAATTTTCCCTTCTCTTCATTGTACTTCAAATCTCTACTGCCAAAAAAAGCCCCACCAATCCTTACTAGTCAACCAACTACATAGGTTGCTGGACTGAAACTGGAAAAAGAACAAAATATTTTCCATTTTTTAAAAAAAGATCTGCTACTATACCTAAGGTGGTCTCTCTAAGCTGTCTAAAATCTTGGCTAAACAGTTCTTTTGTTTCTTCAGCGATTTAGGGATAGCCAAGTACATTACACTTAGGTTTAATGCTATTAAAGAAAACATTTGGTAATCTAACATACTCAAGAGAAACCACTTCATAGCTCTTTTCTTTTCTAGGTATAGAATTTTCATTCTACTTGATAAACTTACTTAATTTAGTTCTTTTTTAAGGAAAAGATGGTTTGGTCATTCAGTCTGACAGCCAAGACCATACTGCATATACTGTACATCAGGAAAGTGAGGAAATCACATGGGTTTCTAATCTATAAGGCAGGTTTTCTCAGAAATAGTTATGAATCTCCTTTTTGTGAGTAGAGCTTAGACACTTAATATGAGAGGAAGTTACAGTAATAATTAACAGCCACTGGGAGTAAAACTAATTTAGAAATATGATAAACTAAGAATACTTACACTGACTTAATCCAGAGAAAGATAAAATAGCCTACAGAAATACGGCATGAGTTGCACTTACATTTAGCATCATTTACTTTTATAATACCTTTCTCTACTTCAAAATTGCTCTTTGTTGGACTTCTAGAAATGGATTTACAAATAAAATTGTAAATTACCCTTTACTGTCTTGCTCGTTTCCATCTCAGTAAAGAATTCATCTGTTCCAGAACGTTGTGCATCTCTTGACCACTCAACAGCTAAAGTATCACAACCTTTTAAAATTATTATTTAGAAAATTAAAGAAAGAAAGTAAAAGCTGGTCAAATAATGAGACTCACAAGCGTTAAGTACAATTAGAAATTCCTTCAGTTATTTGCAAACCCATTCAGTATGTTTTAATGACTGCAGTTATGAGATTATATAAATTCATGAAGAATATATATTTATTAACACATACGCTCTGGATTCTTACTCTTCCCCAATTAGAATGTCAGGTGAACATTTCAGCTGAAAGAAAATGAATTGTGAGCTGAAGATGAGCAGTTCTGTCTCACTGAGTTACTCAGGAAAAGATCCTCTAATAGACCTTGTGGGGTGCATGCATTAAATTAGAAACCACACCATTGATTTTTTTCAAATTTCCTTTAAATAAAAGGAGGAAGAAAAGGTTAATTAAGTTCCCTCATGCAATTCTATTACAAATATCCATGATTACTGTAGCATGAGGAGGAGATTGGGAAGGGAAAAGGAAAGAAAAAGGAAAGAAAAAGGAGGAAAGAAGGGAAAGGGAAAGGGAAAGGGAAAGGGAAAGGGAAAGGGAAAGGGAAAGGGAAAGGGAAAGGGAAAGGGAAAGGGAAAGGGAAAGGGAAAGGGAAAGGGAAAGGGAAAGGGAAAGGGAAAGGGAAAGGGAAAGGGAAAGGGAAAGGGAAAGGAAGCGGGGGGACTATTGAAATACCCAGCCAGTCAATCAGAATGACTGAACAGCTGTGGCTGCTTAGATGAAACACAGACTCTGAGAATACTATAGCAAAAAAAAGCCCTAACAAATAAAATAAGCTATGTTTCTGCCCTGAAAGCCTCATAATCCGATACACAAGTATGAGTTGCTGGTATCTTTTTTTGTGTTATCATCAAAATCCCCTATTTTGTAATACAAAGCAGCACTTGAAAATATGAGTCATACATCCATAATGTGATACACTGACCTAGCAGGGCTTTCTTATTTGGATTTTTAGCTTGACCAGTTGTCCCAAAATAAAATAAATGAGTTCAAAATTTGTTAAGAAACACATTATTCTCAGAGGTGTTATGAGGGTCTTCCACAAGATACATCTTTGGTTTTCTGTTCCCTTGCAGGTATTCTGTGCTAATTCTGCTGTTTTCAGTGTTCTCTGCAAATTTAAATACAATCTTAAACTAAAAATAAACATCTACAGAGATTTACTAAAGATATATTTGTGCAAAGCAAACACTATCAACACTTAAATTTTATCTTAATAAGAACAGAATGTGTTGATTTTCATCATCTAAAAATAATAATAAAAAGATGGGTGTATCAAGCATTTTCTCATAGACATTTTTCTTAATTCCCCAAAGCTATTTAGTATCCTCCAGATACAGGTGCACGTCATTGAGAAAATAAATTGAAAACAAAATAATTCTTTTGTAACCAGAGCAGAGAAAGCTGTATCAACAGTCTACAAATAAAAGTTTCTTATATTTGATTCCAGATTTTATGAGCTGTTTCAATTTAGCCTGACCAAGACATGGCACTTCATTGAAAAGAGTGGAACTGACTCAAAAGATTAATTACAGTAAAATTATCCTAATCTGTCATAAGCTCTGATATAGGAGTAAGAGGAAGTAATTTGCTTCAGTAAAAAGCAGTGATCACCAAAGCATGGAAATTAACACTTCACAGAGGTAGATATTAAATGAGAAATATTAGCTGCATCAGCATATTGGAGACAACTGCACAAGACTTCTAAGACTGAGAAACACCACAGTTTATTATGATAAAGTCAATTTTATCATTCGCTAAATGTTCATTTTCTGAATTTAGCACTGTATTCCCTTCTCCTCAAAGGTAAATTGCATTACTGCTTTCCAGAATTTATACAGCTTTTGTTTCCTTTATGCATTATTGCTTACTTTATCTCATGGAACCGTATTAATACACAGAAGGCAAAATATCACCAAGTATGTACTTAGAGTACACAGACAACACCTGACATATGCTCTTCAGAAATTATATTAGGCAAAAAGTGGTTTTTTATCAGTTGCAGTCAGTGGGCACTTATAAGCAGATGAGAGCATGAGAGCTGCCTTTTTTTTTTCTATAAACATAAATAAATATAAAAAGATAAGTAAAGCTACATGGTGAAGATACTCTGGCTTTACATTCTCGTATTACAGAATAAATTCAACCCAAAGATTTTATAACCACTAACGTTCATACTGAAAGGTACTAATGCATCATTATGATCTAGCAGGTTGCTCGCTGTGTTTTACAGCCTTTCACACTACATTAACCTTTTGTACCTCAAGTATTTATGACCTCATAAGTAAGTATTTATCAAACTGAAAGCTCATATACAGCACTGTATTTTAGCTATCATTGTTTAGGAACATTTATAATGCTTTTGCCTGAATTTAAAATAGCTTTAGCATACAGTCCATATTTTTTAACAAAAATATTAATGCAAAGTAAAACTATTTTTCTACTATCCATGAAAATGACTAGACACAAAATTGTCAAGTGCCTCAAACATGGTCTCATGTCAATGTGAAGAAAACATTCTCATGCCAATTTTGTTCTAAAATAAAATTTAAAAATTTTAGAAACAGCAAATATATTTGTTCTTTCTGCAATATTCAGCAGTGTATTGTAACAAAATAATAAATGGAAATACTCCTGGTACCAGAATCATTGCATTTACCAAAGTCATAGATTCCCCAACCACATGTCATGCTCTGTATTTAATGAAAACAAACCACCACAAAATACAACAGTTCAGGCAGCGTGTAGGCTGTAGGAAATGTCCCCATGCCATATGCATAGCCACATTTGAGAAAAAAACTCCAGTTGATTAATGTATTGTACAAACACTGCACAAAATCAGCGTTGCTTGCAAATATTTCTCCTGGCAAATCAGTCTGAAATGTAAGGTACTGAAACCTACTATAAGCAAGACAAAATTGTAAGCTTACAAACATTCCCATACAATTTATGGCTAACAAACACCACTGCATAAGCTGAGTGTAACTCCAAGAAAAACAATGCCTGTCCAAACCCATTGTTTCTTTGCTCTCTATTGGGAGTGTGTGGAAGGGGAAGGCAGAATCCTCCTATCCACAGGCACCCAAGTGATGGGAAAAAAAAATTAAAGGAGGGAAAAGGAAAGGGAAATCATAGGGGAATATGGCACAGGAAGGGGAAAAGGCTCTCCACCACTCTGCTGTGCACTTACGCAGGTACAATGGTTGAAAAAACAAGAATTCGGTCTCAATCTCTAAGGGATTTCTGCCTGCTGGCAATAAAACTGAGATTTAGATTACTATTGGCCTTCCCTGCTGCTGGAAAGAAAGCACCACCACCAAACAGAATCATAGATTCACTGACCAGTTTGGGTGGGAAGGGCTGTCACAGACAGTGCTCCCCCTGCCATGGGCAGGGACATCCCTCCACCAGCTCAGGGTGCCCAAAGTCCCATCCAACTTGGCCTTGAACTCTGCCAGGGATCCAGGGGCAGCCCCAGGATCAACACCTCAACCCCCCTCATCTGTGGGAGAGCTGGAAACTATGCCAAAAGAGTAGATGCATCTTGCTAGATGCTACCACACACAATGACCGTAACACAGTCTGCATGGTATGTCTAAAAGTTAAACCAAGATGCAGAGTTTTGCCTTTTTTAAAAAAGTCAGACATTTCCTAGGTAACAGAGCATCTTACCAAGTTTTTTTTTTCCTTATTCATACATCTGAAATATCATTCACACAAATACAGCTTAGACTCTTATCTTTTCAATGCTCCAAAAGCACACACCAGTTCAAAATTAAATTCAGCAGTAGCATTGTTATGGGAAAAAGAATGTTGCTCAGTCTAGATGCTTGGGCTCAGGACAGCCAGCTTCCACAATCTATTTTGTCCCAGATTTGCCTCTGGCAGGTTATTTAAACTACTTGTACCCTATTTCCTCCTCTGCAAAAGTTGAAAAAAACCTATAATTGTAATTCAGCAAAATCTCACAAAATGGTCACAAGGATGAAATCAATCTTTTCATGAGATGCTTGGAGGAGATCTTTCTCTAAACTCAACAAGAAAGGAATAATCACACTAGATTAAAGCAGTAGCATCATGTTCAGAAATATCTCAGTCCACTTCCAAATTAAAGAGTTCTTGAATATAATGTAATACCTTTACCTTTGAAGTCAGAAGTTTGTAAGCTCCCTTTCTCAAATTGTTTCGTGCTACCCTACAAAAGAGATATTCCCTCACATATGGAATCATCACCTGGTAAAACATCAGAGATCTTAGAGCAAACAAAGGAGGGTCTCCCTGCGTTCAACAGCACATTAGAGCAGCCCTATATTGCACCATGAGATTGCCTTGTGCCTTGACAAGCTGCTAGTAATATAAACCCCCTGGTCCCTCAGCTGCACCAAAGCAGACAACACATTCTGGTCCTAAGGCAGTAACACAGCATGTCATACATCCTCCTTCAGTCACTGTGACATCTCTATGAGGAAAAAAAAAGCACTGTAAGATTTCATAACATTGGTTACATCTCTATGACAAGGTAATTCATCAGCACCAACAAGCTTGTACAGTGCAACACTGAACCCCCATGTTATATTCCTGCAGCATTAACATCAGCCTCAGATATTTTGTATATTTCCCACTCAGCCTTTAGGATGCAGGAGGATGGACAGTGAATTCATGACTACAGAGCTAAGACTGCAGCAAACAAAGGTAAAAAATCCCTCTTCAAGCCCTCTGAGCACTCAAAGCTATTAGTGGTAAATTTGGACCAGGCACCAGGATACTGTTTTCACAAATCTTATCAGAAGAAGGTCAGGGCACAAAGGTATTTTAGCAAATGTGAGAGCAACAAATTTATCACCTGGTCAATATTAAAAGTACCAAACAGCCTACCTGTAAATAATATTTGGCATTAAATATCTACTCTTACTGAAAACTGCTGAGCAAACACCATATTTGATTGCTGACCTTGATCAGTAGGGCAAGGTGTTACAAAACATCCTCAAAAGATCAGTACTTTCAACTAAATCTCAGGGGTTTCCTAGTTAACTCCCATTTCTTCACCAGAAAAGTAGGACCAGGCACGATTCCTTGAAGTAAATGCACAGTTCGTTGCAGGGGACAATAAACTTTGACAAATCTAACATCAGCCAGCTATGTTCCCCTCTTTTCAGCCCCAGCAGCAAAAATGCACACATGAGGTCACACAGATTTGCAGTAGAGAATGGAGTACGCTTGTGTGGTGGTTTAGCATTCTTCACCCCCTTCCCCTGCTGCACCGTGGGATCCCACCCATGGGAAACAGTCATCCACAAACTTCTCCAACGTGAGTCCTTTCCCACAGGGCTTCAGCTCTTCCCCAGCTGCCCCAGCGTGGGTCACTGCTGTGAGTGCAGTCATAAATCTCAGAATGTCTCTCAGTCTCTCAGGCCCAGATTGCTCCAACCTGGTCCCCGACGGAGTCACAAGCTTCACCTCCCACCCCAGAAAACCTGCTCCAGCGTGGATCTCTCTCTCTCATCTATGTCTCTCTCCACGGGCTGCAAGTGCTGGCAGAGGTTTGGTCCAATGCGGGTCACATCTTGTGCATGTTTCCACCTGCTCCAGCGTGGGGCCTCTCCACGGGCTGCAGGTGGGGTCTGGGCCTTTCCCATGGGCTGCGGGGGGACACCCGCTCCACCATGGGTTTTTCCAGGGGCTGCAGGGGCACTTTTCTCTCTTGCACCTGAGGCACCTCCTACCTCCACTCTTCCGTGATCTTGGTGCCTGCAGTTTCTTACATCTTCTCACTCCCTTCTCTGGGGGCAAAATGTGTCTCCTTGCAGGTTTTTTTCTCCTAAATGTGATTTCCAGAGGTGCTGTGACCATCACTGATGGGCTTGGCCTGAATCAGCTGGTGTTTACTCTCTCCAGCCTGCATAGAGCTTCTAGCTGCTTCTTGCAGAAGCCACCCTGCCGCCCCCTCCTCCACCAGAATCCAGCCACACAACAGCTCGTAATGCTGATTAAACCATAAATTGTAAGGCAGATTCAGCTCTAGTCTAAACTTCAATGATTACTCTGGTATCTGTGGAATGAGACTGCTTACTGTTACAGCAGTAACCTTCCCATGAATGTCTGAAGTCATTATGACTAACTCTATGCTGAACCAAAAAGTCTCCTTTTCCTTTTAACAAAGACAACACAACATTCTTTGTGGAAGAAAATAGATGAAAATGTAAGACTTAAAAGCATGTGATACGGTAAGTTCAATCAAAATAAAACCCACCAGACTCCTAAATTATGCCAGCTGGCTCTAAATTTAGCAGGTCTAAGTGATCGGTATCTGAAATATGTCAAATCAGCATGTCAAATCAATAATTCAATTAATCAGAAAGCTACTCAAATTTGGGTCAATATATTATGAGTGTTTAGGTTAAGGAAACTGGAGATACTGAGCCTAGATTGTTTGCTACCTGAAAAAATGTCAGCAGAGATGTTAAACAGCTGACGATAGCAGAAAGCCATTTTATACAGTGGGTGGCCAAGGTACATGTGACTAGTAAGGCCCCCATGTTTCTTCAGTCTTCACACTTAAGTGTGACATGCAAACTTATTTACTTTTGTTTAGAGACCACACGAGGCACATGCATAGTTAGCACTATTATTATTATCATCTTCTATATCATCTAAGGCACAGTTGAGTATATGCTATGTAATAGTCTATTTGGGAATCTTAACTATCAAAAAGCTCGGGCAAATATCCCAAGTCCTCAAATTACATCTACATAAAAGTTACAGGCAGAAGAGTTATATGCACTGGGTTAAGGTGGACACATGGGAGCCTGAGATACAGTAAGTCTGCTGGCCTGGAAGTATGTATATGGAAAAAAAACAAACACACACCAAAAGTATGTCTTGCTCTAACAGTAATAACAATTGGCTCTTTTAATGGGAAAGCACAGAACAGTATCAGTGATTCAGACACAAGTACCTCTGATTGAACATGTTTTGTCTATAAAGCAAATTAGTATCTTTGGAAAGTTGACTTCACTGTACATGCAAAAAGAGAAGTAACATGGGAAATGGCTGCAGTTTCTTTTGAGAGAGAACAGAGAGATAAAAGGAATGGATCTGCAACACTTTCAACTCAGTGGGGAAAAAAAGAAAAGAGGGAGCCTAGCTCAAAAACGAGAGGGAGAAAGTTCTAAAATTGGAAATGCTTGCTGGAGACAGGAAGAAGCCAAGAGCAACATTTTGTGCTGGTGTGAAAGTGCTTTTATTGCATGCGTGAGCCATTTCACAAGTACATACCCTGCCAGTCTGTATGGTAACTTCAGCAGTTTCACAATGAGCAGAGCCTGCAGTGTTCCAAAGCTGTGTAACTACAAGCATATGCCAAAGATCACCTTCAAAACAAAATGTTGAGTAGCCTCAACAGTAGCCAGTATCAGGTATCTTTGTGCACACCAGCAGGTACTGACATTTCAAGCCCAAGCTGGATGTGTCAATCAAGGTGTACAACAAATAAACTGTCACCCATTAGCTTTTATTAAAGACAAAATACTAAAATGCATGTATACTGAAACTAACCAGCAGCTCTGCCCAATGCAGAATCCAAAAACTATGTACGCCATTTGATTTGATTATCACAAACACCAGCACACAACCCTCCCAGTTTTAAGTGCCTGCAGGACTTGTCACTCAGGCTAAACCTGCATTTGTCACTAAACTACTGTGCAGCCTGGGGCAAATTTACTGCAATATGGTATCACATGCTCATGAATATCATAGAAAACAACTCTATCACTCTGCAATTAAATGAGAAGAGTCTATTAAAAAGTGCAAATATCATAGAATGGTTTTGGTTGGAAAAGATTTTCAAGATCGAGTCCAACTATCTATCCAGCCCTACTAGGTCCAACACTAGACTGTTTTGCCAAGTACAACATCTACTCTTGTTTTAAACACCTCCAGGGACATGACTCAATCACCTGCCTGGGTAGCCTAGCCTGTTCCAATATCTGACAATCCTTTCAGTAAAGAATTTTTTCCCAACTTTAGGCTGTTTCCCCTTGTCCTGTCACTAGCTACCAGGGAGAAGAGACCGACCTCCACCTCAGTACAACCATACTTTAGGTAGTCGTAGAGAGTGATGAGGTCTCCCCTCAGTCTCCTTTTCTTCACACTAAACAATCCCAGCATATTAATGCATTAGAAATGATTCAATGTCTACCCTACCAGCATATGTACTCCTCTTTTAGCCTTTTGATTTTGTAAATCAGAAAGAAATTTAAAAACTCAGGAATTTAAGAAAGCTTCCAACACCCCCCCCCCACCACCTATTGTAATGTATTTTAAGCTCATGACTTTAAGAGATGACTGTAAAAGGTTTTCAGTTTACTTAAAATTGACCTTTTTAACTGATTTTTATTTCTCTCTTATATCCTTCACTTTTTAACACCCCCTTTTTTTTTTTTTTTTGGCCCCAAACACACTGTCAAAAAGCATCCAGCTTGGGGGTCCCCAAGACAACAATGGTATTGAGCTGTTGCATTGAGTTCAGAGGAACCCACAGAGATGGTCAGAGGGCTGGAGCACCTCTGCTCTGGAGACAGGCTGAGAGAGTTGGGGTGGTTCAGCCTGGAGAAGAAAAGGCTGTGGGGAGACCTCCAAGCCCCTTTCAGTCCCTTGAGGGTTTCCAGGAAAGCTGGAGAGGGGCTGGGAGGCAGAAATCCTTCCCAGGCAGTAGGGGAGGCCCTGGTACAGGCAGAAGGTGGCACTGGGGGGTCCGAATACCCTTCTCACCCACCCCAAATAGTATGGGTCTTTATGATTTTAAGCTAGAATACATTCCATATTAAGAAGAGGAAAAAAATGTTACATTCATACATAAACAACAGAGCTCCACTATTTCTCATGCTCCAAGTTAGGACAATCTGCCAATTGTGCCCTCTGCCAGCATTTCTTTAAAGAAAAAAAGGAAGAACTTATGTTTGAGAACAAGGTGAAACTCGACATCTTGAAAACTATGTAAGAAAGAAAATGAAGGGGAAGAAACTGTTCACAAGAAGCCATATTTCTTAGTACAACCTAAGTGTTTCCATACCCCTAAAACCAAAAGAATAAGGCGTCTGAGCAAATAGACTTGTTACATTTGCAAGTCAATTCACAGGTTAAAAGCATATTTCTCTGGACTATACTATTAATTTTTCTTTCATGTAAGTGAAAAAACACTCAATTTCTGTTTTAAGATAATTTCATGTTAAGATTTACACTTGCAAACACTTTAAGTAAATTGACATTTTATAACTATATTTTTGGCAAAGCATCTCTTTAAAAAAAGGTGGCAATAATGTAACATTTTATATGAACATATTACAAAATATATTATGTATCATTATGGAAAGCAAAATTAGGTGTTCAGCATTATTGTAACTTGAAAATAGTAAATATACTTAGCTTCTATTCACTTTTGTAGATGTCTCATCTCACTCATTATGTGCTTGTAGATCACAAGATCTTTTATTAAGCGCAGCTATCACTTGAGAAGTTTCATCTCCAAACACTAATTAGCACAGACAGACTCAGATCTTTCAGGCTATAGCTTGCTGTTCATGCCTGCACTGTGTTGCAGTGTTGGTACACATATTGTTTTCAAATCAAGTATTCAGATACTATTCTGGAACAGCTGGAACTTATGTGAATCCTTATTAGATTAAATAGTTGACATCTTTTGATGCACTTTTTATAATAGTGACAAAAAAGAAAAAACAGACATATAAAAGCCTTGCAGATTATAATCACACTTTTCTCTTCTGGCTGAATCAGAAGCTTTTCTTTCTTTTATAAATCAGAGACTAAAAGAAAAACATTTTGATTACAACCCAAAGCAAAGCAGCACAGCAAGAGAAACCTTCTGTTCTTACTTTTCAAGTTATAAGGAAGCTGGGAGACAGTGCCAGTCTTATTACAGAATCTGCAATCAGTCACTAAGTAAAGATTGAGATGTCCACAATGGCAAGCAATTTTTGAAGTCTTCCATCAATACAGAGTTTCATGTTCTTTGTCTACTGCACCTGGAGGTGTCACTAGATATTATTGCAGAGTCTGAAGAGGTACTCTTTCATTCCCTCCTTCCTTCTCACAAGCATCTTTACACAACTGATCGCTGTGGCTGTGAAGGACCCAAAGAGTACTTACACACTCTCCTGCTGGTTGGAGATGGATTTTAAATGGGCATCTCAGGGTTTGTACACTGGTTAAGATATGAATGTATAGTTCCGAGGCAGTTCCCAGAAAGGGAAGAGAAGATCAATGGCAGTAGCATCTGTTTCAGTGGGTGTTTTAAAGAGGTCTCCACTAGAAAAGCAAATGCAGAAAGCCTCTTTAAGCAAGAGTAGTAGATGGCCTGAGTGTTCTCTTTTTAGAAATCCCTTTTCTAAATCTAAACCAGCAGCATGATATGCTTATACTGCAAGAAAACTGTATGGGATACCAAAAAAAAGCATCTAGAACCAGCAAGATGCAGCAATCCAGATACAAAAATACCAGGGAATTCGTGTATTTCTTCACTTCAACTATATATTCCCTTCAGATCATAAATTCTCTCCATGACACATTTAAAACAATGGCAGCTGGCTTTGTGACTCCTATCAGGATGTGAAAAATCAAAGTTCTTTTAAACCTGTTACCTGCAGTTTTCAGTAAAAAGTTAAGTACAATCCTAATGGCCTGAAAAGCCCTTCTAGCTGCATTCTTATGTTCCAGTAGAACCTGGACAGAAAGTCCACTGTCTGATCTTCCTCAAATTGCAGCAAGTATCTTGTTACATAGATTGCTGTTGCCAAGGCACACTTTCATAAAGAAATTGCCATATATACGTAGGATTAATTCAAGACAGAACAAAATCAGGTTACTTAGTGGATTCTCTACCTATTTCTGCAATTAATAAATTATTAGCCATTTAATATCTAGTTCTGTGCAATTTAAAATGACCACACAAATCTTTCTGCAGATCACAGAAAGACCAAATACAGCATGATGTGAGTGCTCAGTCTAATACTTGTTCTGCTAAGGTCTGAAAGGGAGAACTTCTAACCATTTCCTGAATGCGTATCTAGTCAGAAAGAAAATTATCCTCTGCCTACTTCTGCCTGTGATGTGTATTTCCCCCTGTCAAGTCACTGGTGGACCATAAAGCAGCTTCAGACTTACAGGCTGATTCACCTGCTCACAGATTAAGCCAAGAGAGATCAACATACCTTTCTACTGGCTTTCTACTATGGACAGATAGGAAACATAAACATTAGAATCAAATCAGTCTTTGTCCTGACCCCAGAAAGAGAAGAAATTAAGCAGAGTGAAGTGCTAACTAAGCCCACAGATCAGTAACGTTTAATTAAAGTAGTTCTAGGGGTAGGTAAGTGGGTGTGTGGGAAAGCTGAAGAGAGGTGTGTGGGAGAGGAATGGCAACTTGAGAGTATCAACAGGACTTGAAAAAAAATTATCATCAGGGTTGGAGGCTGGGAAAGTAATAAGCCACTAAGCCACCCTTAACTGAGACCCACGTGTAGTCATGCAGGAGAGTAACTTTAGCTCTTGTGTAACCATGGGCAAAAACAGTCACATTAATAGAAATTCAGCCCTAAAGTTGAAGGGAGGAGAGAGGAAGCGTATCCAAACATCTTCATAGCTTTTAACTAGAAACCCTGTAGTTTTCAATCCACATGTACCACCTAGCCTCTCTAACGGCCAACCAGTTTCTTGTGGGCAAGGACCTAAGGACACAGCTGGTTAACCAATAATTATCAGACACATTCTCCTCATGCACAGAGTACTCCTGGCTACGTATAAGTATATATTGCAATTACAAAGAGTTGGTGCAGGGAGGAATCCACGACTACTGATAAAGTTGCAAACCATTAACTATCATTTGCATGTCAATTGCAGGAGAATGAAAAACACCCTTAGTCTTACCTAACCTAGCACAGCCACTACTGCATTTAGTGAAAATGAGAGCTCATTTTCACCAAAAAAAATCCCCCTGTAAGGATCAATTTTAATTACCATGTTATAATGTGAAGCAGAGATGCAGAAGGTCAAATACAAAGTTGTAATTAGCTATTTCATCATATCAAGATCCACATTGAAATTTATGCTCAGTTTATTCAGTAAAATGTGCAACAAATGTTTTTTCTCAGTACATCAGAACCCAAAGCACAGCCAAAGCATTTGGAATGCATGACCATTTAGTCTGCATAGAAAGAACAAAAAGTAAACAATGTAAGATATAAAGGAATTGGTGTGGAGATGTAAAGAGCCCAAGGGACCAAGTATAAAACAAAATCCCAAAAATTTAAAATACTGTAGATGAAGAAAACAACTTGTGAGGAACTGCCCGAAACCCCCATCCCCGTCTCCCCCTGTGACACCTGGGAGGGAGAAGGGCAAGAAATCATGAATAAAGTTGAGTCCATGAAGAAGGGAGGGGTGGGGGGCAGGTGCTTTAAGATTTGGTTTTACTTCTCTGTCTGTGTAATAAATTAGACAAGGTTTTTATTCCACGTTGAGTCTTTTTTGCCCGTGACGCTGACTGTGGAATGATCTCTCCCTGTCCTTATCTCCACTCCTGAGCCTCTCAATATATATTTTTTCCCCAGTCCCACTGAAAAGGGGAGCGATAGAGCGATTTCAGTGGGCGTCTGGCCTTCAGCCAGGGTGAAGCCACCACACCCACCACTGGACATTTCGAGGGATATACATAAGTTCAGCAGGCGTATTTGAGAAGAAATGACTAATAGTGACAGAGCGTAATTGTTCTCTCTATCCCAGGGTGAGATCTTTCGCTTTTGTGAGGACCTTCAGCTGTACCACTTCACAGTTTTGAGCACCCAAAAATCACGAGAGGAAGTTATCTCAAAAAACCCAGAATGACCATTTTTATGTTTTCTATTTTAATATCACATTTGCAATCTTTTCTTGCTATGACAATCCAAAAAAGCATCATCAGAAGCGATACCTTACTCACAGGGGTCAGATGCTGAGCTTTCAGAGGAGCACACAACATGCTAATAGGCATGCCACAGCACAGTTAGCTGGCACCAGAGAAGCTGCTCTCCTCACACCAGATACCCACTCACAGAATGACAAGTACTTTTTAGGAGCAAAGCCTATGCTAACTCAGCAACAGAAGAGAAAAAATGGTGGTTATCCTCTTACCAAGCAAAACAACCAAGTATACAAACAGGCACCCTACAAATGATGTCAAAGAAAACAGTTGGTTTAAGGTTCTGTGTATCCTTGAGAAGAATCTATTTTAGAGCAAGCACTGACACATAAAGCTGCTGAAGTGAGCAATATGTTCCTGCTATTCCTGCATAAGCAAAGAAATGTGCGCGGGGCACAGTTACAAAGTTTACATGCAGGGCTCTCAGCAAGGAAGCCGCTTAGAAGTAATAATGCCTGTGATCACCAGTGATTACCATGCCTCGCCAAACTAGCACAGCATTATGTTATCTATTTGGGATGTCAGTTTTGATCTCTTCACTGCAGAGTAGGAGCTGGACCAGGTCACTTGCTTCTGTGGCTCTGAAGCACTCAGGCTCTTGAAAAACCCTCCTTGAAGTATTTTCTTCAAGTAGCAGTTGGGACCAGATATAATAGGTAGTATAAATGAAATAGCATACCATGCTGGTACAATAGCCTGCACCAGCAGGGTATGATTTAGATGAATAAACACTGCTGTAACAATTGTCAAAGTCTTATCAACTGTCTGGCATACTGGTGGCAAGCCTCTACAGACAAAAATATGGAATTGAAATAGAATTAAAAATGGGTCATTGGTAGCAGTTGGGAATAAATAATATCTGTGGGGAAATGTGACTTGCAAGACAGGCACTTCATGGTGAGAAGTTCCTAGCTCCTCTGCAGGGGGAGCAGAGTCCTGTGAGTGCCAGTGCTCAGAGAAATTACTGGCATGGCTATCTGCTCTGTGATGCTGCCCTGCATGCTTCCCAGGTAGAACTATGCACAGAGGCAAGTTAGTTCCTTTTCCTTCCCAAGCCACGAGAGGCAGCTCCATGATCTGCATCCAGGTAGACTACCAGGACAGTAGGAAAACAAGGATAACACTGGCTGAGAAGTGTCCACTTGGTCTGTCGGACTTCAAGGAAGTTTACATCAAGGCTAACAAGCAGAACCACAGTCACACAGAAAACCAACAAATTACAGAGAAATTTGCTTTAAACATATCTACCTCAATGACAAGTTGTGGTGAGAATAACTGATGTACACCTGTAAGCCAAATAAGATATAGCTCACTGTTCAATAAAGAATAGAATTTTGTGAACAGCTAATGTATCCCACACCCCCAGGAGATGGACAGACCAGGAATAAAATAGTAGTAGGAGCAAAGAAGAATAACTAAGCACGGGGGAGAAAACAAAGAAAGAGGCAAAAAAAAATGTATACCAGTAACTTAGACAAAGAGCAGAGCAAGAGAAAGAGCTAATAAAAAATAGAAATATTCTACAGAGAACTGTAGCAGTAATCTACCCATCTGCAGGTTAGACAATGCACCAAACCACTTTCTTATAAATGCTTGTTACTGTCAGTTTTCTTACCCAAATTAAGAAGTGCAGCAGAGAAATCAGCACAGAAAAAAAAAAAACCCCACCCAAAAAAAACCCCACACAAAGAACCAACCAACAAAACAAAAACATCCTCAGAAAAAACCTCAAAAAACAAACAAAAAAACCACAACTAAATTGGTTACCTATCTTTTTCTTCCCTAAAACAACCAAGTTTAACATGGCAAATGATTTTTTCAGTCCAGAGTGTCACTAAGCCTTTCCACATCCTTACATGATGAGATGGCCTCTGCAACTGGATGAAAGAATGCACAAACATGGACACAAATTAACACCAAGCGACAAAACCATCAGACTTACAAACCACTAGATCTCAAAGAATACACAAAATTAAGCACCTGTAACACCAGACATCTAGTACCTAATATATCAATTATTTTCACATCCGGTTCAGTGGATGCTAAAGGAGGAATTCTGGTAGTAACCAAGCTCACATTTAGTTGTAACTACAAAGTAACGTGAAAAATACCTCAATGTCTTCAATGATCTGAGACACCCCACGCATGTGCAGTACATGTCTGCTACCAGACTTCAGCAGCCCCACATCCCCCATGGCCATGCTGGCCATTGATTCGGAGCCACCTTGGACAGCAAAGCACAGCACACTAAGTCACCAGTGCTCCCCATGCAAACTGCACCTTCCCTGGAGGGCTCCTATCCAAGCACACAAACCAGCCTGTGAAGCTTGAGGAAGTCACAGGCCAAGGCAGAAAGACTGCACAGTGACATCAGGCTTTCACTAATGCAAGAATAGAATAAAGTTTAGAGCAGAGTATTTTCTATATCCACACACATATAAACCATGGAGCATTACTACAAACTCAATTTCACCACACCATACCATGATACTTACTTCCATTATTAGTATATTATGCTTAGGAAACACTAGAGAAATGACACTGACTTTACTATTACCCACTGGCTTACAAATGCCCAGTTAACAGCCTTACTTACCTGTCTCCCACTGAGACAACAGAAAACGTTCATGAGAAATGACAGGCAAAAATTGAAAGGTTTAGTCTCAGAACTATATATGTGCAATACGTTTGCATATATATATGTGCACACAAGTAAAAAGTGATTTCATATTTCATAAAATAATCTTACCTGAAAATCCTTCAGGATATGTGACTATTTAACATAACATTCGAACCCACTCTGCAAAATCACCAGGCATGTGGCTGCTACCATAACTTCGTAACACACTTATCATTGATCCAGCCTTCTTGCAAGAAGCAATTTACTATTTTTGTTAATGACTAAAAGCATGTTTGATGCTATGCAATCCTGAAAGTCCACCAGCACTTAAATAACCCAGTAGTGCACCAGTATTGATTACACACACTCAGATGGACTACTTCCTTGATTAAAGTTAAACAAACATATCGATCCAAAATGATGAAAACCGTATTATTCAGAGAAGACTCAAAGTAACATTTGACAGTATTTTATTACCTAGAGATGATTTTATATTATTTCAACTAAATCATTCTGTCTTTAAACATTTAAAAAGAATAAAATTAAACTGAAAGAGAGCAGGTTTAGATGAGAATTGAGGCAGAAAGCCTTCCTGAGGAGAGTGGGGAGGTCCTGGCACTGGGTGCCCAGGGAAGTTGGTGCTGCCCTGGGATCCCTGGCAGGGTTCAAGGCCAGGTTGGATGGGGCTTTGGGGACCCTGGGCTGGTGGGGGGTGTCCCTGCCTGTGGCAGAGAGGGGCACTGGGGGGGTCTGAGGACCATTCCCACCCAAACCAGTCTGGGAGTTAGTGATTTACTTCCCTTTCACCCTGTACATTTTCTTTTGTTTCATAACATCAAAATGCAAAGTTACCAATCCCCACACATACAATCTAATCAGCTCTTAAGTCCTGTCTGGCTTTCAGTTGGGACAGTTAATTTTTGCTGAGCAGTGGACATAGTGCTGTGCTTTGGATTGAGGGTGAGGAAACTGCTGACAACCCACTGAGGTTTCGGTTGTGGTTGGGCAATGATCAAACCACATCAAGGACTGTTCAGCTGCTCACATCACCATAGTGAGTGGCTGGGGGTGCACAAGAGGCTGGGACAGCTGACCCCAGTGACCAAAGGGATGTTCCTGACTGTAGGATGTCACATTCTGTGTATACCCTGGGGAAAATGGCCAGAGGCACTTGGGAGTTATCTGGGAATTGGTCAGGGCGAATGACCAGTTGTGCTGTGCATCACTCGTTTATCATACTGTTTTTGTAGGTTGTTGTTGATATTATTATTATTTGTCCTCTTGTACTGTCTTATTCCACAGCCCACGAGTTTTACCTTTTTTCTTCTCGATTCTTTCCCCATCCCACTGCAGGGTGAGCAGCAAGCAAATGGCTATGTGGATGTTTTTTATCTGCCTGCTGGGTTTAACCACAGCAGTCCATACTTACCCTAGCAGAATGCAGCTTTACACTATTTTACCAAAATAATAGATGAAAAAATTGCACTAGGAAATACACTTCTTGGAAGTACAAGAGTATTTTAATCCCACATCTTTACTGCTAAATGCACATTAAATTATATTTGAATTCATTTAGTGTAACATACAGAAAAGTAGAAGTACAGTCTGTACTCCTGAACTGTAATTTTCAAGGTGCTTGTTCATCAACTCAAGCAAACTCAAGCAAACAAATACACTTTCTTAACTGGAAAAAAAGTTTAAGTATGAAACCAAGAGAGAAGTGAAAGGAAAATGGCATGGTTTCTGACAGAGTAGATGCCCAAGCCAGTTGGTAGTCTGCAGAAAGTCAGTGCTACAAATGACAAAAGATACCCAGAGCATTATATCCAGATATTATGTGCAGTCCCTGGAGAAGTTCAAGATATGAAATGGTTAGTGCTATGTTTTGTTATAAAAAGTAAAATCCAAGAGGACTAAAAGGAACGCTTCCTATTAAGTTGTCAATAAAATATTTTAGTTTTAATCAAAGAAAAGCACACCTTCCCTTCTTACCAGACTTGCCTGCTTTCATAGCCTATAGAAAATACAATATATTCCGTAAGGCTGGGTTCATTAATGTCCAACACCAACTCAGTACTAGTTTCAAGTGCTGTCATTTTGGCTTGGTAGGTAGCACTTTAGACCTGATTTGAAATGCTTTGAATTACCAAAGCATCCAGGAAACCTTTACTGAAGCCTATAGATTCTACTCATAAGGAAATCAAGACTATAGACTTTCTGTATTAATAGAGCACTATTACTGTTTACAACATCACAACTCTGTAATAAAACTAATGACTGGAATCTCGTTGAATTTTCAGCAAATGGGGACACAGAGTGGTTCCAGCTGGGCTGGGATCACCCTCCATTTTGCAGTAAAGGATCCAAGAGAAGCTGCATGGAACTTTATTATTTATATCTTTATTGGGGTTTAGGTTGTACTAGACACAATGTGAGCTCTAGCTTTTGTGTATGACTCCTCGAGACAAAAAGACAGACACTGGGACACACAGAAAGCCAGGGAATGTGTCTAGCCTCAGCACAGACCAAGTATTTCACAGATGAGGTTAAGTTACTTCTTGCAGTAGGGGAACTGACCCATAGTTTATTATCTTCATGTTTCAAAATTCTAAGATCCATTTTTAGTGGCATATCCAGCTTCACATGTACATAAATACACATGCGAGTCAACAACAGTTTTCCTTTTTGAATGACTGACCAATTGATTATTCTTTTTTTAGAGGCATGTAATACAGCTTACTGAAAGGAATCTATGGAAAAATATTGGAACCTACCAAATAAATGTCCCCATATCAATTCCACTTAAAATTTCTGAAGACTGGAAACAAGCCACTTGGAAAGCTAGCAGGAATTGGGAAAAAAGATAATTTTCTTCCTTCAACAATAAAGACCACATGGAGTTACAATGCTGACACAGTGCTATTAAAGTTCTATTTCATAATAAAAGCATACATTATTAAATCTACAGAAGGATGTACACAGCTGGATCGTCATAATATTACAAAGATCAGGCCAAATCTGCCTGGGATCCATCTGCATATACCTATTCTTAATGTTTCTACACTGCAATGTCAATGAGACACACTGTAACAGATTTTTAGCTCTAGATAGCCTTGATTAAATTGTGCAAATAATATTTGACTGTAAATTTGGAAAACTAACTGGTAGTATGTTAAATGCCAATATTTTGAAAAGTGTAGATCCACAGAGATGATACACTGTTTCTAAACTTGTGTTTGCAATGTGCTGTTCTCCAGGGAGGGCTAGTATCCACAACTTTCAATATAACATTGCAATTTAGAAAACATTTTTTTTTAAAAATCAAAACTTTCTCAAAAATACCCTAAAGTCAGAAGTAAGGAAATCAGGTTCTTTAAAACAGCATGGGAGCTACTTCAAAAAATTATGCGTGTTCCTCTGTAAGAAAGGAAACAGGAAGGCAAGAAAAGGATCCACAACAAAAGGAGCAAATAACTATATTCCCCAAATACAAAAGGTTAGTGGAACTGAAGTATTATCCTTCAGAGAATGGAAATTCCCTCCAAGTAGAACCAGGAGGGAGTAAGTGTACGACAGGTAAAATTTAAGTTTGTTATTAAGAAGGCAAAAAGGAAATAAGAGAGGTTAACAAAAGATACAAAACCAAATAACAATAAAGGCTGTTAGTAGATCAGAAGCAGGAAACTTTCAAAGTAATCACTGGATTTACAAAAGCTGGGATTGAATAGCCCACCTGAAGAAGAAGAAAACAGCACTGCCAACAATCCAAATTAGTTCTTTCCATTAGCTTTTGCCATGGAAGACAATGGGAAAAACCGAAACCTGACTTTTCTGCTAAAGAGACTAAGGCTTCTTCAAACTGAAAAATCAAAAAGGGGTGAGGAAACACAGTAAATTGAAAACAATAAATGATGAGGGATGAGCTTCTGTCCCATTCACATCAACAGGGGTTTTACCATCGATTTTAGCACTGAGAGTCTTTTACTTCAGAACTGAATGGCAGACAGACCAGTAGTCTCAAAACGTAAGAAGGCTGAGCTGGGCATTACAGGAGACTGTTCAGTGTGCAGCAGTGGTCAAAAGAGTAAGCAAAACAGTAGAATAGAAAAAGGAGATGGGGACAGCAGGAAAGCCTGTTTACAATCATTATCCAACCTGTTTGAAGTATCCTTTCACCTTGGGGTTCCTGCTCTAAGCCAAAGGTAGTGGCATATGATGAGAGTTTGACAACAATCACAATGATTACAGAAGGAAATATAAATAGCTGGAAAGCATCAGGAAGTTGAGGTAGCAAAGAGATGAGTAAGAGCTGCCAAGAATACCATGAGATATAAGTAAATAGGACGCTTTTCAACTTAAACTTTTTCATACTACAACAGCAAAGGGCCAACCAAGGCAAGACAAAGTTACAATGTCAAAACCAAAGGGACTGAAACATTTTACTGCACACACCACAACATGGAGTTTTTAATTCACAAGGACATCTACATGGTAATCACAAGGAATATGCTTTTGTGCTATTGCTTTTTCTGCCTTGTTCATATCCATATAAAGAAATTAGTGACATGGCAATAAGCATAGACCTGCAGAGCAACTCCGCTGAGGGAACATGCTTTCCCTTGCCTCTTGCCCTAAATGCCTGAGACATTTTAAGCTGGATACATGCCAGGGAAGGAGGGGAGGGAAGATGAGGTATGGAGTGTGCTGGCAGCAAGGATGAGGACAGCTAGTAGGGATGTTTCAAGCCACATGCTCAAGTTGCAGCGTGCTGTCCATTCTGTGCTAGATCCTAGAGGTGTAACATGGGGGCAGACAGCTCACAAATCTGCCAGCTGTGGGCACTCGCTATATTGTGTCCCAACCTAAAATTAAGACAGAAGCCCTAAACTATCAATGTGTGAAATTTGTGACTTGAATTACAAGGTAGGGCCATCCAAATTGTCTCTTCCATAATTCATGACATTTCCGAACTTCATGTATAAATCAAAGTAAAGCAAAGTCTATCATTTCTGCTCTGTTGAGCACAGACTGACACACAACTTGGGTAACAGCTGCAAAAACAAGCTCTCTAGAAAAGACAGCGTTATAGACGTGCTCTTCACAATACCCATTCACACACTTCCACAAGTAATTCCAGCACAGTATCATTCAGTGAACACTTCTATGAAAAATTACTCATAAGTGTCAAAAATACCACACCCAAACCAGACTCATTTTTTATTTTTCATGTCCTCTTTTTCACTCTCCTCCCCAAATGAATGCTTACAAACACTCTTGCAGTACTTTACCCATACTGGACTTAGTCAACCTTTATTATATGATTCATGGGCTTGCTATTAATCATTTTGTCTGTCTAATAGTGTAGAAAAGGAAACTACAGATTTTGCAAAGCTCCCACGCTTGCTCAGAGGCACCAAAACCAGCACAATTATAGTCTCTAAGTTCAACCACAAACTGTGATAGACTTTCCACCTTGAAATGGTGAATGATCCTAACAACAAATGAAGTGCAAAATTAAGCATAATCTAAGAATAAAAGTTACCAACAAGTGCACACTTAACTTGAAAGAGGCTGCTACAGAAATAGCTGAAACCTTGACTTACTGTGGCTGTGCCGGAGACAGTTTGTGCATTTGTGTCAGCTGCACTCTGTTCGGAGTGTGTCTGAGCAGGAGGGTACATGTTTAACGTGTGCTCTGGAACAGTGGTTTGGCCTGTGTAGTCTGGAGCTGGATGAGGATGTGGGGCTGTGTATTCTGCAGGGATGCCGTTCTGAGGTGGAGCAAACTGCGCTGAGGCATAAGGCTGTGCCATTGTGTCAGGAGGTGCTGTAGCTTCCTGATTACCCTGAAAAAAATCAAAGGGAAAAAAAAAGGAAGAAGAAACGTGGCATGAGATAAAAGAAGTGATGACCCTGCACGTGTAGCGCGGAAAGCGATGACAGCATTCTGGGGTTGCTGAAAAGGACACAAGGGCTGTTTCTTGAGGAGAAAATTTCTTATTTGAATTAAACCCATTTTTCGAACCCTGGTAGATGTTATTACAATTAGACAAAGAAATCTGCTGTTCTCTTGATAATTGTAGATGATTCTTTAACTGGGAAAAGTCATTGAAATCTACCTAAACTAACGCCTCAGCTCAGACCACGAAGAGGAACAAAGTCAGTTTATTCCATAGGTCACTGAATGCTAGTGCCACACACCGAGCTCTGATCCACTCGGCCCGTGGTCTGTGATGCATTCTGACTTACCACTTGCAGAGCACCACATACATAACTCAGAGCAGGATTTGGGGGTGTACTGTTAATGTAACTACTGTTAATGTAACTGAAAATGTTTATATGAAACATATATGCTCTGTGAGATAATTCAGAAATACTTCGAGATACACTGCATTGAGCAGCTGCACACCACGATTGCAAAAAACCCTAAGATCCAATCAAAATATTAAACACTTGAATCTAAAAATGCAACAGTTCAAAATCTTAGGTTACCACAAAAGAAAAATTCTATGTTGTAGGCTGTCAAAAGAATCAGATTTAAGAACTTTAAAGCCTTTAAAGTTGGCAACAATAGTATTTCATTTCAGTAATACAATAAGCCTACAGAATTAAAAACAAATGTCCTCATTTCTTTATAGATAAATCCATCTGTATGTTTGATATCATAAAGAATAGCCAAGCATGTTAATTTATTGATTAGAGACTTCTGACAAAATGCTCTGATCATACCAAACAGTAGTAATTCTAGGGGATGAAATGTGCAGAGCAATCTTTCAGAACCTACATTAAAGATGTCCAAGATGTGATGCTGCAGATAACACAGCATTAGAGGCTATTCACACAGGGACTATCCCAAACTCAGATGAGCGGATTTATAGAGGCATAAAATTATGCCTCTAAATATCAAGTAATGTAAAACAAATATTTCAGTAAAACTTTAATTAATTTTTAAAATATTCTGTTATTCCCACCCTAAAGCACGTACAAGTGCCTGCACAGGACTATTACAGGGATTTTGCTTATTTGTACTCATCCGTCCTTGATATCCTAATTTCAAAATAGGCTGGATGAATAAAAGACAATCTTTTGCATACTTAAGTACATTTTCAGCCTATTTCAACTAATTCAGACGTCAGTTCTCTGACCTGAACAGGTTCCAAACTCAAAAGATGGGAAGAATCTGCAAAATCACAGCACAGGAGTGAGCCTTGGTACATGGCAGGCCTAGAAGGGAAACTTAAATTTTCCTTTTTAAACGACAAGCAGTGTGTCCTAAAAAAATTAAAACTGTATTTCAGCCATCAAACCCTCCCTAATTTTAATTCCATCTTTGCTGCTGGTTTTGTATATGGCCTTGAGCCAGTTGTTTACATTGTTTCACTCAACCGTCTTTACAATGAAAACAGTGACATTTACCTACTTCACAGGGCTAAATCAATAAATTACTATCTTATCTATATAATCTATCTATCCTGTATCATTCTGAGGTCAATGCTGCACTAAGACCTACCCTTTGTAAATTTCAGTGGAGGTTAAAAACTTCTGTAAATGTATACTTACACCCTTATATTACAACAGCAAGGTCTCTTTCTTATTTCTTTTTCCTAATATTGCCACTACTAAAAAAATAATCCATATGAAATAAACCCCAGCAATGACCGGACATACTTGTCATATGTTAAAGAAGTATTTGTTGTATGTTATAGAAGTATTTTTAAAACTTGGGGGGGATTAAATTTTTTAATCAATTGTTCCATAAATGACTTCAGCAAATGGGAAGAATGAACAACAGCAGATAGAACTTCTCCCTGTCTATCTTCACTGTGCTGGCTTGGACACACAGTAGCTTGTTACTGCTGGTCCTTAAGCTATCCCCTTCATGTCAGATGCTAAATATGGCATTAGAGTCAGCAGCTGTTAAAAAAGAACAGTAACAGCAACAAAGGGACCAAGGGCTCATGTCCAGGTGCATGTGATCTGAAGTTTTCTATACTAGCTCCAGTCCTAAACCAGATGTTGCTGAGACCCCCACTGTTTCTCATTAACATTGACAGCAGTTCCATGAGACCCTAATTAATATTCAAAGCATTCACACTTAATGCTAATTACAGCTAATATTTAATTAAGGGCATTGAACTCATGTGTTATTTTACCAGCAACTCCAAACGATTCCCTTTTTAGATTTATCATCAAATGGCAAACTGCACTGGCAATTCCAGCAGCCTCATGTTGCAGAGACTCTTCTACCTCTTCTCTTAGAGTTGTTACCCTGAGGTCTGGGATCACTTATAACCAAGACCCGAGTAAGAAGTACACTACAAAGGGTTGTCGGTTGGTTGGTTGGCTTTTACATAACTTCTACATACTCAGGGTTTTATAGCCTTGCCATTAAACAAACAACCCCCCCCACCCCATGCTTGGAGTACAAAACAGGCATGCAACATTATCAGTCCAGGCATTGTGTATTCTTTAGATTGTTAGGGGGGGACACACATGACACAGGACATGACACTAAGCAAATCATACCTGCATATTTACACCACTTTAGGCTATAAGTTTAAAGGGATAGCAACAAGAAATCTTGGTTGTTTCTCGCTTAAAATTGGTTTCCACTGTTGCCTTCCCTAGCTTTCAACATTAGTGTGATTCACAATTAAATCAACAGTCACAGTATTACAATGCAGTATAAAAGCATTCTATGTATAAACATGCTTTTTACTGCTTAGGTGTATTTTAACCAGTAAGCTATTGGCGTGATACCCAACTTTATCTCAGTAAGGATGCAGTATCAGCTAACTCATCAGTATATAGATGTGGCTGATGGAAACCCAGCCCTGCACAGGTTAGGTACATTTGCAGAGGTTTTAAAGAAGAAAAAATTCCTTTAAAATAACTTCTTAAAATGTCCCTTTATTGAGCTATTTGAAATACAGCAAACTAAAATGAATAAAGAAACTAACAGATCTAATGCATTAAGTTGAAAAAATGAAATGTCCCTAAAAGCAACAGGAAATATTGATCCTAAATTAGCCTATGAACTCAGGTATTAGAGTAATCTCAAAACTGCAGATGATGGTATACAGACACTGCTTAATACAGCCTAGGCATGAGAGACTAAACAGAAGTTGTCCCTTCAGACTCAGTTCCAAGTATCTTTAAGATTAAATGACCCCTTAATGCTCACTTTGTGCATGGTTTTTAATAAAGTAGTTGTTGGCAACAGAAAGAAGAACAAAGGATGGCAGACAGTCAGGCTCTGCTAAACGTTCTGGCCTGAGTTTTAATGAAAACCACATTTCAACTGAAAAATATGCTTTACGTGGCAGTGTATAAAATCAAATTTATTGCTTTCTGGTTTAATGTTGAACTCTGAAGAACAAAAAAAGAAAGCATTCCGATGATGTAGGTAAGAAGTCGTTCCTATTCCATAGATATTTTTCTATTTGAAGAAAAGCTCAGAATTTGAAATGCTCGTAGTAGCTCAGATCTCAACATGCCTTTTCAGCATCTTCAGCTTTGGAAGGATTTCATAATTAAGAAATGCATGAAAAGTGTCAAAACATAATAAAGCAAGCTTGTTACGTTTGTACACAAAAGACAGAGCACACAAAACATTACTTATGCTGTGCTCCTTTTTAAAAACACATTTGCAGCCTAAAAACATATTCAATGAAAACCTTCCTGTTTGCCTGCATTTTAAAGTTTAACGAACAGTTTATTGTTTGTTTTCCTCTATTTTCTTTTTGGTGCATTTTGCTTCTTTGGCAAGAGATGTTTTACATTTAGAGAAAGCCTCTCGTGCTGCAGTTAAATGAGCCAAACTGCATCGTATCCTTAGGGCATGGAAACAAAGCAGAAAAATGCAACATTACTCTGTAAACCTGCTGGTTATAGGAACGGCTCAGTTAGATATATCGAGCACAGCAGAGATACATAACCACCGCCGCAGCTTGCCTTCTTTCAGACTTAAGCAACAAAACATGTATTAGAAGTCTTGCAAGCAGTGGTGCAGCTGACCATGAGAATTGCCCTGGCTTGACTGAAAATCAAGAGTTTTTGAGTGAAAATAAAAGTGAAAATACCTGCTGTACCATCCTGCTCCCTTTATTCTCCATAAACTTAGCAGCTGCTCTAGTCCCAGGCCATACCGCATCTGCCCAAAGCAAGCATCAATTATGGATGAGGGCGTGCGAGCAGTGTAATGTGTGCAGGAGTGTGGATGATAGGGGTGTTGAAGGAGGGGGAGCTAACGCCAGCCTTACTGACCTCCCTCTCAACATCTGACTGCTCCCAAAACCTAATCCAGATGGGACCGGATCACTTTGCTGGGCCTCGCCCCATCAATCACAGCAGGCCACTCCTCTGTCTCCTGCTACCAGTTATAGAGTGCACCACTGAGCAGATGATTGCACACAGAAGAAGAAAAAACACAGCTTGACTACATTAATAGCTGTTTAAAAAACATTGGAAATGCTACTATGGAAGTCGCCGGAAGCTCAACGTTTTTGTTTTAAAATTAAGAAGTCTGTATTCAAAGTTACACACACCCCACACCACCCCCCTTAATTTCCAGTGCTTTGGCCTTTTGATAGCTACAGTGTACAGTAACGTGTGTGCATTTCCATGTGGTTAATTCCTCCTGTTTGTAGCAGAATTAATACCAATAGGGTTGCTGTTTAAAAATTCTGAACTCCACGAGTAAACAATATTGAACTAGCCTGGTTTAGATTAAAAGTACAGAAATTGCACAGAAATGGAATATTGCTTCCTTTTTTGTTTCATTTCATGACATCTCTTTTGCTTAACAGGGGAAATATTTCAGAAATTCATGCTTCCAAGGTTTAGTTCTGTGAGGCGCTTTAAGCAACTTAATGCTTCGTTATAAAGCCAACGTTCCTAGATGCTCTAGGGGTACTTCAAAAATTATTAAACTTCTAATTAAAACACATAATAAAGAAAAAAATGCCCACACCCACCTAAGAAAATATTGGCAGCCCCAAAGAATGCGTGTTTATTACCACTTCATCACAAACTGCCTACAGACACCAGGATTCAGAAACAGGGCGGATACGCAAGTTGGGAATGATTCCTACCAATGTTCCAGTTCTAAGGGGTAGGCAGCACAGCAGATAAACAGCCATCAATTAATCATTCATTTATATTCTAACTGAAATATATCAGAATTCTTTAAAGAGGAAGTGTAATTCTTCCAGATTTGTTGCTGGCATTCCCCAATTAATGATAATAAAAGCAGCCACTTCAAATTTTTCAGAAGGAATCAGACAACCACACTGGAGTGATAATCACAACTGACTGACTCTGCGAGCTTTCTCTGTTGTAGCTTAATTATCTGACCAGGCCACTTGACTCAGATCATTTGCTTCTGCAATCATACAAAATGAATTCTCCAGCCACCTCTCTTTTTTGGGGGAGGTTCAGTACAGAGCCAAATTCAGATTACATTTTAAAAACAGTCTTGTTCCAAAAGAAAGGTGTCCTCAAAAGTAAGAAAATTAATGCAATTTTTTTTTTTACAGAGCATAGGGGAAAAACAGGCAATAGTAAGCAAAGTGAAGGGAATTTCTTTACTGCCTTAGCCAGAAAACACCACCTCTTTACTCCCATTAGAGAGAAACACTTACTTTTAGTCTTCTTCACATATAATGGACTATATTCCACTAAAAGTCTGTGATCTTGCTACTGCTCCATATACATTGAAAATGAAACACTTGGTTGGTGTCAGTGCCTGAGGTAGGGAACAGACTAACGAACAAAACATCACAACACCCTGCAACATAGGAAGGTTATGTATATGTTTAACTTACATTTAACAGAAGGCAAACAACTTCCCAAAGTCCTCATGTATTACTGCGCAATCCAGACCCCGAGTATTACAGATGCAGAGGCAGATGTGAAGGAAGCATTCCCTTCGACACCTTAATTCTTTCTACTACTTTTAGGACGCTGTGATTTATTCCACCAGCTTTCCTTGTCCTACATGACACTTTTTTCCCCTGCTATTTCCAATGGCCCAGATGGAGATGACTCTCTCACAGATTTCTTTTGCTTACATGTTACCACCTGAATCTTCCTCTTTTTTTTTTTTTAACTAAAGTTTCCTGTCTGCCCCTCACTTTCTCAAACTCTGACTCTTAGGTACTTTATACCAGCCTTTTCAGCTGCAGCTTGACCTTCTACTTGATCAACCAATATTCTTCTGTAAATATATGGAAAGATTTTACACATCACCTCTTGAAAAGATGAGTCTCCAAGACTGCCTGAAGACCCATATAGCAAGATAATCTGCAGCATTCAGCTGGGGTATCCTCAATTCCTTTTCACAATGAAAATTTTTCTTATTTTACACCTTAACTGGAGCATACTGAAGAAGATGATATGACATCCCTCTGCCCAAATGGGCCGGGGGAGGAAGAAAAAAATTAGATTGTCAACATAAAAGGTACATATAAAGCTACCTGCAGTGCTGGCTTTGAAAGACAGTAGCAGTCAATATCTAGATGTCTGTCAGCCAGGTATGAGTGGCATCCCTTGGGCTTCAAGACCAGGTCCAAAACTGTTGAACATCTTCCTAAAAGGTTTGTATGAAGTATCAGAACACAAGCTCACACATGACAGCGTACAGGGCAAGCAGTTATAGGGGTCTTGAGAAGGTAGGGGAATGAGCTGCCCTGGACCTCAGCAAAGCCCTGCTCCTGGGACAGCACAGCCCCACGCGTTGGAAGAGGCTGTGGGCTGACTGCCAAGGAGCTGCTCTGCAGAAAAGGCGCTGTGAGAGCCTTGGAGAGCAGTGAGCTAGGTCTGAGTCAGCAGTTTGCCTCTGAGGCAATAAAGGCTAACTACAGAGCAGACTGCATTAGCAAAGGGATAGCCACCGAGCTGAGGAAAGAGAGCATTCCTCCCTGCACAGCACTTGTGAAACAACAGCTCAGACAGCATGCCCAATCTGGAGTCCCCTCAGGACAGGAGATGGATCTGCAGGCTGAAGAGTTCAGTGGTGGGCTGCTAAGACAGCTGGAGGCCATGACCCACGAGAGGCTGAGGGGCTGGTTCATCACAGCCCACCGTAGGGAGGGCTAGCAGACAACTTCATTGTATCCTCTCCTACTTAATGGATACTTACAGAGACAGAACCAGACCTTCCTCAGAGGTACAGAGTGAAAGAACAAAATGAAACAGTCAATAGCTGCAGAAAGATAAGTTCTAGTTGGCTATAAAGAACAAAATAATGAATATGATGAAAGTTAAACACAAGAACACCCTGCTCAGAGAGCAGGCATCTCGGCAGCCTTTCAAAACTCAACTGGACAAGCCTTGAGCCACCTCTTCTTTGTAGTTACGTGATTTAAAATGGGTTGGGGATGAGATGGCCTCTGAAGGTCCCTTCCAACTTAAATTAATTTCCAAATCCATGTGGTCCCAGCAGTAGCAAAATAGTTTCAAAATGGATTCTATACTTTTATCCTACTTGATTAGTTTCCTCAAACAGGATTTACTGACAAGAAAAAGACCAGTTAGAACTTCTAGTCTGCTTCCTCACCTCGGGAAATGAAATGTTTTCTTAGAAAAATATATTTACATTTGTTTAGTCCCTACCCAGAGCAGTACAGAAGTAGCAATCACTAAAGTGCATGCAGGACAAGAATCATTCCACAAACAATGCAAGTTAATGTTGTGAACTATTGCATGTCTTAATTTTCTGCCAAACGTCACCATTTTCATCGTGTGCAGAGGGACACTGCCTTGACAAACACCTCTCCATCCACAGGAGTATTTTCCACTGCCTCTGCATCACCTCTAAAATGATAACTGCTACAAGCTTGTAAGCTTTCTAATTTTATCTGCAATTTTCCTACTGGAATGAAATGTTATGCTATTTCATATATTAATTTACTGAAAATCACTGCCACCTCCTAAAGCTGAATCATAGTAAAGCTAATATGCCCATTTTCTTATTTTTCAGTATCTCAGTGGTTGAAAAAGCCAATTTTAATTTTTTTTTTTTTTACTGCAATTCTGATGGAAGATACAGGATGTTTTTTAAAAGCTGAATCAGTTCCCAAGCAATCTTGACAAGAGAAGTGAGAGGTTAATGCACTGAAGAAATAATCAGTGCAGTTGGAGAAAGAGGACAAAAGCAGCAAGCATATATTATGCTAAATTCCAGGCCTTTAAGGGAAACAGTAAAGGCATCAATCTGTTCTTATAATCAGCCTAATACAGCTCTTAGAGCCTCTGCAACTGACGATGTGTATGAGAGGAAATAAACATGTGCTGCAACCATGCCATCATCTGCATGTCTGCAAAGCAAGAACTCTTGGGTCTTCTTTTACAGACAAACGTACTATTTGTAGCTCAAGCAACGGAAGCAGCAGAGATGATGCTGGCAGGACTGTTTTACTAGGATGAATTAGCGCTTCTGAGAAGCCAGGTATGCGAGCCCACATGACAAACCATGCTTACTTAATAAGATTATGTCTGGTCTTGAGAGAACTCTGCACCATGCTTTGTAAGCTGTTCTTCCTACCTTGTAACTGACACACAAACGTCAGTATTTCCAGAATCCAAGTCAAAAAACTTCACCAAATGCCACCTTATTGGTCAAGAACTGAACATGGAAAAAGATTGGAGGCTGCAGAGTGGACCTTAATGACAATCAAATCCAGTTGCAGGTGGATGTGTTTTGAGAGTTAAGTAATTTCTAGAAACCTGAGACATTCTTGTGACATCACTAAAATAAATTATGTAAGATTTGTTGCAAGTAGAACTCAACATCTCAATTCCAGTGCATTCAAAAAAACCTAACTGAACAAGATGATCTCTAAGATCCTTTCCAACCCAAAGCATACTCTGATTCTGTGAATTTCTCAGGAGATAGGGATTGGATAGAGCTGTAGTTTTTTTGAAAGTGTCTAAAGCAGGTGATTTAACCTAGCCAAAGTTAACACACAAAGTTATTCCCAAATTACAGCTGCTGCCTCATCCAGAGTTTATCAAATTAACTGCTTTTCCAGTTGGTTTCCTAATGGACATAGCACAAAATATAGAGACAGCTTTGTTAGCCACATGGTGAACCTACTGTCATGCGCAGAGACGGGTTTGAATTCCACTTCTGGAGATGCCGTATCACAGTTTCATGTGGACACAAGTGACTTTATATTACACAGAACTAGTGGCATGTCACAAGTGTTGCACACAGAGACCCAACTAAGCAGCACTAAGCAGGCAAGAAGCCTTCACCATCCAGCCTAGAAGACTTTGCTTGCCAAAAGCACCACTGAAGGCACTGCAGTCAAGTGCAGCTTGCCCCACATATTCAGACCTGTAGTAAAACAAGGCTACAGGAAGAGAGCAGGCAACATTATACCAGAAGACTGAAGGGCAGCTGCAGTTATTTCAGTACAAACTGGCATGCCATCTCTTTGAACTGAATGCTATGAAGGACTTGTTTTAACCAGGGACAGAGTCTTTCACCGATGAGCTGTGATTTAGCCTCAGAAAAGAAAGGGGACACATTTCTTCAATCCCTCATGTGGAATAATTTTCTAATGCAGTACCCACAGTTCATCCATTACATGTGCAACAGGTCCACGCTTCATTGTCACAGACAGGAGGATCATTACTTGACTCCATCAAAATAAAACAAGGAGCACAATCAGCCAGTAAGGAAAATGGGAATGACATAAATTGTCTCAAGCAGCCAAGTTGACTGAAGATCATACATCCTTAGCTATTTGTTTGCAAACATGAAAGTATGCAGGGCTGCTTTGTAAGCCAGTTTGCTTGAACTAGCCAGGTGAAGAGATAATGGTTACAGTAAAACTGTTCTGAACAAACTAATAGGAGTTGTTTTCTTTTACTTTGTTTAAACCAGGTAAATTTAAGAGTTTTATTGATGTGGTAAGACCCATAAAGACACTGGCGTGATTTGGGAAATTTGGAGGAAGACCAAGAAGATAAGCAGAAGAGTTAGAAAATCTGGCTTCAGGAAGACAGACTTCAACTTATCCAGGGAATTGTTAGGGATGTTTGAGGTTCACCCATGAGAGGAAACAGAGAGGTAGCTGCCTGATTCACTGAACGACTGATGAAAGGAAACCTCAGCATGTAGGAACAAATCATCCATGAAGGAGGAAGCCCATGTGGCTAGGCAGAAAGTTTCCCAATGAAGACATACACAAAAAGGGAGCATGTAAGCAATGCAATCAAAGCTTGACAAGAAAAGAGGAACATAAAAGTATTGCTCAGGTTCTTAAGCCTAGCCTAGCTGAAATTAAGACAAGCGAAGACACTAAGGGTGACAGGAAAGGGTTCTACATGCCACGTCTGCTTGTTGCAAAAGAAAGTTCAAGGAAAATGTTGATATAGGGAGGAGACAGCCTTGTGATGAAAAAGTCATCACAATACAATCAAGTAGGTTATGTCTTTTTTATTTCAGTCAAAGTCTTATCCTCAGTCATTACACCCAAAGCAGGGACAGCATGACAATGAACAATGAAGATGCAACAGACTAGGGATGAATATTGAAGCTGGATACATTTACCCATTTGAAGCCTTAAGACATTCAATAGAAAGTGCAGGAGTAGATCACTTACCGTGTGCCAATGGCTATTAAACTATGAAAAATGAGACTGATATGCTAGTTTGTTGAGTTGTCTGGGGCTTCCCATTACTCCTGCCTTTTGCAAGGCAAGGAGGATGATTCAAGGAACTATTGATCACTCAGCCTCACAGTGTGAGCGAGGAAGATCATGAAGCACATCCTTTTGGAATCCAAGCACACAAAAGAGACAGGTAGTTTGAAGTGGAAAACTTTTTTTCAGGGGAAAAATACTGCTAGATACACCTGGTTGCCTTCAAAAATTCAACTGGCCACATGGACAACATTAAAGCACCAGATAGAACCTACATTGACTTCAGTAGAGCTTTAAATGCTGTCCCCCACAGCCCTCCTTGTTGAGAGCTGTGGAAGGACGTGCTGGACTGCAGGTGGGTTGACAATTGGCTGGACTGTCAGGCTCTTAGATCAATCCAACTCATAGTGAGTTGAATACCTGAGGGTCAACACTGAGTCTCACATTGTTTACCAACTTAGACAATGACAAAAAGTACATCCTCAGCAAATCTGGAGGTAACACTAAACTTAGTCTGGGGAAATCCTGACAAACCTGAGGAACTGGAATCCTTACATAGTTTGATATGGAGAAGTGCAAAGTTCTGCACTCTGGGTATCATGGAATAACAGTTTGAAGGAATGAAGTTCATTGCACATTCGCTGAACACCTTTCAGTTTTAGTCTTTATATGATTAAAATATTAAAACACAGAAATGTAATCTATATTAAATAATATGTACCTTGTTATTTGCCCTTTGATTCAGATTGTTCATAGACTATAACTCTTTTACATTGCAAATTAAATACTACTATTTCCTTTTCCCCCACACCCTTAAAACAAAGCCAACACCAAGTCATCTGTGTACTAGAGATCCCATGCAGTAGTGTCCAAATGGATGTAGAAATTGCACCTATTCTACATTTTACCTATGACTTTTCAGCAGGCAGAATTTTTGGATTTGTACAACTGATCTTAATATTTTTAAAATAAATTTGGCAGAACATTTATGATTTCAGTATATCCACAAATCATACTTATCAGTTCCAATTAATTTCAGAAAAAATATGATAAAACATATAAAAATTAACTATTTGACCATTGCTTTCAGACAATGCCCGTTTCCCATCTCTTTTTATTTTAAAATTTCCATCATTTTGTTATGATGGAACATAGATGGCCTGATCTGCCACGACTAGCTAACACAGCAACATCACCTTGTTTAATGCTGGTTAAAGCAGCATTCATTTCTTGGCACTGAAATGGAATGATGGAACATGATCTCCAATGTTATTTACTTCTAAGATTAAAGCGACTATCAAAATATCATTGGGCACAAGGAACAGACAGATTGGCTTCCTGCCTCAGCTGCGCTTTGCTATGCTTGTTTATCACTGTGATTATTTGTGTACTTCAGTTAATGGTTCTGTTAAGATGCTGTTATGGCATTAACAAGTAACTCTTTACTCCAGCAATGTTTGTCCTTAGCAAACTAAGCCACAATATTGAAGAAAGGTAAAGCTCTTCTCACTGATGAGATTAAAACGGCAGTCAGATTTGCCTATGCCATGCAAGATATATTTCAACATTGCTGAATGTCACAACTGGCTGAAAATAAACAAAATGCTATTAATAGAGTGCTACAATGAATCTGCACTTAAGGAAATTAACAAAACTCTTTAATGGTTTCTATGGCATCGGAAAGACTTTCACCAACTATGCCAATTGGTAAGTTCTACTTTGCTAAGTATCTAAAAAGTTTATGTTACCATGGAAGGAATGGTCAGGTTGTATTTTAATTTCCCCATCCATAGGATCAGGACTAAAATTGCTCTCAAATCGACACAACTATATTGATTCTCATCCACATCTTCGGAGATTTTTTTTTTAGTGGCCCTTCTTCACAAGGCTGAACATATACACATGGTAGTAACATGTGTGTAAGCTTAAAAACCCCACTGCTTTGAACAATACATGATTTTAAAACAATGTAGATTGTGAGACTGCATACAACTGATCTTCCTCAGGTTTACTTTGTGCCTCTGTATGTAAAGAAGTGAGGGCTGGTGGAAGGAAAGCTATTTCCAAACCTGAAACAGCACTGAGAAAAAACTTTGGCATATTTACCAGAAGCATATGGCTAATTTACAGCCACCACATCCAACAGCATTTGTGTTTGTACAGCGCAGCAGCAGGTATAACAGCCACAGCATCCAAGCTTGGGAATTAGTGAAAATAAGTATCTACATAGACTATTTTGGGACAACAGAGTTATAGCCTGAAAACTAGTTTTAATTCATATGAAGGCAACTAGCTATATTTTAGAAGACAACTTTAAATTAAATATCAAAAAATATCTAAACAGTCCAAAATCTTCTGCATGCACACCTAGTGAGATGGAATGTACAGCAGATGTGTTAGCATTCCAGCTGCAAAAGAAGTTCAGATTAGATATTGCTACACAGAAATTGATAATAAGTAGGTATTCAATCGGATAAGTGTTTTTTCTTTTAAATATTGCAATCTCATGGTATAGTACATCACTTGTGTCAAGTTAAATTTAATCATATCAGCATACTTAAAGAAAAAAACCTGAATACGTACTCACATACCCATGCCAAGAGGGATTATATGAGACTTTATGAGGCCTTTTCCTTTTATTTAATATTCTGATAGCTGCATAGAACAAATTTGATATGTGGTATACCCTCAAACTAATCTATTCCATTGTCTTCTTATGCCTAAACTCACAGTTACAGTATAATGTGTACTGTCAACTACTTATGTTCTTCTGAAGTCTGCCAATGTACAATTTAAAAAGGCATTTTCCTTGTAGCAGCAAAAGGCATAATGACAGAGTTGCTAATTTGCTTGAGAGTAAAGGAAAATCATTGGCTTTCTACTAGTTAAGAGCACACTTAGAAAGGAACAATAATTTATGAGCGCACTAATACCTACTGATTTTTGTCAGTCTTGGTAGAATCAGATAGGTAAAGGAATGTGCTTCAGAAAAGGTGTTTGAGCGATGAAACATAGGAACATAGCAGGTTTTCACCCAAATGTGCTTTTTGTACATGTTTAATGGCCTACCTGAGCAACGAGACATGGTTGTGATATTATTGTGATACAATCCATCAGAAATAAACTAGTTTTCAGCTGCCAGAGGCTAAATACCACAATTTTCTACACCTACTGGCAAAACACTGGTTGTCTCATTTAACATCAATTGCAATAACTGAGAGCACTGCAGATACACAATGCCAGCTGACCAACACAGAAACACAGTTCACTATGCATAACTATGAATAAGAAAAGCAACCTGTGACCTCAATACCACCTTAACTTCCATCCAAAATATCTTATAGAATCATAGAATGATTTGGGTTGGCAAGGACCTCAAACATCATCTAGTTCCAAATCCTCTGCCATGGGCAGGGACACCCTCATTAGACCAGGTTGCCCAAAGCCCCATTCAAACTGGCCTTGAACGCTGCCAGGGATGGGACTTCTTACATCGCTGTGATTCATTCCGAGCAGAAATCTGAGCCTACAGGACCATTTAAAGAACTTTTTTACCTGCTCCCACTTTGTTGTGGGTTTGTTTGGCAAGGTTTTGGTGGTGGTGGAGGGGCTGTGGGAGTGGCTCCTGAAGAACCTGCTAGAAGCTTTGCCCAGGTCCAACAGAGCCAATACCAGCCAGCTTAAGGATGGACCTGCTGCTGACCAAGGCTGAGCCCATCAGGGACGGTGGCTGTACCTCTGGGGTAACCGAGATAAGAAGGAAAAATAGCGCAAGTGGACGCTTTTCGCCACCAGAGAAAGGAGTGAGAAGATGTGAGCAACTCTGAAGACACCACAGTCAGTGCAGAAAGAGGTGGCTGGAGGCTTTCCAAGCACTGAAACAGAGATTCCCATGCAGCCCCTCGAGAAGACCCTAGTGAGGCAAGCTATTTCACTGGAGCCTGTGGAGGACCCCACACCACAGCAGGTGGAGATACATGAAGGACGCTGTGACTCAGAGGGAAGCCTGTGCAGGAGCAAGTTCCTGGCAGGACCTGCAGCCCGTGGAGAGAGAGGCCCAGCTGGAGGAGGTTTGCTGGGGGACTCAGGCCTCTGTGGGTGACCAGGCTGGAGCAGTCTGAAGGTCTGCACCCAATAGAAAGGACTTGTGATAGAGCAGTTGGTGCAGAGCTGAAGCCCCATGGGAAAGGACTCACATTGGAGAAGTTCATGGAAGACTGTCTGCCATGGGAAGGACCCCACGCTGGAGCCAGGGAGGACTGTGAGGAGTCCTCCCCTGAGGAGGAAGGAGCAGCAGAGACAGCATGTGAGGAACTGACTGAACCCCCCATCCCTGTGCCCCTGTGCTGCTTGGGGAGAGGGAAAGAAATGCGGAATAAAGTTGAACCTGAGAAGAAGAGAGGTTTTAAGATTTGATTTTATTTCTCATTATCTTACTCTGTTTTCATTGGGTAATAAATTAGATGCATTTTATTCTGTGTTGAGCCACTTTTGCCCATGACAGTAATTTCTGAATGATCTCTCCTTGCCCTTATCTCAACCCCCCAGCCTTTCATTATATGTCCTCTCCCCTGCCCACTTGAGGTGGAGGGTGACAGAGCAGCTTTGGGGGTCGCCTGGCCTTCATCCCCCCATTTATTCCAGATGCCACTGTAGCCAACTGATGCAGGATTTGAAGGGTGAAAATGTATTTGGGAACCACCAAGGGTTCACTGCTGGTAAATTGACTTAACTTTGTAACAAAAATGTTCAGCCTTTAAAATGGATTCTTAACTTGTACAACTATTAGTACTTCCACTATCTACAGTCCTGAAGAATAATAGAAAAATAAAAACCAAACCAACAAAGCAGTGAGCTAATTTAAATTAACAAAAGGTGAAAAAGATTCAAATCCTCCACTAAAGGGGTCAGCAGTGACTACTAGCAGTGATTAGGAAAGGCACCACACACCAAGTTCAGTCTTGGTTTCTCACACACACTCCAACACATAGATGCACATGTTCATGGTATCCAACTAAGAACCAAATTCAATGGGGAGTTATGAAGCACAGAAAATTGATCAGAAAATATTGTTTGCTAATAAGGATTATAGAACCAAATTTTCAAATTACGATTTTAACTTCAATTCAGTAACACAGATTGAACACCAGCTAAATAACCTGACCTCAAGACCTCCCACACGTTTCAGAAAAAAGCAAATTATGATATAAAATACTTCCAATTAAACAGAAAATATGACATTAATCCAAACAATAAAAGCAATGCACATTTTAAAAGTCTCTATTGCGTTATGCAGGAAAGTGAGACTTAGGGTAAAGACACCCTGAACTTAAGTCCTGATTCTGTATGTCTTGGTCTTTAATGATTTAATATATTTTGCTTCAGCTTCTTACATATGTAACCCAGAAATTCAAAAGCATAGTTTACTACTAGGATGCGTTGGCTAACATCTTACGTTCTGTTAATCAGAAAGAACACCCTCACCAAGCATTTAACTTAAAATAGTAGAAATAAATAAATTAGCAAGATACTGCAAACCCTGCACTGCCCCACACAGCCCAGTACACGGTGACTCCCATTGCCCTGAGTGGAAAGAGCTTCCTTTAAAAAGAATTACACAAAGTCAACAGGCAAATAGTTTAAAACTCAAAGCAGAGCATCTGACAATGAACCACAGTGAATCTAAGCTTTCCCAGAAGCAATGCAACTTTCTGGTGTAAAGAACTCCCTGTTCATACTGTAACTTGCAGGTCCTCAAATTCTCTTATTTATCCACAAGTTCTTAAAACTATCTCTGTCCTTTTCTTGGAAAACATGAGTCAGGTTTTATTTAGAAATCATGTGAAGTTCAGCTACAAATAACAGTGAGCTTTGGAATAAAGTACTTCACTATTAGAAAAGAATTATTAACGCAGCCCCTACAAAACCCTCTGCATTTGCCAGGTACATACAGCTGCACGTTAACTGCAATCCAGAAAAATACCCCACCAGAATTTATAGCAAAATGAGCTTTTACATATGCTTTTAGGAGCACAAAAAATATCTGCCATAAATATAAAATGATCAGAAGTGGGTGAAGATATACATAAGTGTGTATATTGCTAATTTGTACTTCCAGTCTACTCAATCCACTAACTTGGTTAACTGTAATCAGAGTATCTCCTGAAAACCCATAGTAGATGTGATACCAATATTCATAAATAATTATCTTGAACTTATCTCTTTTTTCATGTATGCAACTTAAATGTATACATGAAACCTTATTGTACAGGATCACCTCTGACAGATGTGCCTCTCACAGAAATTGCAATGTTTTCTCTGTGGCCATGGAAGCAAAAGACAAATTGTAGATTGCTTTAAAGAAATTAGCTACATATACAGACCCAAAGTTTGGTCTCCAACAAGGAAGTCCTTTCCTCTGAACAACAGCTCACTAGGCTTAGAAGTTTAGTAGAATCCCAACTTCTTATATTCAAATAATCCAAACTTTGTGCACGTTGCTGTACACGGCAAAGCACTCCAAGTATTTGGAAATAACAGGGCAATTTGTACAGACTCTTTGCACAAGGCTGCATTTCATTTTGGAGATAACTATGTTCCATGAAGATACTCTGCTGAACGTATTCTTTTGTTCACATATCAGTGCTTTTCCCTTGCATACGTTGTTACAAGCTTTTTAACTCTAAGCTACTGAACTGAGCCAGAACAGTCAAGTTGAAGCATTGTTATGGTGCAGTAAGTATTATCTAGTTACTCAGATACTAGGTTAGATTAAATGTGGGGATGTGTACTGCTTTTATAAGTATACTGCACTTTGCTGTCAGAGGATTGGCCAGGAAATGGTAATGCCAAACATGTCACCATCCGCAAGCTCAGAAAAAAGTTGGGAACCCCTTACACACACCTGCACCATCAGTTGGTTTGGCTTTTCAGACCCCAAGAACAGCTCAGTATATGCAACCCACTTCTCCACTGAACCACATGAAGCATGGGCACATATATTTTTGCTGCCTCAACTCCAGTAGAGAGCTTCTTAAACCACCACAGCCATTTCTGCAATGATCTGTCCGGGTGCTCCTTCCATTTAACAACAGCCTTGTGGAAAACAAGCAAGGTAGGGAACAGCCATTCAGGAATACCCCTTCACCAGTAATTAGGTAGATACCCAATAATTATTCTTTTTGTAAGAACCATTCATTTTGCCAATTTATTTTCAAATGTGAGCCGAGACCATGAGATTTGGAAAAGTCTACCCTTGATAACTCAGAGAAACAAATACCATTGCTAGCTTAAAAACACTCATTCTCTCACATGATGATAAGGACTACAAAGGAATAAATACTTAATCTGGTGGGGGGTGATTGGAAAATAGAAATCTGCCTAAATCTCAAACGAAGGCACGGTAAGACTTTAGGTTATACAAGTGCACATGTGAGATGGTTTGTTATTTAACATCGATTTAAAATCTTTCTTCCATTCCCTTTAGGTTCAATAATACTTTGATCTAAACCCCAAAACAGAGCATTCTATTCACTAAAGAGACAGGAAAGAAACAACAAGTAGAAAGTGGCAGCTAGGCCAGTTCTCTCCATGAAGGGACAGAGGCAATAGATGGGGCAGCCTAGGGGTTGCAGACAACATTTGAGAGATTTGCACATCCACACTACACTGGATTACCTAACATAAACTCTAAAAAAGTAGTTTTAAATCATGATTTAGACAACATGTATCAGCTGTCAAATTTTTTTTCAAAAGTACCTGGCTGTGGAAGTTGAGATTGCTTAACCCCAGGTCTTGGGGGCATAAGACTCTAGCCCAACCTCCTGCTCATAGCTGGGTTAGTTTTGCGATCAGACTCTGGGGCTCAGAGCTGGATCCAGCCATTTTTCACTGCTGTTAGGTCATTCTGGAGCCTTCTCTTCTCCAGGCTGAATGAGTACAGTTCACTTATCCTGCCACCACATGGGAATCTAGTCCAACAGACAAATAGCTGGGGGGACCTCTGGTGAACATGCTTCAGTTGATCAACATCTTTCTTGTACTGGAGGGCCCCAAATTGAGCCAAATATCTTCGATGTGATTTAAAAATCATGAGGTAAAGAGAGACAAACACTTTATTGGCTATGTTCCATTTTATACAGCCCAGGGTACTGTTGTCTTCCTCCACTACCAGAGCAAATATATTATACTAATATGACTATACTAACCCAGTAGAAATTAATTGTGGTAAATGCTTATATTACATGACACTGACATGGAGATCTATTCAGATGCGAGGAACCCAGAACTGTTCACAGGAAAGCCAATTCCGAGGGGCAGAGTGGTGATGGCTCCATATCCTTCTGTGAAAGCAGACTGCCTAAGAAGCTTGAATAGTCCTGCTAAAAACTGCTTTGTTCCAAACAAGAACCACCACTGCCACTACAAAAGTTTTGAACTCAAGTCAGAATTTCAGAAACAAAGAATTCCAGTGATAAGGTGAGCATGTATTTGAGAAAGTCCTGACCAATCTGATTCTCTAGGAATCAAAGAAAGCTCTGCAGCCTTTCCTCACAGCAGCCACTGCCTGCCATGATCATTTCAACACAGTAACTGAGGTAAACAGAAGAGGGAAAAGGTAAGATGGACAGTGGGTGGGGGGACGCGTATTTTCCAGGTAAAAATAAAGATATTATCAGCACTGGCATTTACACTGGGAGTCACATCCCCCACAATAAACCAGCTATTTAATAGATGGCTTAAGAGCTAGGAGAGCTCTCCACCCTACCTCTACCCCATTTAACTCATTAGCTTGTACTAATGGTGAGCTCTCATCCAGAAATACACAGCACCTCTGCCTGTGGGCATTACCACATGATGCAAATGAAGTTGTAAAGAGAAATCAACTCATCAATCACAATCGCAATGGGACACTGAGCAATACGATAGGATTAGCATTTCAGCCCCTCTCAGGTCTTCCCTATCACCACTCTACTTTAATTAAATACCACCTCAAGTGCTTTATTACCATTAGAAACCTCAATGTGGAAGGCTAGCATTCTGGAACCTGAGTGCTCAAGCTAATTAGAAATGAGAAAAAGAAAAAGCGTTCATTAAAAATCACAGGATTCCCCTAACAGAAATGATGTACACCTTGGAACAAAGATTTGCCTTTCTGTGAATTTGGAATAACATGCTAAATAGCTTTCATTAAGCTGAGACCTTTTACTTCGAACCACACGCCTGCCATTGTCTTTCACAAGTAAGGCTAGATTTAGCTGTATCTACCAAGCCATTGTTATAATTGAAAACATTCTTGGCTTGTGGTTAGATGGTAAGCACTTTAATTCCTCCTCCTCTAACATTGGATACACTAATTTAAATTTTTTTCAGACTTGGCATACTCCAGGGCTTTTTGCCTTACTTCCCTGGATATACATAAGCTAGTCATTACTATTTATGAAAGTGATGAAAGAAAACATTAAACAGTCAAAGAAATATAAATCTTAGATTCTAACACAGAGAGAGCAACAGCAGGATTAAAGACAAAACAAAAGAAACACCTGAAGCAAATACAAAGACATTTGCAATTTAAAGCAATACAATATAGCTGAAAAGCAGTTTTCACTTCCACTTGACTGCCAAGTGACCCGACTCAGGATTTTATGACTTTCCCAGGAATAAGCTGATGGTATCAATAACAACCAAACCTAAGCAGTGAAATTGCACTGTCATGAGTAAAAGTGAGGAGCAGACAGAACTCCTAATTCAAGTGATAAAGTAAATGTTTTCCTAATTTTTAGCTATGTTAAAACAGAAATTTGTTTTTTGCTCATCACATTTATTAGACAGATTTTCTACAGAGGCCTGAATAAGGCCTATACATTGCTGGCATCCCACTCAGCTAATTAGGTAAGGCTTTCTTGTTCAAGTTCATGTACCAGATGCATTTTTAATCTCTGAGTTAGGTGATTTCCCAGTGCAAATAATTCTTCAAATATGAACAATAAAGATTATGTATAGCTTTAAAAAATATTAAATATTATTATTTGAATAATGTCCAAAAAGGAAAAAAGTAGCCTAAATTATTTTTAAGGTATCAGTTAAATGCTTAACACTAATGAAAATCCTATTGCTTTTAACTCCAAAGGAAACAGATGGCTTATTTCAGTTACTTATTTCAACATATGGAAACCAATCACTGAACTATGAAGAACAAAACAGCAAATTCTCAGTCATTTTTAATTCATTTTGACTAAAAAGAACAAAATATAAGAGTACAACACATAAATAAAAGGATCTAGCTTCTAAAATGACTAAATTGTAAGGGAACAAAGGAGGTTTCGAAAACATTAGTTTGAGCTACGTCATTAGATTCTCTTCATGACATTAATTTAGTTTTTGTTTTTGAAACGTAGAATCTTTACGGAAAACAGCAATTTGTGATGCATGTACATTTTTACATCTACCACCTTAAACCCCAAAAGACCACAAACTCCCCTGCACACAGTTCTCTTTTCATGAATATGCATATAGGACATCCTGGGGCTTCCCCAAGACAAAGCTTTTCTTGAGACAGGACACAAAGAACACTTGCAAAGGGATCTCATGGCAAAAGTTTTTGTCAGAAGGCAGAGAAAGAGTGGAGGCAGCATGCAAGGTAGGCGAGCTGCACCCATCACACCTGGGGCTGCCCAACAGAGCAGAGCTGCTTCTTAATCCAGGAAACTATTAAACTGCAAATGAACAACAACCAACGTGTCGGGTTTACTACGACTGTGAAAAGTATCATCTCCAACAATATAACTCTAGCTCATGCTCTGGAAAAGTATTAAGAGCTAATGATTCTTACCCTGGTCTTATCATTGCTGTTTTCTCCAGTCAAGGACGTAGAGGTTTGCCAGCTAAGTCTGTGGCAGTTTCTTACTGACATAATCAGTATCTTAAGAGAATTTACTAGTTTATTTTCTGTCTCAACCAGCCTGCAACTTTCTAAAGCTGCAGCAAAAGTTTGCCATTTTTTGCTTCATTTCTTCCTACGAGCTTATGTAACTCTAATAGTTTAAAGGTGCCCCTGCATTCTCCTCCTCAGCTGGTGGGCAGGGTTGTACTTTCCTTAGAATATTTTTTTTAGGACTCCCATTTGTTAAAAGGGGAGAAAAGAGAAAAAAAAAGAAAAAAAGAAAAAAAAAAGGCTGCTTGGGCGTTTCATGATTTCTGTGCAGAACATCGACCATGTGGGAGTGCCTCAGCTGCACGGTGGCATGTGGGTAGGTTTTGGACAAGCACACCAAGGGATATGACAATCAAACCCAGATATGTGGGAAATCTCTTTTAAATGTAAGAAGACCTCACCCAGGTTTCACTAACTTAAGTAAACATTATTTCTAATGGAGAAATGAACGCACAAGCTACTCAGGAGGTAAAACTGGCTTCAAGCACTGCAATTTGTCGCGCACCAAACTACACCCAAGAATAATTTCTCATTCTGTCCTAGGTCTAGCACAGCAAAAATCAGCGAGAAATGGAATTTTGATCAATGTTAAAAATTTGCATGTGATTCTTCCAGCTAATGACATGCAGAACAAGTTATAGCTGTTCTGTCACTGACATTCTGTCAATTTAATAATAGATCTCTCTTTTGATGTAACTTGACTGCCGCTGGCATTCCAAATATAGCAAACTGTTTTGCTGATATCTCTACAGAAGAGAAAACTGAAGCAAAAATGTAAACCAGAAGGCAACAGGGCCCAGTTTCTTGAGCACAGCTCTTGTCTTTGAGCCACTGTGCACTGGAAATGTGTAAGTCTGGTTCCATACCTGACTGGGAGTGAGTGACTTGCTCTTTTGAAGCAATTTGAGATTACCAGCCCACAAAAATCTACTCTGCAGAAGCCATCATGAAAGTCTGATTTTTCAAGCAACTGCATTTTGAAGCACTCCATGGAACTGCCCTCTTCCTTCAACACTGAGAGGCCAAAGGGACTCAAGCTGGTGAGAAAATTAGATGTTGTCCCCACTTTTGGGAAAAAAAAAAATAAAAATGGTGGTGGAGACTCTAGGCCCTATCTCTGCATGATGAAACATGTCCACCACTGACACTGATTGTCAGGAGACTCTTCCACTTTTTTGTGTCACAATCTGGTCCACTGTTGTTTGATGTATTTTATCAGGAACTGCTTCCTTCTGCTGGATAGCAACCTGTAGATTCAGGGCACTCAGACGACATCAAAAGCCAGTTTGTTAAGCACTTGCTGCAGCACCTTTGGGTACAACAGTAGCTGCAAAGCAGCAGCTCTCATCTTTTGCTCCACCTCATTGCTGTATTCTACCAGATGTCAGCACAGCATGGGGCTAGGCTCCAAAGATTCTGAAGATTACCCAACCGGCACCCCCAGGGCTTTCTTCCCGAATTTACCCAACCACACCACACAATCTCAGAGCTACTACCATTTACTTTTAATTAACAATAGGGATTGGTGTATTTCTTTTCTCTCCTCTGTGTTAGCTTAACTCAGACAATATAGATTTGCACAACTCTAAAAGAAGAGTGTGAATAAAGGAATTCATGTATTTATTTATTTATAAAGTTTGTATTTCAGACACAGGTGCAAATCCTGTGCCATCCTGAAATAAAAAAAAAAAACAAACCCACAATTTCTTTCTCCTAAATATTATATCCCAAGGTAACCTTTCCAGGTAGTGTCATTCTCAAACAATGGCAATAAAGTAAACCATAACCCACACCTGTGCGCTCTACAATGCTAGCTAGACCCTGACACTCTGATCATTTTCATGTGCTTGGTACCTCATTATTACATAATGCATCCCTTCAGTTTAATTTTAAATAAATGGGCATAACCCAAATGTTTTTTAATATTGCCATGTTCTAAAAATAACACATAATGGAAAAAGAAGGGGAATGAAATACACCAGATCTTACAAACCACTGTGATAAACCAATGGCCACTGTGATCACTCGTATGTTGTAGCTCAGTCACGCGGTATCCTGCAATCACATTGGGAAGATCAGCACTGAAACTGGCTGTTTTGCTCTCTGCTGTGCAATGCTAACATCCCTTCCAGACCAGAATAATCACACAATCCTCTAAGTGCCAGAACACTCCCCCATAAGCTTCTGCGAAAAAAAACCCCACCCTCAAGATGACTTCAGATGTCTCTATCAGCAACTCAAACTAAGACTTTGCCTTGATGCAGATGAAGAGCTCTCACACCTTTCCTTCTGCCAACTCTGCTGTAAGAATAGACCGGGGCACTTGAGCCAACCCAGATGTTTACAGAGGGAGCTTGAGCTGCCCATTCTGATCATTTCATTTTATTTTAATCCCTGATCATTAACATCCAGGTTTAGTGGGGAAGGAATTTCTAAGAGCTCAAAGAGTAGATTTCAATTTACTGTTCAATTGGTGACATGAAGAAATACTACCTTCCAGTCATACACCAGAAAATTAATAATAGAGATGCTTACCTCACAAGTGCAAAAGATGCATAAATAAATGCAGCTTCAGATGATTCATCTCAAAAGCCATCCATGACACACAAGAGACATGTCAAAAGCAAAGATAAAGGCACCTCTATGGCTTTTTATTCTAAAATGGGTTTGGGTAGAACAAGATGTGAGGCTCTGCATTTATCCGCTACAACTGCTCCAAAAGGCAGACGGCTGTGAATTTTGTAACAGATTTAACAACATGACTGCAGTGTATCATTAAAAATCAAACTTACCTGCCTTCTTATGGAAATGCAACATTAAAGGCTCCTTCCTCAAAGATGCTTCCTACACACTAATAGACCCTGTACTGCGTGCTTCAGCCAGACTGTAACACCTCCTTCATGTAATACATAACATCAGGAAAGCAGGATGTCATGAAAGAGATAATTGTACTACATCTAAGATAAAAATTCCACCTATTTGCTTATTATAAATCCTTGAGTGGGAATTTAGCCTCTATTCAGAGATGTGAAGTTTTGCCCTTAAAATATCTGTGGAACAGCATCTTCCATACTAACAAATTGGTTGGCATTTCATATCCAAGAGTTCAGAAGACCCCTAAGTGCATTGTGAGGAACATGGGAATGATGCTGTCCTGTTGTTCCCCAGCATTTGGTGGGGAAAAATAGAGAGGAAAAAAAAAATTCTTTCTCAAAAAAAAGGGAAAAAAAACAGTAAGGAGAGATTATGACATATCATTGCTTGGTTTAGAGCAATTCCGTCACTTTTAGTTTAAGGACAAAGTTTAACTCACAAAAGGATTTGTTTTTTTATTTTATTTGAAAGTATGACATCAGACCATGACCTTCCACTTTTGGACTATGGAAAGTGGACAGAGATGATGTAACAAAGCCAGTTCAGACGGGTTGTTCAATCTCAACTTCTCATTCAAGTATGCACATGAGAAATAGCTACTGAGAAGCAGCAGGCAGCAACAGGAGCCAAGGAAATCTCTGGTTCTACTTCCATTTTCTTCGAAAAATGTAACTTTTTCTACAGTTGCATCAATCCCAAACAATCACTAATTCAATCTTCTCAAGACACTATTTTTGCAGTGTCTATATTGTACAGAACAAGCACTAACCACTTAAGATGTTTTGTGTACATTTTCTAAATTCTTTTTGCTAAAGTTGTCATTTGAGGGGTGATCTGTTTAAATCTACCAGAGTAAATTAATCCTGTGAATTCAGTTAAAAGAAGTCAGAGAATGGATCTAGTGCTAAGATTTTTAACAATCTTATAATGATAACCTTTTGATCAAAGCTGATTAAGATGAAAATTACAAATATTTAATTTTATGTGTAGTGAATTCCATTCCAGTAATATTTTCTTTCACAAATATTCAGTCATTTTACAAGAACCCCTTTTTGTGAGTGATTTTGGCTATCTGCTACACACAGCACAGATTCAAACATGCAGGGGAAGGTTCTCAGCTGATCTGAATACCCAAACAAGCTCCCTGCAATCCAGTTTGGAAAACTCAATGTTTTGATGTTTCCACAATACAGGTTTAACATTTTTAATAAAGCTAAAAAACCCCAAGCCAACAGATAAGGACTTATTACACAAAGGAAAAAGGGGAGAAAAGTAAATAAATTCACCTCATTTCATCACCTTTTTCAGAAATCTCTTGTGGTCTGGTCCGTTTAGCACTTGCTAAGCCTAAGCCATATACACTACTCTTAAAAAAGTGTCAGCAACTGAAATACAGATGCACTTCAATTCCAATCTCTAGCTAGTGTAAGTCCTTTTTGGGAAAAAAAAAGTCATCCTTCTGGTCCCATTCTAATTCCCATACACAAAAAAATGGTATGGATTGGCCTCAAGCAGAGGCCAAAAGAATGAAAACAAGCCCCTGTGAACTTGACTCACATGTAATTGCTGCCATCTTAATAAGGTGAGAGCAGCTTTTAAATCCCAGGCAGATTCAGACGCTGCAGCCCAGTCTCTGCCATATGGAGACAGCCTGGAATCTGTCAAGTTCACTTAGTGAATTTTATCTTTGGGGAGTCAGTCAGGCAAGCTAGATCAGAATAAACAGGATGCTGTTGAGATCTGGAGGCTAATGCTGGTACAGGCTGGACTACTGAACCAAAAAAATCAGTTTTGAATAAACATGTGGTGACTAGAAACATTAACAATAATTAAAGCTGCACAGAAATGACTACGTGTGGTTTTTACTGGGCTCTGAAAGATGCTGTTCTCTCTCCGACTTCAGGAATTAGCCAGACTCTCCACTTTGTTCCATTTGTTCCTTGTACAGTCAGATATAACAACATCATCTAGCGCTTTCCATCAGCTTTTAATATTAACCATTTAGTGTCCTGTGTAAATGATGCACCTAACTAACAATCTTTGCCACAGTTGCTCAAGGAAACATAACACTGAGAGTAAGCAACATCATCACCTTCATATGATCTACATGTAAATCCAAGTCCTGCTTCAATAGAAGACAAAAATCTGGGTTCTCCAAACCTATCAAATTCTGTTCTGATGAATGGGGATAAGATAGACATTACTGTGTGCTGGGCAAAAGCCAGAATGTTAAATGTAATCTTCTGCACATGCTTTTACTGATATTCAGCATAAAAATAAGCCTTATCCATTTTTATTAGTTTGGTCTGAGCCAGAACCAATTCTTTTGATGTCACCTAGCTTATAAAATGCAGCACTATAAGCAAGGGAGGTTTTAAAATGCTTCATAGACTTTATCCATTATATTAATGGGTTTCAAATTGCAATCTGTGGAGCACTTTCTGGTGCTGATCCACAGGCAGCTGGCCAGTCACCTGGAGCTGGCTTCTCTCCTTGTTTCGGTCTGCTTATTCACTATAAAAGACAAAGCTGAAAACAGGCAAACAAACAAACAAAAAAAAGACATAATGACATTTTTAATGCCATTTTTCTAGATAAACAGTTACAGCACTTGCCACATGACCATCCTGAGAGGAAAGGTCTATGCAATTATGAAAGGCAACACAGCTTGCTGGCATCGTATGCACTGGACTGTACCAGGCAGGAGAGGGAGAAGGTGGAGCATTAGAGAAATAATGGGTCTTACTGTAGGATTAATTTGATTAAACTTTAAGGCAAATGAGTAATTTTTCAGCATACTCCTATTTTCAGGGAATAAGCATCATGCCCCTACAAGATGAGCTTGCATGACTTGGCTATTTTCCAGAATTATTTCCAATTTGAACCACTTTTTTTAATAACACCCTGATATATACTCTTTAGAAAGGACATCTTGCACTAGACAAGCTATTTTTTCACATATTTCAAGTGACACCTACAGATTCATCCAAGGAATTCAAGTTATCTCTCTATGTAAAGCAAGCAAAGAAAGATACACTGACCTGGGTCACCAGGGTAGGAAAGGCTTCTGGGAATCTAATCAGCAAATCGTAATAAACAGGATGTCCATATTTACCTACTAATTAAAAAGAAATAAAAAAATCTATACTACTGGCCTTTCATTTACATTGTTTCTTCTACTCAGATTTAGCAGGTTTTGCTCAGCTAAATCACTTTATCTTGGCTGAGACATAGAGCAACCACAGCAGATTTTGGAGGTTGTGGAGCTACCACAGTAAGTCAACACTAATAGTACAATATTGCTTAATAACAAACAGATTCAACAGCTGAAATAATTTAATCTATCAGCAACATCTATGATTAGATGACAGACAATATTTGTGAGTGGGTGTAAACAGCAATCAGCGGGACAGCAGTCTGTTTGGTGCAGAACTGCAATACGTAAGGTACTGGGTTCAGTGCCACGAAGGGAGGCCATGATCCAGTCAGCTCTGTGCTCCACTGAAGCCTCCTACCTGCCAGGAAGAGATCAGCCTTTCTCTTTAAGAAAAGCCTGGCTGATAAAGCCACCAGGGAGGCAAGACCATGAGTAAGAAATACTCACTACTCGTTCTTTGGGTTTGGAGGGCACCACTGATCTATCATAGCCACATGAACAGCTTAGCTTAAACTTAGACTTAAGAAACACCTGCAAGTGCCCCACATTTGTCCTTTACAGTATGAAGTGGCACTACAGCAGCACAAAGCCTAAAACATAAACATTTTCTATGCCCAAAACACAATGATTAAACCCCCTTCTGTTTTCCAATGAAGCAATTTCCTGTTTAGAGTTATGGCATCTCTCAGCTCAGAAGTTATTTTTTTCAGAAAGATGCAATTTCTCCTAGTAAACTACATGTGCCTAGTCAAGACCTCAGGAACAAGACACTTACCTTACAAAAACTTTTAAAATTAATTACATAAAAATAATTTTAAATTTTTACTTTTACTGTAATAGATCACTTTTTTCCAGTAAAAACCTTTAAATAATTTTCAAGTCTATCCTAAAATATTTTTCACCAATTCATGTGAAAAAACATCTTCAGATTGTAACTTTTTTAAAACCAAAAATAATTTTGCCATAAAGTTTTGCCAAATTTTGCCTTTTTTTTTTTAAATAAACTTCATAGGCAGTGATGTACACAGGGAATAAAAGCACTACAAAAGGGTAACCATGGCTAGTTACAAGCAATACCTTTAAAAAGTTTATTTAAAAAAAATTAAAATCCTTCTTGTGCTTTTAGCTCTCACTTCACAGTATCCTGCAGAATGTTCTAAGAGCATTAGTGATATCTCATTCTAACTTCAATAGGCAGCAAGTAACAATTCCCACAGAAAAAAATCATAAAAAAGAAACCATAAGCAGATGCTGTAGTATCTCCCACACCGTGTCATACTCCAAAACCATGCATAAAGGCAGAAGTACTACGGCAGAACTACATCACATGGAACATTTTTTATATAGATCACACATGATCTATTGCTGACCAAACACAGATCTTCTCACATATTTATTCAATATTTTTGCTGACTGGTTTGTTCAACTGCAGTGAAATACAGCTGAAACTCAAGTAGTTCCAGTGGGTACACAGAACCAGTTCTTCACCATTCACAGTAAAGTGTTTGATGACACCCTTCATTTAGAAGCATTAAGGAAGAGTTTTTCATCACAGAAAAATCTCAGGAATTCACTGTTCTTCCCATTCTGCCACATTTACAGTTCAGTGCAATCCTTATTGTTCCACACTTCACAGTATCCTCCATAAAGAGGTAAGCACATCTGGACTTCTTGTCATGGGTATCTGATTTTAATATATGTGATTTTGGGTTTTTGAGATATTAGGAACATATTAATGTCAAACTCAAATAAATAAAATTAAAAAGTACTTGGTTATCAATAGGACTAGGTCACTGACTTGAACTACATTTTTACTCTGTTATTAAACATTATATTGCTAGTCCTAGGGAAATCTTTATCCACAACCTAAACTCTCTTTCCTTATACACATTGCTTGAATATTGAGCAAAACTGGATAAAACTCTATGTAGAAATAAGCAACTGTGGACTGATTAAGGTAAACTATGATTTCCATAAAATTAAAAAAAAAACCCAAAACCCAAGAAAACAAAAAAAAAACCCAGTATAAAATAGACAGTAAAGCTACCGGTCTAGTTTGGAACAATTACATTATATCTTAATCTTTACCTTTTTTCCTTCTCTGCAGCCTTCATGTTTCCCTTTCATTTCTTAGTTCAGCAGTCTATATCTACATAATTTATGGGTTGTTCTCAGCCTGGAGAATGAATCCATGGGTTTGTTCCTTGAAGTACATCAACTTCAAAAGCAGCACAAAAGTGAGAGTAAAAACATGGATGGTGACACTCACAGAATCCCAGAATCACAGAATGATGGGAATTGGAACGGACCTCTGGAGATCATCCAACCTCCTGCCAGAGCAGGATCACCTTGAGCAGGCTGCACAGGACAGCACCCATGAGCACAAGGTTTGAATGCCCCCAGAGATGGAAACTACACAACCTGTTCCAGGGCTCTGCCACCCTCACAGGAAAGAAGTTCCTCCTCGTGGTTATATGGAACTTCCTATATTCCAGTTTGTGCCCTTTGTCTCTTGTCCTGTCACTGGGCACCACTGAAAACAGACTGACCCCATCCTCCTGACCCCACTCCTCAAGTATTTATAAGCATTGATAAGATCTCTCCTTAGTCTTCTCTAATCTAAAAAGTACCAAGTCCTTCAGCCTCTCTTTGTCCAGTCCTCTCCTCATCATCTCCGTAGCTCTAATGACAATGACAGCAGTGAAGCAGTCAGTGAGTCTAGGGCTACCTTTGTCCCTCTAAGAACAAATCCTGCAAAAGGGCCAGGCAATTAATAGCTGTTTTCTAATATAGTGCTTCTTCCTCTGAAGTGCCTTGAGCTATTGTGGCATTGAGCTGGAATGAGGGAGGTAAGAGGGAGGGCATGACTTCTGGAGAACACAGTGCCCTTACCATACGAGGCAGTGCTTCAGAAAGATTTGCTGCCACATGGATCTACTAGAAATCTGTAATCCTACAGAGACTGGAAGTGAATCAACAACTGCAAACATATTAGTAGTGACACCATGCAGCTAGTGCAATCTCCAGGCTGAAGGAGGACAGACACTTCCTCTCAGACACCTGTGCTGTCCGTTTGAGAAGGAATGGGAATAGGAATGGGCTTGGCCTATAGACTGCTGTCTGGTTACAGGACTTGTCCGGAAGAGACTAGAGGCACTAATGTATTAAGAATTCATGCTCTTCCAACTACAAGCACAATTTTTCCAGAAAGATCCTTTAAGTAAATCAGTACAATGTAGTAAAAATGTAGTACTCTTACTTCTCTTTTTGGATCAAAATAGAATGTAAATGACTACAAGAGACTAATAAATGCTACAATGACTGTAAATTGATACAGATGATGTGTGACCTGACATTTAATTTCTCTATAAAGTTATGGAAAAATAAAAAAATAATTATCTCCTTTTCAAAGGACTTGCAAGCAAGTCTTCTGGCATACTGTCAACCATTGAATCAAAATACTTTCCAGGCTTGGCTTAGAATTAAGGTAGGTCACGTAGGATCTTATTTCAATTCATTTGCAAAACGTGCTTTCTTTCATGTACCTATGATGGTAAAAAGCAGGGTACAGATGATGGGATGTTTTCATTCTTTTTGTTGTTCAACAATATGTTCAAAGATCTGTCAAGTATTTTTGCTGGATGCGCTTAATCCTACAGCTTTCAGACACAGCTTGTTACCTTCTTTCCACTTCGACAGAGTTTTGTGATGTATTTATGAGGCTGAGACTGAACTAGGTCTGCTTGGAAAAGGCAAAATCTAATGAAAAGATATTTTAACCTAGTTAGGCTGAATTCTCGTTAACTACTTCAAAGCTTTATGCTGTTTTAATAACCTGGGGTTGCAAAGAGAAGAGCTAGATAAAACATGGTAGAAAAAGTAGCATATGAAATTTTCATTGCAAATATTTCCCAATTTTGTAAAGAGCAGGACTCTCCTAGATCAGGTCATAAATAAAATGTATGTTTTATTACTAAGACACTGCAAGAAATGGTGGTTAAATGAAACAGAAAAGCATTGCATCAGGATCACTGGCCTGAGTACAGCTCAGACTATTGTTGACACCTGGTATGGTGAAATTACTTAATTATCAGAATCTAGCTTTGTTCTGGAGATGGCTACCTTTCATACCTCAGATATCATACCAGGAAGGGAGGCATCTCCTCCATCGGTGAACCCTTCTCCTTGGTTGGCATTTCTGCATCCTGAAGTGTGCATTTGAGAATGGTCACATTAAAGAGTGGAGTCAGAGATCTGAAATAAATGTAATGGTTGTGACTTGGAGATGCAGCAGCCATCAGAGAAACAAAGATTTATTGCAAAGTGTTCCAAGATGCCTTTGGGGGGGACTTTGTGAAGCTAAGAGAAGGAAACAGAGGTAAAAACAAAGGGCCCAGAATTGACGCTTTCAATTGTATGAAGCATTTCAGGCTTAATAGCCTAGTATTCGCTTAAGCAATCAGAATTATGTCCCTAAATAGTTTGTTTCAAAAAAAAAAAAAAAAAAACCAACCCAAACAAAAGGATATTTGTGTGCCTTCCCATGCGATGTGAAGTATTAGACCTGCAAGAACTGCAACCTCTTCCACCTAGGCAAGACACAAGCTAAGAACGTGTCTAAAGCTAATGATCCTCACACGTGAAGGAATGGGGTGCACACTACACACAGGAAAAATGAAAGACTGTCAGGAAGTGAAGCAGCCTAATAGAATCTGTCATGGAAAGATTCAGGTTGTAGGTGGCACCAGCACTACTGCACTTCTGTGCTTGTTAAAGAGTTTGTAACTTCAAAGGAAAGAATTCTTTGTGTGTTCAATTCCTGCAAATCTATTTCTCATACAAAGGCACAAATAGAGCAGAATAACATTCACAGGACTAAGTAAAAACAGCATTACTTCCAGAATTTTGCTTAATGATGTTTGCTTTATTTTTCAAATAATTGTATCACCTGCAATTTTAAACTCTGAAAGTAGGAAAACTCAGATTTCTGAGCCCTCACTTTTAAAGGCTTAAAATCCTTTCCCTCCCACAATTCAACCCCCTGCACACAACAATGAAAAGCAAATCTGCTTCTCTATTGGATCGCACTCCATCATACACCACCAGATACATATATTCTGAATACAGGCAAATACCTGCACCCTAAGCCAAATATATTACTAATTCTACAGAAGAGCACTGTTGTGTCACTACTTTACTATTTTACTGAAATAATGATGTATGATTTAAAGTGGTTCCTGCTGGCTTTAGTAATAAAAAGATGTCTTTCTATCCCTATAACTGCCTGCACAAGTTTTCAACAAGAGCTCACTTGTAGAAGAATATAGGCAGAGCATTTCTGATTTAGATTCCTGTTCTCTACATTTCAGGTTTACATTTCTTTTCCCTGGTTGCTGAATGCCCATCAAGCACGTGTTGTCTTTTATAGGAAGAGCACAAGAAAACCTCTCCACTGACAATTGAAGTGCACAGCATTTACACCATTTTACAGCAAAACAAAAGAGCCTGTTTTTTACTTGACTGTCACTAGACCTGAAAGTCTGACATTGTTCAGCTACCACAATGATGTAACTTCTGTCGGAATGGTCTGAGTCTGTTTGTCCTCCCCACTGCACAATGCAGCTGAGAGTACCCATCTTACGTTCCCAGGTGCCACCATGGGCAGATGTACCAGCCCAGCAGCTGGACCCCAATCCTCTGCTGGGGAACAAGCTGCTCCCAAAGCACACACAGAAAAAACAGGTAAAACAGGTGGTGTGCCAAAGTGGAAGCAATGGTGGCTTAAGTTAATGTTCCCAGGGTATAAAGCACCCTGTTAAACAGGTATGCCTGTCCTATGAACTTTGTTATGGGGGGGAGTGAGTAATTTCTGGCAGAGAAGGAGGGCACAAAGTCAGATGCAGCAATGCCTTAAATCATCTCTACCTGGCACTGCCAGAGCTGATTGCTCAGATGTACATCTCCAAGCATACTCCTTAAAATGATATTTTGGACTGCCTGAACAAACATGATCACCTGTGGGAACTTTTGCAGGTTTATAATTCAAAATGGGAAAAAACACATCACAGGAGTTGATGTTTTAAAGCCCTCCTCAACTCCCTACCTCAGAGCCATAAACTACAGCCAGCAGTTGAAAGTTAAAAAAGCAAGAAAAAAAGAGATGCCCTCAACCTCTATGAGTTTATGAAAGTACATTCACTTTAATACGTTCATGCTTCATGTCAAACATACCCCTTTAAAAGAATTTCATGCCACACTTTGCATTCAAAATTGCAAATATAAAGTATCTGATAACATTTAATGGCCTCTAGGTATAATCAGCATAAAAACAGCATAAAAGAGACTCGATAGAAGTATGAAATGTTTAAACCAAATGTGATGGAACCTCATGGGGAATTCCGCCACACATGCTGTCCTTTCTTCTAGGAGGTCCCTCAGCTGCCTACCTTCGCTGTCCTTGTAGGGGGTACAGCAACATGACATGGACAAGAAAAGAAACCTCAGCATCGGTGTGCTGCAGCAGTGTTTAACCACTGCTTCAATGAAGCAAGCTTTGATCACTCCCTAGGAAAAAGCAATGACCTGTCCTTTAAGGAGAGCATTTTCTCTTTTGATCTGTGTGTTGCACTCATTTAAACTGAATTTCAAGTGTTAGTGTCTTATTTAATACTTCGTTATAAAAATATCATATAAACAGATAAAAATTCATGACACACACAAATCTGCACTCCAGTTATTTTATATTAGCAGCTGTATTCATTTGAAAGATGTCAGAGGTAGGTTCTAAAGCACTACAAAATTTGCAGTATTAAGTAGGAAGTACCGTATATATCAGCTGAATATATCCATGCTATTTATCTATTATTTATACCGTAAATACCACATCTACCAAGTTAAAAAGCAGAATTGCCCAATCATCATTTCTGCATGTGTCCTAGTATAATACAACTACCCATGGAAATGATAGGTAGGTAAGAGAAGGCTCTGGGGAGATTTTATAGTGTCCTTCCAGTACCTGAAAGCACCTACAAGGAAGCTGGGGAGGGACTTCTTGGAAGGCCATGTAGTGACAGGATAAAGGGTGATGGTTTTAAATGGGAAGGGGATAGATTTAGATTGGATATTAGGAAGAAAATCTTCACTACAAGGGTGGTGAGGCACTGGAACAGGTTGCTCAAGGAAGTGGTGGATGCCCCTTCCCTGGAGGTGTCCAAGGCCAGGGTTGGATGGGGCCTGGAGCAGCCTGGTCTAGTGAGAGGTGTCCCTGCCCATGGCAGGGGGTTTGGAACTAAATGATCTTAAAGGTCCACTCCCAGCCCTAATCATTCCAGGATTCTATGATTATATGAGATACAGAAAGCTACAAAGCTAAATTTGAGTACCTAAAAGCAGGGTTTGGATCAGAATCATCTTTTGTAGGTTATGGATACTGGAACTCCTAATTGATTAACAGATGTCCATTAAGGACTGAACTAAAATCTGCCTATTTATTTCAACTCAATTAATTCCCAGTTGATAAAAATAATTTTAGGTTTTGTGGACCTGGGATAAAATTCCCCAAAAGATAAATTAATTCCTCAGAATGCAAGACAAAAAAACCAACCTCTGGGTAAGATTTGGAATAATTAAAAAGATCCCTGATACCAACGTTTCGTAATCCCAGAAAGAAATTAATTCTTAAAAATCAAAATTCCTTTAATATTGCTACTACAGATGATGTAAACAGACATTTGGATGGAAGATAATGATTCATATTTTTCTGAATTTCCCTGACTTTAGATCGCTGAGGATTATTCTACCTAACATTAAGAAGATTTGGATTCCAAATTCACGCTCTGAACTGAAAAGATTTCTGAAATTTTCTATTGCTTGGGTACAAGGTTGGAGTCTGCATCCATTCCTCTCCTGAAGTACCCAAATCAGTCTTGACAGAGCATGTCATGCATTTCTTCCTAGGCATGGATCCAGTACTACTACAGTTGATGCCTGATGTTAGACACAAGTTAAGAACTGATGGGAAGTTAGTTGCACAGTAGATTTATCCTGCCTACTTTAACAACAGATCAATATGCCATTACAGTTAAACCTAAATTACTTTTTCCTCATTTTGCTAGGCTGAACTCACAATTTTTGATCTGCATTTACCCCAGACAGAATAATTCCCCTATGACACTCAATGAGCTGAATCTTGCTTTCTCCCACACCAACTCCTTTTCAACTTGAGTTTGCCACGTGTAAATGATATCTTGGAATTACTGCATAGTAATTTGTGCAATGCCCAAGCCCCTTTCACCATAGTTATACAGGAAGCACCTGACCTACTAAAAATGAATTATCTTTTACACTTGGCCACCTTTACATTTTCTATAACCACCCAGGAATTTATTTCAACACGTAGAAGTTTAGTTTTTTAAAATTCTCTGAGGACTAGCGAAACAACTTCCTTTTGTGCTCAGTAGTAGTTGCCCGTTGTTTCATATCTTGTATCTGATATCCTAACACTCCTAGATAAGCAAGATTTTTATGCATCTTTAGTATCAGTTTCAAAATCTTTTGTGTAATGTCAGCTAGAGGCTCCGTGCAATAGCACTGACCTACTGAAATCTTTTATTGCAGAGCTGTTCTTTGCAATCATTTTGGGGTTGGAATAAAGAAAAGAGAGAAACTTCCCTGCTTTTATATTTGATGGGTACCAGTGGCAAGTGAAATTGCTGTTGTGTGGATTAAAACAGTTCAAACACCAGAAATGTTTTATGAGCTCTCTGAACATTGGAAAAGGAGCAAACAAAAAGAACTTACCTAGTACAATTAATAAAGAACTGATAGTATTAATTGATAGCCATTTCCACATCTCTCAATATATTTTGAGTACTGGCATGTATTAAATAACCAAAAGGCTCCAAAATTTAGAGTTTGGAACCTGTCCCCAGTGTGTGTGAATTTCTGAACAAAAATTAAATATCTTCATAACTGTCTTAACAATACCTTAATGACCAAGGTATTGCTAACTGAAAACAGTATGCAAAATCTTCACGATTCTCATCGCTTTCTCTGTGCCAAAACAAAGGAACAAAAATGAAAGATTCAATTAAAACCCCAAATTGTTCTAAGATTTTGAGACGGGTAGAAAGACTAAAAAGAGATAAACAGAGCTTGAGTGTAATCAATGGCATTAGACTGTGTACTCCTGATCTATGGACTCCTGCCTTATTTTGAAAAGGAGCTAGAAGAATGGGAGTTAATTGTAGAAGATATGTATATACACACCTTGTTGGGAACCTGTACGTTGGATGACTTTCATTTTGGAGCACTGTAGATTTCACAGTTAGCAAGTTCACAATACTCCACAAGCATGTAGCACAACTTTAGAATTGATAGTACTTCAATATTAAGAAGGAAGCAAACTTAACCATAAGTAATGAAAGGAAAAAAAAAACCTACCTTACTACTTCTCCCCCTGGTCATCCTCAGTATTACAGCATGGATAATATTCACATCTTGCTAGATCAAAAAAGGATAAAATACTTGAGGCACTTAGCCCATTGGCAAATTAAGCTTGGGGATTTCTAGATGAATGACTTGTATTTGTGTTTACAGCCTTTCAGCAGAGTGCTCACTGTTTACTCTGGAATTAATCCAGGTCCATAAAACTAGTGATACATCAACCTAACAGATGTGCTTAAGTGAGTATGCATTATAAGGCGATTTGCTTTAGTTATAAAATCTGAGTAACCGGTTTTAAGCTGATTTTGACAATCACAGTCTGTAAACCATCAGCACCTCCCATATTAATTACTGTTAGCGGATTGGTAATCTCTAATTCTCGGGATTTCATCATTTCCATATTTGACTTTCAAAAGTATCTATACTGATATTAGTATTAGAGATGGGGCATAACATTCTAGTTCTTGGCATAAATCTAATTTATTCCTATAATATTACTATGTTGAAATCACTGTAATATACGCTCATCCCACACTTACAAAATGCTGCAACTTAAACATTAAGTTTCTTTATCTTCAGGAGACACAACAGAGCCCAAGGAAATGCTGATGCTGCACTCTAAAGGTTCTACTTAACAAATAAAATGCAAGTTCCCTTTAAAACTACTAATGCATTTGGCTTTAGAGACTTTATTAAGAGGTCGTTTCATTATTATCTACTTTTCTAATCAGTTTGTGACTTTCTGGCTGCTTGCAACCTAACTATGAAAACTTGAATTGAAAGTTTTTGAAGTGTATGTCAGAATTCTTTCTCCTCCTGCATTTGACTCTGTCAGAACTCTTTCAGAGAAGGTGGTACGAACTGCCACATGTTAAAGAAAAAAAATATCTATTTTAAAATGCTTTTTCTTCTTTTTCTTTGATGCTCTCTATTGTGAAACTTTTATAATGTTGATCATAGAGAACTTCTTTCTTCAAAGCTAATAATATCATTGAATTGATAGTGGAAGCTAGAACTTTAGTCTGGAGACTGAAATGTTAAGAGTGTACTGAAGATTTTTTGCTCTCCAGTTTTAAAAGTCTGTCTGTATGATCTTCTGTCATAGCCAGCAAAGACCCTGACTGCATTTTTCATCACATGTTAAGTTTACAGGCCTAACAAGGAAACGGGTGTCCATGCATAGTTCTGTAACACGATACACAAGTTGTCTCAGACGACATTCATTTTCCAAAACGTACAGGTAGAAACAGTGCAGGTTTCATTATGTGGAATAACAAGGTGTCAGGTGGAAGCAAATCTCCCATAAAACATACAGTATGGCTTGAGGTTTCACAAAGTATTAGGCTTCTTAGCTAAAGGTAGGGACAGAAGCTAAATTTTAAGTGTGATAAAACCTCAGGACACCTAAGCCTTAATGTAAATATATGCATTTTGAAGTGATACATAGTTGTATTAAATTGTCAAACTGCATTGTTACTCTAAGTATAATATTCCTGAAACGCCTTTACAAAGCCAGCTGGAAACCTTGACATTTCATCCATATTGTTATTTATATACATATTTACTGCTGCCACCTGCTTGTAACTTGGCTCTTATCATGAAGCAGTACATTTCCCTTGTTTCATTATACTTTGACATTTCACTATAACTACATAGCTGCCCATTTCTCAGTTTCCAATTGCTCTGCAGCCGCTCTGCAGTAATAGAATAAATATCTTTCTCCATGGTAGTACTACCCTCTTTTTTTTCATACCCAGATGGTACAAATCGCTGCTGGCACATGTAACAATTATAGCACAGCTTCTGCTGCTTAAATGAACCCCCATAAACCCCACAGCGTTAGATTAGATTAGGGAATTGGGAGGTGAGGAGGAGGTCTGACCAGTGGTCTCAGCTGAAGCAGAGAAGTATTGGGTACAGCCTGCGTATGGCTGTGATGAAGTACACAGCATGCTTACGGTGTACTCTTCAGTGAGCCTAGTCTAAGGAAGAAAGAAAAATTAGCTAGTAACGTTAATAAACCTAATTGCATAAACACTATCACAACACCCATTTTTGCTGTTATTCAAATAGTTGGGTAATTTGAGTATTTTCTAATGCCTGGCACTTTCCAAAGAGTAAGGCTGGACACAGCAGTCACCACGTGGACTCAGATCCATTGCTCAAATTTACCCATGTTCTTGCTTCACTCAGACTAACAGGCAAACCAACCAGCTCTTTGATATTTCTGAAGGAGGCTGATGGCCACCATCCACACCCTCAGACATTTAAAAATACATCCACATTTGTATGTAGAGTCCTGCAACCACAGAGGACTAACCCCTGACACTAGTACAGGTTAGGGGCTGACCTGCTGGGAAGCAGCTTTGTGGAAAAAGACCTTGGAGTCCTGGTGGACAACAGGTTGACCATGAGCCAGCAGTGTGCCCTTGTGGCCAAGAAAGCCAATGGTACCTGGGGTATATCAAGAGAAGTGTGACCAGCAGGTCAGGGAGGTTCTCCTGCCTCTCTGCTCTGGTGAGGCCTCATCTGGAATACTGTGTGCAATTCCGCAGCTTCCCGGGTCAAGAAGGACAGGGAACTACTGGAGAAGGTACCAAAAAAAGGCCTACAGAGATGCTCAGGTGACCAGACCATCTCTCATACAAAGAGTGATAAGGGACTTAGGACTTTTTAGACTAGAGAAGAGTGAGGAGGCTGATGGGAGATCTTATCACCACCTACAATTACCTGAAAGGATGTTGTAGAGAAGTGGGCAATGGTCTCTTCGGCCAGGTGACAGAAGATAGAACAAGGGGCAATGGCATGAAGCTGTGCCAAGGCAGGTTTAGATTGGATATTAGAAAAAAAGTTTTTACTGAAAGAGTTGTCAGGGCCTGGAACAGGCTGCCCAGGGAGGGGGTTGAGTCACCTTCCCTGGATGTGTTCAAAAAAAGGGTTGATGAGGTACTTAGGGATATGGTTTAGCATAGGATGGGAATGGTTGGACTCAATGATCTTCAAAAGTCTCTTTTAACATTGTCATTCTTGTGATTCCTCAATGCTGATAAAGGGGTGGGGGTCGGGAGGATGGGGTCAGTCTTTTTTCAGTGGTGCCCGGTGACAGGACAAGAGGCAAAGGGCACAAAGTGAAATATAGGAATTTCCATTTAACCATAAGGTGGAACTTCTCTCCTGTGAGGGTGGCAGAACCCTGGGACAGGCTGCCCAGAGAGGTTGTGTAGTTTCCATCTCTGGGGACATTCAAACCCTGTGATCCTGGGCACTATCCTGTGCAGCCTGCTCAAGGTGTAGCATAACAAAATTAACTGAAGAGGTCCCATGAAACATCAAACTAAGATGGTCTACATGACTAGCAGAAACTCTGCATTTCTCTTTCATCTAAAGGACTTACTTTTGTCTCTGAAGAGAGTGTTACATGCATCTGTGATGATACCTACCTCTCCTGCCATTTTGGTTTTGAACTGGAGAAAATTTTGAAGAACTTTATTCCCACAAGGCTTTTCAAGCATTTATTTGGAGAAGGAGATGAAAATTCCCTTCAGTCAAATTGGTTATGATCTACCTGAATGAATAAAACAGTGTTTTACCCAAATCTCCTACATTCATTTCCAGTTCATAGCACCACATATACGTGGCAAATTCAGCAAAAACTGTTTGGTTTCAATTCTAACTGTAGGAAAAGCAAACACAGATGCAGCAGAAAGAGTTGTGATTAAACAGGTTGAAGATTCACAGAGTATTCAGGATATCAGAGGAAGATCAATTAAGCATTACGATGTGACCTATTGTAAGACCTGGAAATAATATTTTTTGAGGTCTGCTACTTTACCCAGGCTCTAAAATGCAATGGGGATAGAAGATAGTACACACCACTTACTGAAAGGCTAGAGAGTGGGCCAAAATAAAATACTACTCTTCAAACATATTTTATCAAATAATGTTCACTAGAATGTTGATAACAAAAATTGTTGGTGGTCTACTCTGGTATTCCACAAAGAAAAAAAACAATACATCTCTAAAACTGAGAAGAAGGAATTTGGTATTTTGTTTCACAGAATTCACAGATTCACTGAATTGTAGGGCTTGGAAGGGACCTCAAGAGACCATCGAGTCCAACCCCCTGCCACAGCAGCTCCCTAGGACAGGTCGCACAGGTTGACATCCAAATGGGTCTGGAATCTCTCCAGAGATGGAGACTCCACACCCCCCTGGGCAGCCTGTCCCAGGGCTCCCTCACCCTCACTGTGAAGTAGTTCTTCAACATATTGGTGCGGAACTTCCTGTGCTCCAACTTGAGGCCATCGCCCCTTGTTCTGTCCCCACAGACCACTGAGAAGAGGCTGGTCATTTCCCACTGTGTCCCACACTTCAGATATTTATAAACATTGATTAGATCCACTCCCAGTCGTCTTTTCTCCAGGCTGAACAGCCCCAGCTCACTCAGCCTTTCCTCACAGGGAAAATGCTCCAGGCCTTTAATCATCTCCGTAGCCTCTGGACTCTCTCCAGGAGATCCCTGTCTTTTTTATCCCAGGGAGCCCAGAACTGGACACAACAGTCCAGGTGAGGCCTGACAAGGGCAGAGTACAGGGGGAATTTCAGATGCACATCAAAAATCATGGACCTGTCATTTCTATTTGATGTCTTTTAAGGAGGTCACTGTAGGAATCTCTTAATTCATTAAAGCTTGTTTTAGCTATGCATAGTCTTTGCAAGTATTTTGACTCATTTTCTCTCCTGTAAAACTATACTAAGTTTTGCTGTCTCACTAGTCCTTCTGACAAGACATTTTAGCCATCGTCTGTACAGCTTTTGCTCACCTGGACATAAGTTTTTCTCATTCTATTTACTTTATCAAGATCGACTATTAAATACATAAGTGAGAGTTAAATTAGTAGAGAGAAGCAACAAAAATAATACATGTGTGGGAGAAATAAGTAGCAGCAGAGAAAAAAGAAAGGATGAAATTAAAACAGAGCACAGGAAAAAATGTTGGTTTTTAGAAGTAAGAATGTGAGAACAGAAACATGACAAATTAAGTCTCAATCTGTCTCACTTATGAGTTTGCATTTGAATTAATTAAATACCATGGAGAAAGATTAATATATATGAACACGATAACCTTTTAATTCATTGATGAACGTGTTTCTGCTATTTACGTTAAAGAAATGAGAGATTTGTAAGGCGACTGTTAATCAGTTGCTAAACTTTATGTAGTAACTACATTTATAAAGAATATCTTAGCTAATTATTTTCATTTTTATTCACCACAAATACTTTTAGATTAGCTTTGTTAAACCCAAGTTTATGTATTTATCTTCCCTTCACCATGGGAAGATACTTGTATTTTAAAGAAAATTAAACATAAGACAAAGATTCAAACTACACCTGAAGAATAGCTTAAAAACTTAATTAATTGAAAAAAATAGCAATTTTTAAAGTAGTTATGCTTTTCCTGCACTTTCCAAATGTCCTGGTTCAAGCAGCAATAGAGTTAATTTCCCTCTGGTGTAGTGCTGCCTTTTGGATTTAGGATGAAGGATAACATGATACCAAATAACACTTGCACTGTGGAAACAAAAATTGCAAACTACTTGATTTTGATGTAACTTTTCACACTGTAGTTTGGCTGTGAAAAGCTGATGTGAATTCTGTAGAAGCAGCTCTAGGAAAGCAAGGCCTATTTCCATGTTACAGTATCTGTGTGGGTGCAGAGCATCTGTAAGCACGGAAGGGAAAAAGAATGCTTTTCTGTGTGAAATAAAGGCTGAAAACACGCATTTTTGAAACCATCAAAGCCACTAGGAAAATCCTGCTGGATAAGTCAACCTAAGAAATACTTTTCTTGATTGTCCTTCATATTAGTAGACACATTGCAAACTTCAAAAAGGATCTCTCAAATTGAGAGAACCTTGATAAAATTCTAGCTGGCTTCTGGAGCTAATAAACTGCAAATTAAACACAAATAGAAATCCATATAATTAAAAAATAAAATTAAATTACCAAAACAAGTATTAGAACATAAAAACAACTAGCAACAACTGAGTCTTTTTTAATCCAACATTGCATTAGAACGAATACCGAGTGGTCCACAGTAAGACTTACCGCCTGCATCTAAACACAGCCTGTTTCTATAAATGACTACACCTGGTTGCAAACACCACCATTCAATAATCAATTCAATATCGTATGATGAGAGTCATTTTTAGAAAGCATTATATATTGGTCACTGAGTCCCTGCTCCTGACAAATCAAATCTTCCCTTGACATATACACTACCTTATTTATTCAAGTTTGTCAGTACAAGAAGCATGTGGCATGTCTTCTATTAGCAATCAGGTCTTACAATCCCTATTGACAAGACGGACAACAATCCAGTCTCTAAAAGATTCATGACACAACTTTGCACTCTCTACTGCTTGCTTTCTCATAAAACCAGTGCAAATCCCATCAAAAATTTAGCAGAACCCCTGCCTCATCTGTTTAGGCCTGAAGCTAGTTGCAGGGACAACTCATTAGGGACAAGCTCATTAAAACCAGCCCTGGAGCAAAAGCAGTTTGCGAGTCTCCTCATTTTTATTCACTTTCACCTAGCCATTTGAGTTTCTTGTGTTTCCCAGATACAGAGCTTCTAAGGATTTCGTACAATAAGGCTGTTTCCATACTTACGCTACACCCAGGGTTCCAGAAATGCTCCCACACATTTAGTGTACGGGGTTCCTTCTGCACACCAAAGCTAACAGACTTCTCTGCTTTTGTAAGGCTTAGATGGTTCTGTACACAAGGCTGTATCAGAAAGCCTCATGCATTCTTTTCTGATTACAATAGCAAGAGTTACCTGTGCATAACAGTTATCGCCCCGTGCTAAAATCCAAAGAGAAATCAAGATGTGAAGAATTAAGGGTAGTAGATACTCAGGTCTGTGAACTCACATGGGAGTGCATTTAGTATTTCATTTGGTATTTTTAGCACCTGAAATACCATAAATGCCCAGGAATGAGGGGGATAGCGGGATGGAAGGCAAAAAATAGAGAGAAAGGAAAAGGAAAAAGGAAGGGAAGAAAGGAAAACCAGCAAGGGCTTCCTTTCTCCTTAGAATCTGTGTCATAATAAATACTGATTAAATAAAGCAATTTTTTCTTGTATGTTGTTTACCTTTTCTGCCATTTGCTGGAGTCCCCAGGTGAAACAATCCTTGCTTTTGCCATGAGCACTAACTGGGAAACCTTTCTAACGTCTTCTAAATTAGATGCTTGAAGTTACACATGTTGATAAGTAGACCAATTTCAAATGCCTACATTGAGGCAACAGAATCTTAAACCATGGTTATCTACAGTCCTGAAGGTGATCAAAGTGTCCTGGTTCTGGCCAGGCCAGAGTTCACCTCCCCAAGCAGCCTCAGGTGAGCTGAGTTACCCTGGGCTGTTTCCACACCACCTGACATCACTTCCTCATAAAAGCAGCTGGTTGGGGAAGGGCAGAGGCTTTGTTGCTTCCAGGACAGTCTGAGTGTGGCCAGGGCATTGGGCCACATTACTTACAGATTAAGTAATTCTAGCTTTTTGTTTTCAGACAATTATCATAAAGTGTTATCTAAGCTTTTTTATACCTTTTCAAAGGCACCTTAGACATGTCTGCCTTTACATTTATATGTAAAGTGTAAGAGAACTAGACTACAACTAGTTACCACATTAGCTCACTTTTTTTTCCTGAAGTATTTTCTTAGAAAATCAAGTACTTTTTCTGCTTCCAAGTAAACTGTAAAACACAAGCAAATTCAACGTAGAACATTTCGAGATGATATGAAGGTATTGCTTACATCAGTTTGTGTATGGGGAAAAAAACCCTGAAAACAAATAGCTATGAAAAAGTTTCATTACTGTAATACCAAGGGTTAACACTGTAATATCAATACAACTGAAAGATGTAAATAGGTAATTTGGATTAAGCACAGTTAGTTGTCATTAGTTACTAAGTATTGCTCCAAATGAACTTGCTCAAAGGCACTAAGTTATTTACACATATCGTGACATCTTTTCCTGAAGACCCTGGAAACGCACAGATGTTTTTAGCATGGGTCCTCTAAGGAAAACGGGGTGACCTCATTGAGCTTCATTACTCACACAACTTTCCCTTATTAAAAATTCCAAACAAACAGGTGCTTCACACTAGGTCTACTTCTAAAATTGCTTTCTTTTTATTCCCAGGGATACATGAAGAGCTGAGGGAGAATTCATGCAGTATAGATCAGTCAGGCATTGACAGCACATCACACTTTGACAAGCTGCTTGGCTCTGTTTAAAGTCTAAGTTAGGCCTTGGCCCATCAAGGCCATGGCTATTGAATTATTGACAGCCTCTCACTGTGGTGCAAAGGGAAAGAGTGCTATAGCCTCAGTTCAATAAAGATGAAATGGAAACCCTCTCTGAAGCTTACTTTAGCACGTTAAAGGAGTTTTAATGGTCTTGTTTAAAATTCAGTAAGAGAATACATTAGACTGATTATATTTTCACCAGCTAAACAAAAAGTTTGGGATGCTGTGGAGATTATAAATGAGAGGAAAACTACGTGCAGTACCAATTTGATCTACCCCAAGAAGCTGACTAATGTTTCAAACTCATTTGAAATCCTGGATTTTTCACCATTCTGTACCATTATACCATGTGCAGCCAACTGTTAACTAACATAGAGGTTCATTATCCTAAAATACAGGCTGGCTTTCCTAATAGTTACTTTCTGCTGATGGCATTAAATCTACAAGCTAATGTAACAACCAGACCCTGCCAATAACCTATCCACTGCACCAGCTCTCTTTTCCTATACAGCTACAGAAAGTGCAATATAGGGGTGGGTATGTGACTGGCTACCCAATGCCCTGTCTGTCTGTTTGTTTGTTTATTCTCTCAACAGAACTCTTTTAAAAAGAGTAAATCACCATTCTTCCACAACGAGCTAGTTAATATTAACAATTCTGATCTTCTTACATAATCTCTTTTCTTCTTCAAATTTATACCTGCCAAGCTTTACTTGTATTTTAATAGCTGATGTCAGACAAGCAACAAGCAGAAAGTTCCATCTCAGGACTATAATTTTAAATACAATGAGACTCACATCAACTGTCGCATAGACATGCAGAAAATTATTCCACATGGACTTCTAAAGTGCATCCTAAAAGCTTCAAAGAATGAGTACGTTTTTAAAAGAATTTAAATTGATGATCGGAGGGGGGGTGCGGGGGGTTTAAGCAATTTGTCTAATGTGACCCTACACTCATTCCCCAACATCACTTCCAATATGCTGCCTCCTGTCAAACCAATAAAGACAGCCAAACAGCACATCTAAATTTGTGTTCATTTGCCTTCTGCAGGATTATCTTTGCCACGTCAAGCATTATAAGTAAATCAAAGATGTTTCTCAGGGGCTGCAGGAGCAGGGCTAATCTCCAGACAAATATTTAGAAGGCAGCTTAGCCTGTTCTGGTTTTAATCGTTTCCAACTGATTTGACTTATTCTAATTACAGCCTTTATGTTATAAAAGCCATTTTTATGTTGCTGAGGAGCAGTTTGACTGCAAATACATGAAATTTTGCTGAGTTTCTGTTCCCATGTCGATTCTGGAAATGGTACTCCACAGCTTTCCTCTAATTAGAAAAACACACTGCACAGACCATCAACAATTTTTAGCATTAATAACAGAGTGGCAGTGTCCTTTTGTGTGTCTTTAAATAATTTCTCAAAAGATGACATCACAAAGCCACTGTATCCCACTTGGGTATCATACTAGGAGCAATTTTCACATTTTTGCATATTATATTTATTCAAACACAGAACAGCATCTTTGAAGAATCTGTTTAGTAATTTAACCTAACAGAATAAGATAATTAAACTTCTGGATAGTTTATAGTGAGGTGCTTTCTAAGCCCACGAACTTGGAATCAAATACTCATACTCAAAACAAATTAAACATATCCTTTGACACATCAGACAGCGTGGCAATTTGTTACTTTTTCTATTTGCTTGCCATGAAATCATTTCCCATAATGAACAGACAGCTGAGATAATACAGTTTTGCTTTGCATCAGCTCATAGACTTTACTTGCTGTTTAATGGAAATCTGTTACCCAAATGCTGCGAACAATAGACATCAAGGCAAAGAAGTTGCAGAACATGTAGTGTAAGTCTATTTCAACTTCAGTACATTAATAAAAAATGTTTTTTCCTTAACAGAAAAGACCTTTTCATTTATTGTCAAAGATGGTTCCAGAAAAAGTAAATAAGGCGTGTGATAATATATATTATTTCTGCTGTGCCTATGTAACAGGTAACTCTAAACACTGCTGCCTTCCTATATTTGGAGAAAGAATCAACATTAATATCCTTATATAAGGAGAAAAACAAATAGGCAATTAAAGCACTACAGACTGGTCTGACCTTTTTACATGCAGGACAGATACTTTGGGAGTCAAAACAGAAGGCAAAGGATACTCCAGTTTCTGTGTTGGCTATACATACTTACAAAAATATGCAGATGCCACATTCAGTACCATGACTGGTCAAACTAAGCCACTACAGAATATAACGTATTTTGCACATAGCAGGAACCCACCCAGAAAAGACCTCCAGAAGGCATTTACAGCACAACCTGTAATGTCTCTATGAAATAACAGGTAGCACTATCACACAACTTTGCATACTTCTGTGATGATGTCTCGAAGCTCATTTCTTCAGAAAGTCTAGACTCATTGACACAACCTTGCTGGGCATCACCACAAAAAGCTTGTGTGTCCCCATTTGCTAAAATGGAGGGCATAAATTACTCCAGCCACAATTTTAATTCTGTTTTCTTTATGGAGACCTGTTCTGCAGGAGTTTATTTTCTTTTTCTGAAAAATTAAACCTGTATTGTTAATAATTCTTTAGCTAGACTTAGATTTCATTTACATTAGCAAGAAATTCTTGGCTTTATGTGCAAGTTGCTTATCCTTTTTGTCCGTAACTAGATTTTGAGTGTAAAATTGTTGAAGAATCTGGAAAGAAAACTATATGATATTTCTCAATAGTCTAGTGGAGGTGTCCTTGTTCACAGCAGGGGGTGTAGAACTAGACAATCTTTAAGGTCGCTCTCAACCCAAACTGTTCTGCTATTCCTTAAAAAGCTTTCTAGTCTCCTATGCTGCTTAATTCACAGACATCCCAAGATGAACACATTCTGTGCATTTAGTAACCATTGCTGGTTTTATCTTGAGTTTTGCAATGCAAGAAATAAACCTGATGAAGGCAACGCAGCAATGCGGCCAGGAGCAGAAGGCTGCCATGATCACGTTTCTGAAATGGATATTGTCCTAAAAAAATATAAAACCAGTAGGACAAACAGTGGTGCCAATATTTTTTTCTCCAAGCTATGTTATATACTGACACAGTAATGGAATAAATTCTGTTGAGCTTCAGATACACTCCCTACCGAGGCATACAATCTCTCGTGGCTGTTTCCCACCATCCCCTGATATGACCTCTCTTCTAGACTGAGTGTCAGCCAGGTAGTCCATCAGGAATGCGTTAGATGGATTTTGTTACCGTGGTTGCTTGAGATCATGATAGCTCTCAGAAGCCAATAGTCTCTTCCTAACACACTGTGTAGATATGAGTATTTGTTTTCTGAACCGCGCATCCTCACCACGCTGTCCATTTGTAGCATGTGTAAAGCATATGACACTGTTTGCCATGTAGGTCTAGTGCAAAAACATTTAGAAACAGAAAATTAACAGTAGAACTACTCATTTACTTGCAATATCTCTTACTGGGCACACATTACACCAGTTCTCCAAAAAATGCACTGGATCTGTTCACAAAACAAATTCATTTTGGTTAAGATGAACACATTTCTAATATGGTTGTTATCCCGGCTGTTTGAGAGGCTTTATTCAGCCCATCACAGAAGCAAAAACTATCAGTGTTAAATGTCCAAACTATGACGCCAAAGATCTGCTACATTTAGGTAGCCTTCAAGGGATGAGGCTGAAGAATAAATCATCTCTGCCCAAAACTTTTTTACTGACAAATCTCTAGAATTTCTCACAACCTAAATAGTAACTATAAAAGTTCCTCAGGAAAGCAACAAAACCAATGCAAGAAGGAGCAAACAAAAAATGCTTACCTATTACTATTCTATATGAAGAAGCATATATAACATTAGAATTGCTGAAACCAAGGAACTTTTTTCAAGGTATTGAAGAAAAGACAGCAAGCATTTTTAGATGTTATTATCTCCCACACTTTGATATCCCAGAGCAATCTGGTATTTCCTATCATTGTAAAGAAATAAACTCATTGCTATTGGGAAATAGAGATCTCAATGCCTTTGTGAACAGCATTATTAACACAGCCATGCTGACTGTACAAACTTTTCTGTTTTCTTAGACCAGTTCCTTGTAAGGTAATGCCTCTGTAACAATACATTGTGTTTGGGACTTTTAGTGAAGTAAAAGTCTAAGCATTAAATGTGTGTTTCCCCTTTCTCTTCAACACGTAAGAACAAACCACTTGTCAGGGAACAGGTAAAAGGGGCTTGTCAGACAGGAAAAGTTACCTGTTACTGAACCATGGGCCTGACACCTATCAAAATTCTCCATAAAAGCATTTCAATAAGCTTGCAGAAGAAAGGACAGTTTCCAAAAGGTGGTGACAGTTTTGCAGCTTCCAATGTGCCCCTTCACAAGCCCATGTATGGATACAGGTGAGCAAGACCGACAGTTTGACTCAGGTTAAACTGACACAGAGCAAACTGGTTAGTGTCACTGGAATTTCAGGATTTGGTTTTCTATAATTTTTAATATATGCTCCAAAAGGTGATAATTCTCTATGAGTTGATTATAAAAATGCCACACTGAGCCACCATATCAGCTTTAGTTACTCAGAGTTGTACAGAGACATTGAAGCCTGCCCTCTCTCCCTCCCCACTCCTAGAATTTTGGTAACGGGAACATTACAGGCCTGGCTCTTCTGAAGTACAATCTGGGCCTCAATAACCGAACTGCTCATTGCACTGTGATTTTGAGAAGTCTTTTGTCAGAAATGAGACTCTAAAAATACCCAGCCACCCAGTCAAATTTGGTACACCAAAGCCTAACTGCTACAGGAAAAAGAAGTGCAAGTAACACTGAAGGTCACCATTTGATGTTTCATCTCTATATTACTCAAGATACTTCAGTACAACACGATTCAATTTTACTCTTTGAGACCAAACTGAATTTTCCCCTGTGGAAATTAACAGAGCAGGCTTTTCTGCCCCCTTAGCAATTTTCACATTTTTATCCTAAAAATCGTGGACTAGGTAAACAGGACATCCCAGTGGTATTTAAACAGTCACTGTGAAACCAAGAACTGCAGTTGGAAGGACCCGGACATCCGTGCCCTAACAGATAATTCACTGAAAAGGGGGAACCTGGAGTGTCCATAATGTGGAGGGCTGTGCTGTGCTTATGGATCACTGCAGTTCCAGACACCTAGTAGGGCAGCTGCGTTCAGAAAAACACAGCAGTCCTCATCCCTTCCTACTTCAAGGACTTGGTTTTCCTTCCAAGGAAAGAACTGAGGGAGTGGAATGCATACATACAGCTTTTATACCAACGTACAACTCAGAATGGGTCCTGAGCATTCCCTTGGAACTGGACATCACTTTTAAACACAACTTCAATGTGGGACACCACAGGATGCCCCAGGAGAAGTGCTGGTTTATTTTAGACTGGGAAGGACATTGTAGAATTTAAAGATGAAAGAATAATTCTGTAAACTACAGCAAGCTGTTAATACCAAGAAATCTAAATCCATTCAGGCTTCATTCATCTCACGCTGGGTTTTTTTTTCCCCATAACATCATGAATAGTCCTATTCCAGTGATTCTGTACACTTCCATACATCTATATGAACTTTGTCCATTTCTGGGCTGCAATGACCAATTAGAAACTGTTCTACTTTTCTCCTACAACGCTCCATTACTTCAAACCCTCCAAAAAAGACAAGATGAACAGAAAAGTTTAACTAAGTTACAGGGTAAGTCTATGGAAATCTACCTTTTAGAAAATTTCATTATGTTTATCAAGTTATCATTCTCTACAACTACCTGCAAGGAGGTTTCAGAGATGTTGGGGTTGGTCTCCTCTCTCAGATGACAAGTGACAGGATGAGAGGGAATGGCTTAAAATTGCACCAGGAGAGATTTAGATTAGATACCAGGAAGAATTTCTTCACTGAAAGGGTTGTCAAGCATTGAAACAGGCTGCCCAGGCAGGTGGTGGAGTCACCATCCCTGAAGGTATTTAAAAAGCATGTAGATTGAAGTGCTTGAGGACATGATCTAGAGGTGGACTAGTCAGGGTTAGGCTGTGGTTGGACTCAATGATCTAAAGGGTCTCTTCCAACCCAGGTGATTCTACGATTCTGTTAAAGTAAAAAACAATGCTTTTTCCTTTAATAATTAATCTCTCACATGAATAAAAATAGTTTTTGCCTGCATAACTGTGGAAATGTAAAACTTCAGCTATTTCAGCATCACTCCAGAAAAATCAGAGTGCCTCCTTCCTTTACGAAAATGGCACAGAAGGCAGGAAGCAAAACCTGTTACACAGTGTCCTTGAAAAAACTTAATTGGCAGTATTTCACCTGAATACTAAGGCTCCCTTTTTACTTAAATAAACAGAAAATCCTGGATATTAAAGCAGTCCTACAGCTCTAGAAGACAGATGCCCTGTCAGGCAGCAGTTTACAGCAATGTGTCTTGAGAAGAGACTACTAACATTTTCTATGGTTCTACATCTAGTATCCTTGAAAAGCATGAAAACTAATTCAGAAACAGCTCTGAAGGGCCTTTTTCCTTATGACTTTACAGTACCAGAAGTTCAGCAGCTTCTGTGTAATAGAATTTATGTCATTTTCATGTTTAGTATTTGCCACATAAAGAAAAAACATAAATAAACAAAAAGAAACAGTTTATTAATCTCTCTGCCATTTCCAAGATGACAAACGATGGGTGTTATCACTTGGCTTCCTTACGCAAATTTATGGAATAGGTTTTTGCAGCCATATTAAAAATGAGAAAGACCATGTGTAATTGAATTTAAAAATGTAAGGACTAAAAGATAACAGAGTTCCTGATCAAGATGTTTCGTGACAAATGGGTTCCATAATGGAATTCACTTACATCTTGGATTCCCTCATGATCCATCCACATGCTTCCAAGGATTTAACACAACAGCAAAATTTTTTGGACTGGTGCACCTTGTAACAGGGAAGCTTTTTTCGGTCAAGTTGACAGGTCCAGACAGGACAACAGCAGTATGTGAAAGGAAAAATACAGAGCAGTGATTTTGGAGTGAGCTGATTTAGACTATTGCTACTGCCCTATCAGCTTTTGCCAGTCAAGTGAAAAAACCACTGGCACAAACACTGGCACCAGGATTCTTACATACTTTGTACTTCTCTTAAAAAAAAAGGCTGAGCTTGAAAATAGCATTCTGACACTGAGCTAGAGAAGTGTGCTTGAAGATGTATCAACAAAATACATGATAGACCTGTGACAGATTCAGGAACTATGATAGACATGTTTTACCATTTCAGGACAGGTGCATTTATTTGCACCTATGTATGTGTGCCTGTGTACATCACAGAAAAGAATATCTCAACAAGCTAAGAGCAGAAACTTTCTCCAGTTTTGTTTATTCTTGTGCTGCAGGACCACATTAAATGGCGAATTGTGATTACAGATTACTTCTCTGAGGTTTCTGTGTCTCTCAAAGGGATGAGCTGCCCGAGTCTGACGCAACACCTAACCAGTACGCACTTCCCTGCACTTTAGCAGTCTACTTCAAAAGCAGGTAAATTAAAATATATTCACAAATGTGTTCCTGAAATACAGCTTTATCATCAGCAAAATGATCCTCAAGAATAGAAAGGCGATAAAGAACTTTAAATACTACACAATAGTTATGCAGACTGTGAAATAACCAGAGGTCTCTCTTGTTCCTTGCACCTCAACCCTTTGACCAGTTTGGGATGTGTTCTTGTTAACTGCCACCTCTCTACTTTTGCACCTGAACTTTTAACTTGGACACTAATCTTAATCACTGTCCCTGTAAGGTAACACATGACTCATATGTAGCCCAGTGGAAGCCAAGGACTTGTGTTAAAAACACTACCTATATGCACTATACTTGACGCATGCTGTGAATCTTAAAAAAGGACTTTTGTTCACCAGCCTCAAAAACCAAACCCAAGGCAGGCTGCTGTTGAATGCTTCTCAGATGGTCTCTCACTGCAGGGGTCTTTTTCATCCATCGCTATCCTTTCTTTTAAAAAAACCCAAACAACTCATTAAAATAATTAGAAACTCTTACAACAAAGTAATAAAGTATAAAATAATGTTACATTTTCAAAATAGAACTTACAAAAGCTAGAAAACATAGGCTTCAGGGTGAAGACTCTGTATCACACCAATAAAACAATAAAAGCCAACTAATTCTTGGTGGTTTTGCAGGTGGGACATAATAAAAAGTACTACATATATAGAAATCTTCATATTATTCTTCATTGCGGCTAATACGTGGAAAAGTTAACTCTTCATTATCACCCTGCCCTTGATGCTGTTCCCACGTGTAAACGTATGCCATTATCACTTCAAAAGTATTACACCAGGTACCTGTCACCGGGATTGCAATTAAAGTAATGTTTAGAGAAAGTGGAGTCTACTTGCCTATTGATGCAGGGAGAAAATCCTCTGTAATTTTAATCAGGGTTACACACATGTGCTGATAGAAGATGAGACAGGCTAGTTTCAGTATTCTGCTTTCATCTTTGGGTATTCTGCCTTATGCTTTTTGTTCTCCAATTTTAAAAACGCTGGTTGTGCTGCTTTAAAAGGAATAGCAAAGAACATGAACACTGCGCTAGAAGCTGAACACTGTTATTAGATAAAAGTGGCTCTAATGCATTAGGAGGTGTTGAGTTAATAGGAAAACAGCTTTGATTCAGTAGCCTCTGTCTAACATGCCACTACAACAGAAGTAAAAAGGCAGTGGGCAACTCCCCTCTAATCACCTCCTGTGAGCTGCAACTATAGGCAAATTGCTGGTGCGGATTAAGTGGGGAGACTATCACAGGATCAGTGTCAAGCAGAAAAAAAGACTCAATTTGTGAGCAATCATGACTCCCTAATCACTTCTCTAAGAGCTTTAGGAATTACTAACAGTAGTCTTTACAAGTGTGGACACATCATAAGTACCGACCTATAGAGATAAGGCATCTCCTTTTCCCACGGCGTGTGCACCGTTATGACAGGCAGAGACGCCAGTTAAGCGTATAGATAATAAAACAAATGACGGCGGAAGGAATAAATCGCTTCTGTTCACCAATCCTGGCCAGACTTGAGATGATGATTTATACGTGTCAAGACCATGCACGCAAACCGAGCCAAGCTCCGCACATGAACCCTGGAACGGACTGTACCCCTTACGGATTCTTAAGCAGTTGTTACAGCATCATTCCCTGTCAATTATTTTATTCCCAGTTATTTGCACTTCTAGGAACAAATGCAAACCAAATGAAAAATGCAAGCACCAGACATGCAGTTCGGAGACAATCAGATTGATACTGACATATATTTTTTGTTAATGCATCAGAACCCTGCCTTAGATTACAAAGTTCAATAAAGCCTACAAGCACCAGCTCTGCAACACCTGACAACTGTAATTGTTGGGGTCTGAAAATCAACAAGCCCACTAACTGACACCGTTTCAGAGATCGCAAAGTTTTATTCTGCCTCTGCAGCCTAAGTTACAAGACCGTGGGCTCGACTGCTCAATCAAAAAATTGCATTTCCTGATATTGTTTTACGCAACCTGATCTCTTTGGAGCAGAAAGAACAAAATTAATGAATGTTTAGCCAAACTGAAAAAGTACTGTTTCAGCGTGAGACATTTTTCAAAGCTACTATTACACCAGCTAATTGTCAAAATAAGGCATTACTCCATCCAGGCACATCAGGCTGGATCACCGACAGCAGCTGAAAACATATAGCACAGACAAATGTCGGAATGAGTCTAGACTCACAAGTACATTTGCTGTCTTCAGGTTTAAGTGCATTTCAGCATTACAGAGGAGCAGTTATATTATAAAATCAAAAGTAAACCACTGCTTTAAAAATAAAATGTATAATCATCAATACTCTTTGAAGAATAAGAGGCTACAACAGCTTAAGTGGTTTTGTTGCACGCTGTGTTATAGTGTGCACATAGATCAAAACTTGGTATTGCTAGCATTCATATAGGGAAAAGGAATAAAGCACAATTAAGGATCAGTAATCAATCACTGACATGTCCTTCTGCTAATGTACTGATAATCTCACAGGCAATAAAAATAAATAAATCAGCTAAACAAAACAGCACTGCCCCCAGGTTTCCTGCACATCTCACACTTGAACTGCAAGCAGTATCTTTATAACGACATCACAAACCAGGAACGAAATGGGTCCTTCGACATGAAGGTAAGGGCCCCTAATAAAGAGTAACTGAAAATTGAGAATGACAGTGTGTCTGCCACACAGAAAGACGTCGGCATGTGTAATATTATTAGAACTACACCAAGCTACACTGAGATTGTTTTATACCTGCTTATGTATAATACAGATTTTTAAAAACTGACAAAAAACCAAGTACCTTAAGTTTATAAAATACTTCCTTTCAGCTAAATGCTCAAAGACAGATTATATGACTTATATCGATATAGATACTGAAAACATGCTTATAGGTATAACATACATTTACACATATATGACATACTTGATATATATGCATGTGTGTGCATATATATATATGTATCTATATATATCTGTCCCATATCCAAATCCCATATATATATGGGATCTGGACTCAATGTTCCTTATGGGTCCCTTCCAACTTGAGGTTTTCTACAACTTTCTGATATAACAATGTGCAGGATGCCTGTCCATGTACTATCTGTGTTGGTATTCGGTAGGAAATCTTTTGTCTGTCTTGAGACAATGCTCAGAAATCACAAGACAAAATACAAATATACAAATCCAAGGTAAAAATTAAAACCAATTGCAATGTGTATGTTATATAAATGCAAAATATCTATATCATACTCCTCATTTCCATATCACTCCAAAAGTATTTGCATAGGCTTTTGGGTTTTTTTGAAGTACGCGACTCCATCCTACCTGCAGTAAAAAGCACATGAACAGTGTTTTCTTGATGCACTCTCTCATCTGCTCCTTTCATAAACAAAACTAACAATTTTATGTACACAGACATGAACATATAACAATTTATAAAATTACTTGGTATTAGCTTACTAACATTTAACTTTTTTATTTTAACAAAGGTTATATATTCTTTAATGTGCTTCAAGACACAAAATTCTCCCTATTTCACTGGTTTATACTGTGAATTAACAAAAATAAGTTTTTTAATCCTGCTATATTACACTGCAATAACAAAACACATCACAGACTATTATAACAACCTCATAAAACTAATCAAATCTAGACATGCAAAATGGACATGGACCTCCTCCATCACATATTCCCTTTACATAGGCTGGACACATGACCTGGTCAGCGAATCAAAAGCAAGAACCCCACGCCATCACACGCACGTGTAAATATTATCAGCACCCACTGCATCAAACTGGGGTTCAATTGCCCTCAGATGCCATGAGACTTCCCCACCAAAAAATATCACTCCGGGAAAATCACAAAGCTTCATAATCATATACTTGTGACTGCAAAAGAAAACCTACTTTCTCCACAATGAGTCTTGTAAAAGCCTTGTTAAAGGAAAAAAAGAAGCCAAAAAAAAAAGCCGCGAGCATCACCAACGAAAAACACAGCTTGTCCAATTACCTACCATTAACTCCCATTTTCTATCAATTTGCACCCTCTATGTGCAATCAAGGTTTCTAAAGGGTCAATTTTAATTAGTTTGAATAACGAGAAACACTCTTGATCTGTCCATGCAGTGCAGTACTCTGGAGAACTAGCAGGCAGGCACTGCAACACATTTCTTGCCTTCTAGGTCAGCATTAACTCGAGTTTTAGCAGTTGTAGCTGAAGGCAACTGTACTGTAATCAAGCATCACAGGGATGGTTTTGCTTTCTTTCCTTTTTTTTTTTTTTCTTTTTTTTCCCTGGTGCTGCTTCTTTGCAGAATCCCCTATTTTAATATACAAACTCACCCCACTGTGAAGTAAAGCCCTTGCAAGGTTCGATAGCCACGAGAATGTTAGTGGCTAGTGGTTAGCTCCATGGGAAAAAAAAAAAAAAAAGCTGGGGGGAGGGAGAGAGAGAAAAAGAAAAGCTTTTTTAAAAAGGCAAAGCGTCAGGGGTATGCGTAAGAGAAGGGAAAAAGGATGGAAAATTAATAATCCAACAGGCAGGTTCCCTCAGTGTTATTAATCATGCTGCTTCTCACAAGCTAGAGAGGAGCTGAGATTTGCACATGGGAGGGGAGGGGAACGTACACCATTGGCCAGCTAGCTCATTCCTATACATCTCAGCCAATCCTTCTTTTTTTCCTTTTTTTTTTCCTTTTTCCTCCCCCCTCCTCTCCCCCCTCCCCTTAAGGTACAAATATATCTGAGAAGCAGTTACAAAACCCTGGAAGATGAAAAATCATGCTCCCAGGCTAGGCAACGCTTGGTCCAGTTAATGCACTATAAACTTTATTTGAGCTGACTTCTCATTTGATCCCCTTGTGACAGGGTCAGTGAACGGCAAGCAATTCCATCCCAAATCATGCCATAATCGAATTGCTGCCTATTTCCCGAACCTATAATGAAAAAGGCAACCGAAATAATGCAGGTAATGTTGGCAGCCTCCCCTCGCTGTCGTACATTATTACTGCCGATTGCTTGCCTCCATTTCCCCTGTACTCTAACAATGAATATATTTCACAGCTCACTTGCTTTACTGTGTGGGTGGTATGGCATAGACACCTACATGATATGAAAGAAAATCTAAAACAATAGGGTTTTGTTTCTGTGCACAGCACCTCGCAGGCTGCTGCTAGGAAAGGCAATTTTGTCAAACTGCTACCGGAAAAAACAGAAGATGAGCGAGGCTTAAACAAGACTTGGGGTAAAAACACCACCAACTTCGGTTTATCTATTTAACCCCAGCTTCAGCTGGTGATCTACCGAATAATTCAAGCTTTTTACAGACAGCCCTCAAATAAATTACATTATGCAGCTGTTCCTAAAGGTTTATTTTAAAATTAGGGTTTTGCAAAGAGAACACCAGAGAGACAGGAGGTATTTCTTTGCCGATACACACGTTCTGAAAAGTACACGTTAACAACACGTCCTGGGAAACAGCTGTACTGGAAACAGGAGAATCTCCACCAATTTGCTGAAATACTATGGCTATTGAACCAAAATTTACAATTCCTGCTCCTACTTCTGCCCTGCCTGTAGTGACAGTGGGCACGTACCAGGGAAGGGACAGCAGGGCTATGTTTCAGCCCGCTTGCTCTGCACTCTATCCACTAGCAACCTAGAGCACCACTGCCTTTTAAAAACAACAAAATAGGGCTGTATAAAGCAGGTGTGAGGTAATTACATTTTCAAATGACATAAATTAGCAACAATTGTGAGGAATATTCCCTTTGATCCACCGCTGGATAGCATAAATATGACTGTTTATATAACCTTTTACTTTGAATTGCACTTTAGAAGAGTTTGAAGCGCACAGCACAGCAAGCAAAGGCTTACGTAATGAACAAAAATATATATTTAATCAGGACAAGGCAATATTCCACTGCATTTCCCTCAAAAATGCATACAAATGAAAAGCAACATGCACAACACACCACAGCAACATCATATGCAAACCCCACTGCTGCCCACCTTGACCCCTGCCAGAGCCAGAATCCAGACCTGAACTTCTGACCAGTCCATCACCCCAGAGTGGGGCAAACCACTGTCCCATCCCCGGCATGAATTTCAGCCCATCTTTTGTTCTGACCTAAAAAGACATATTTCAGGGCAAATACACTGACCTGCTCATTTTATCATAAATCAGCACCACACATTTGTATCTAATTATCTATCACCTCATGCTCTCACATGAAGAGGAAAGAAACCATGTAAGAACCTCACAGCTGGCACACAATGAGCATTCCGACATAGCATGGGGGTTGCAGACAGCACATTTCTATCGCATCAGCACCTTGGATAATATTTACAAGGCCACATGTTATGGTGAACCACTGTAGACCGAAACCAGCAGAGCTTTACTGCACAGAAGTGACTTTTAAAACACATATTTTAATTTTATCTGGATTATAATTGTTAATGAAAGATGTTTTCATTAATTGGCCAGTACCCTCATTTCATTATCTCAGACAAGAGAAACAGGGACCGTAAGTATGCATTGCAATTTTAAAGTAATGCAATCCCTCATCTGACTGGAATACAATATGAATATTTCACTATTTGAATGACTTTAATTTTTCACTTACTGCTCAGGCAGAACTGATTCAAGACAGCACTCCTTTTTTCTTTTTTTTTTTAAAGATGCATGGGTTCAAAAGTGCATGCCAACATATGGACATAGAGTAATTCTTTAAAAACTCAGCACTGGAGGCTATGAAGAGCAGATCTTATACAGGGGGGTGGGGGGGAAGATCAATATAAAGAAAAAATTGTTCTAGATGTAATTGAAGTCATACATTTTTACACGACTTCTGCTATACACCCAATTACTGCTATTTATCAAACAGCAGACAACATTGAACCTGGCAGGATAAAAAACAAATTTTACTAAGTCAGGGAAAAAAAAAAAGAAAAAATCATCAGAAAGGGAAGGAAAAAAGATACAAATAATAAATAATTCAATATTCCCGAGGAAAGCTCTTGCAGAAAAGGCCTGACTGATTCAAACATCAGACGTGAGGCTGACAAGAGATATATCGATTTAGACAATTCTATCATTATTATTCCAGCCTGAGTCCTTCAGAAAAGCTGTTCTTTTTGCTCCTGTTTTTATTGCTCTAAGTACCAACCTTTTCTCTTATACCTTCCCCTCTTTGAACTTATTTTCATTATGGCTTTAATCTCAGCCTAGCTAAAAAACAATAAATAGAAATCCTAGTCTGATATATTTGAAATGCAAGTTCGGGGTTTTTAAGATACAATGCTGGAAAATATTTGCTTTATACACATGACTCTAATGCTTCCTTAAAATAGGTCAAGTGCTTCTTGAAGTTTCTAATTATAAAAACAGGCCTTCGACTTCAGGATTAAATACATGCAAGATGACAGCACTGTTTACCTCCCATTTAACTTCACTGAATGGAAACCTTTACCAAACTTGCCACTGACTGCTTCTGAGTTTACTTCATAGGCGTAGGTAAATAATAGCAAATTAACCTACTTTTTTAGTTTGTTTTCCCTGCCTAAGTAGGACTATACAACTGTAGATGTTCTCAGTAAATAAATAAATTTAAAAAATATTAAAAAAACCCCCACCTTATAGGTCAATGCAAATGGGTAAAATGAAGCTGTATAATTACTGAAGAAAGCATTCCTCCATTAGGCATCTGCAAGCAGAACTATTTTTTTGCTGTTCGATGTGTTAATTACAACTAGATAGGATATGCCACAGAAAATTAGCAGTCTTGCAAAGACATCAGAGGTAAACACACAAAACAGGAGCTGCTTAAGGGTCAGGAGAGCAAGTCCATTTTGAAGAAAGATAAAAGAACTGTCATGTATATGATTGCTTATGAAAGAGAAGAGGGCAATCCTGCCTTGTTATCATCAGTTAATTAGGCACTACAGTCAGGCATGCATACACTGCACCATTTGCCACGGTAATCAAATGTATTATTCAAATGTGAAACAAAACAAAAGCAACTGCAACTCTGACAGGGAAGAACACAATCTGCCCACACAAAGGTGCCGAGTTAACTTCTTCTAAGAGTTAAAAAGCAGCTCAGGAATATGTTCTACCAACTTCCTCAAACAGCACTGCCTTTTCACTCAGACCTCAGTCGCACTCCTAAGGAAAATACTCTTTTCCAAATTTGATTCACAGACAAGGTGATGACCTCTGCAAGCAAAGACAAGAGTAATGAAAAGCAACTGATAGTGCAGTAGGATACTGTTATGTCTTTAATATAAATATGATAGTGAGACTAATAAATGCACTCTTGACAAAGCATGCTCTCTCATGAGTTGGAAAAAAATGGGAAAAAAGAGAAAGAAGGAAGCAATATGCAACATTTTCCCTGCCCTGAGCTATAACTGCAAGCAAAAATAAAATGAGTAACTGCTCTGCAAATGATGCGATGGCACCGAGTGATAACTACACTTCCCATCTCACTAAGGCTTACACAGCATTACCCTACAGCCTGTCATCTTTCAGTTTACAGGAAATGGGCAGAAGACATTCAATACCAAGTTAAGTAACAAAAACAGGATATTAGCCAGGGAATGTTAGCAAGTTACTGCTTTCTTAATATTCAACTTTTAGACATCATCATGTTCAGAGCATTTATTGCTGTTATGCAACTGAAGACTGACAAGAAAAATCCCACTGGACGTCTTTCAGTTTAGCAAGCTGTGTGTGCCTGAAGTGGTGACTGACTCTTCGTAGGACGTGCCTGCTCCCTGCTATACCCACAGAGAGGGTGAGCAGGGCACGCCACCTAATTCCAGCTTTATAGAAAGACTGGGAGAGATGTGAGAGATGAATGCCAATTAGCCAATATTGTTCCTGGTCTCAACTGCCAAGGTGCTGAAGGACCTGGACAGCAGCAGCACCGCAACTTCCCTTCTCCCTGTGCATGGGGGAATGTGAATTACCATCAGAGTTTCTTTGCAGCTCACGGTTCTTCCAAAACAAATGTGAAAAAAAACCCACCTGAAATGCTGATCATTTCCCATCATAAATCCCAGTGTCCTCCCTTTCTTGAAGCATGGAAGAGTGCCACCAAGGCCAGGGACTCTTCAAACCAGCACAACCATCATTGATTCTGGTCAAGTCCCAGTCTGATAAACCTGAAAGTCTTCTCTTGGATGGAGCATCCCCTTCAGCTCAAGACTTACTTCTGCACAGACCCAAACATATCTGATACTTTCTCATGCCCACGTTGCAGAATCTCCTCTGCTGTACTTCAGGTGGGTTTTGACTCTATACTCTTGCATGACAACTATGGCTTTCTTATGTTAGGCCAAAACACATTTACACTGCAAGGAACACGTTTGCTGAGTGTGCACGTACTGACCAACTTCAATGATTAAATTATTCTACAAGTATCAGTAAAAAGAAGTAATAAAAATAGAAAATTATGTAGCAGAGTATTATCTATTATACTATTATATTGAATATAGCTGCCCTCAAAAGATATATATATCCACAGGGAAAATCAATGCAAACCCCTATTATGTTTTGAATGTGTCTCTTATTCAATCCCTCCCTTTCCCCCACAATATTCCCAATGTTTCACCATCTCAATCAAATACTAGAGGTCTGTCTTCTGATCAAATTAGTCTAACGTGGATCAATATGAAACCTTTGTGCATCTGCAATCTCAGAGTCTTCAGTGTCCGGGCACACAGTAATCTGTGAGAAAGAAGTAATATCTGTTTCTCTGGCACGGAGATTTTCTTTTAGTCAGTCTGTCACTTCCCATTTCAGTTAACAAAATGTTGAATGCAGCTCATCCTTGGACAAATATTACAGCTCTATAGAGTACAAAATGGGCAGAATTGTTTCAGAGTGCAGGTTTAATATAAAAAAAAAGAGACCGGCAAGAAATTCCACAAACTTCAGAACAGAGAGATACATAAATAACACTAGCCATACACCTTCATTTTCCCCAATCCTTTCAGTAATGCGTGATACTTATTTCAGTAGAGAAATAAAAAAAAAGGACAATAGAAGCTGTGTGAATGAAACAAGCAAACAAGAAATCAACTAGAGGCAAACCAACTTTCTGGCCTTGCAAACAGACCTTGTTTTCCTCCTAATCAATGCAAAGTTTTACAATGATCACAACAGAAGACCTGACTACTAAATCAGTTAAACATTCATCTTGCTTATACAAACAGGTATCTTTTCATGATCTAGGGGTGACAGTGTCTTGTGGTCAAGGAACAAAACATATGGACTGATCATTGGTGTGGGTACACACACCAAAAAGTACAGCATTCTGCAGAATGAAGTCTGTCTAGTCCTCTATGTTTTACTGCCTTTACAGCTGTCAGACTTATTTAGCTGGAATTTCCAGGGAGAATGAAGCAACTAATAACCACCTGGGATTCACAGCTTGCTGTGTGTGTTACCCAGTTTACGTCCGCACTGCCTGCTGCTTCAGAGACTCCCTGTCACACCTCTGGGACCTTTGTCGAGGATTAATAACAATGCTCACCCTATGAAAGCTCATGCAGCTATTTGATGTGTCAAGAGAGGAATGGCTACATATGGAAAGTCAGCAGCATTCCTGTCACACTAAAATCGCTTAAGTATGTGAAATTACAAAAAAATATTTTTCCTTTGTTATTGTTCCACCTTTCACTCCTCATCCCATAAGGCAGAGACATCGCTGGAGTCACACACCAAGGCTTCTTAGACATTGGTTTGCATCCACCTGAACTTTTCCTGATTTCTGCTACCCCGTGGAACACCTCACACTACACCTACAGATGCAGTGAGGACATGTAGTTCTCATCATCTAAACAAAAACATCCACCCCTCTCTGATGACAATTCAGATCTTTCAGAGCCTTCCCGCTTTCTTCACCGCGCAGGATGTAGCACGGCCCGTTGTCCCACAGAGTCACAGCAGCTCTACCCTTCACCTGGGCACAGCAAACACAGCGCTCCCCCAACGGGGCTCTGGGTGCTGCGCTGTGCGTCTGAGAACTTGGTTCTCATCACTTTGAAGATAGGCATTGACCTCTCTTGGTCCTGGGTTGCTTATGTCATCAGATAAAACCACAACAAAGTCTGCCTTTTGTTGGAATGCCCCGTGAAATTAATAAAAAGGGAAATACAAAATATCAAGTTTAAATTCTTTCACCTATTCATTTCAATGAAGAGATAACAAGCTTTTTCTCCATAATTAAAAGTATGAGTTTAGTTATTCACTACCCTTACTTTCCAATCAGAGGTTTTTTATAAACCGAACATGAATTAACTCTCCTCTTAGAGATATTTCCATTTGAAACACTTCTTAGTGGTAATAGAACTAACTTTGTACATTCTCCTGCCCCCAAACAAGAGAGAAAAATGTGCCTTAAGTAGCAAATCCTGTTGATGGCATATACAAAAATCTAGAAATAAAGTTGGGCTTCCACATCTGCATAATTCACAACTGTCAATTAAATCTCTCCAGACGATCTTTAAATTATAAAGCCAGAATTTTAGATTAAATGTCACTTGAAAAGCTCAAATAGGGCATATTTTCTTTCAGATTCCCAAAGTTGTAATATGGCTTATTGATGCATAACATAAAAATTGATTTTCAAGAATAAGGGTCAACATGGCCCCCCAGCATTATCGTGAGAAACTCAATTTAGTATTTCAGCCTCTTATTTTAAGATATTGCCATTTTATCATTTTTTTCCACACTTTAATTTGTTTGATTATTAGGCAAATACCATATCAAAGCAGTGAGACTAAAGAGAAATTTCACGCTCTTGAACTTCAGTGAGGAATGCCCATCAGCAAAACAGTGAACACAATACAATCTTGCATTTCTAAGACTCATCTCAGTCCCAAAGAGAGCAGGTAGGTGGTGCTTAGAAAAATACAGATGTCTGGGAAGACTAAGTGCATTATGAGAAGGCTTTTCTTTCATACAGCTATAATTTCCTGATTATAATAGTGTCACATGATTATTTTTTTCCCTACATCAGCAGGAAATAACAACACTTCGGGATTTTAACAGTCTCTCTGTATGTGTAAAATAAATTAAACATATAGTATTCTGCATTATCTTTCAATGGGATTGTGCTCCGAATGGGGATGGATATGATTATAGTTTTAGCTTTTCCTCTTTTGCATTTAGAACATTTTTCCCCTGCTCACACTGATAGAATAAAAAAACCCCACCTAACAAACAAAAAAACCCTCACACAAGTATCCTCAATCCACTAAAATAAATACTCCTGTTATATATTCTGTTGCTTCAACAATGAATAAAGCAACCATGCAGGTTTACAATATCAATTCACAGGGCTCTTTCTGCTTCAGTGAGCTGTTACTGAAAGGTTCAGAACAAAGCTACAGGCAGATCGGACAAAGCTGCTGTAACAGGATTTACATTACACTCAGACTGATAAGACCACATCAGAGAACTGCTCCGTCTTCAGCACCTTTGATTAGAATAGCACAAGGACTGCGAGCGTTTTGGCTCTGAGCGCCCGATCACAGCATCTGTATTACACCTACCAGCTTAAATGTTGATCTAATCTTACATCGGTAGGATAATTTATATTTCCTCTTTTTCCTTTCCTCCCTCTCTCTGTCAAGTGGGATAGCAATAAACTGGGAACCCCAGAAAGCTGTAGTAACACTGGGCTATCTATCACACACGCAGAGATATGGAAAGGCACAAGAAAATACCAACATTTCTTGAGATCTAAAGCAATTAAAATACATACAAACGATTAGTTGAATCTTTCTGGTGTAAGGGGAGGAACACGACAAGGAAGATCACATCCCATGGGAAAGCAAACATTGCTTGATAAATAATTAATTAAACACTGCCAGGTGAAGTCACCACCACAGATTTCTTACAAACAAGGAGTTTCTCTGCACAGACTTAGCTACAGTCACATTTCTGAACATATTTCTGCTTAAAAGCACAGCTACATTTTAGTTTTTTGCTTTCTTTTCCCCCTGACCACATCTATCTTCACAACCCACACCGATCACGCCGGACCGCCCCAAAGAACCTTTGCGCTGCAGTTTTACTGTCGAACAATCAATAAAAATTCAAATATAAACCATTTGTGCATGACAAGAAACTCGAGGCTTTAATTAAATAAAGCAAATCAGACAGCGTTTCCAGCGTGCAACGCCACTGTGGCAGCGCTCAGCAATTACCCGCTACGCCGCGATTCCCCTCAAGTTCCCTGCCCACCGCAGGAGCTCGCAAAGGGGTTGCTTCACCAGCGCTAGCTGATGCTGATCACACCTTTCCTGGCAACCTGAGCCTGCGCTGCCCATGATCCAGCCTTTTTGACTTAAAACATCCAAATGCTTGAGCAACAGTTCAACGATAACTATAGCAATTAAAACGCATGTTGCTTTTTATGTCATAAGCACAAGGGTTGAACTCACCGGGGAGGATAGGAACTGCTCTGCGCCAAGTCTCTGAATTGATTCCTGCTGCTACGAGCGCTGAGTGCCTGAGCATTGTGCACTGCACCGTTGTAAGCAGTGACAAGTTTGGGGCTCTTATTACCACAAGCAAAACCTGTCTTTTGGAAGCACGTTTTCTTCCCAGAATGAGACAAAACCTGAAACAGAACTGATGTGTGCTGTGCAAAACTCCTGACTCAGCACAACAAAAAGCAAACAAAGGAAAGAAACATCTTTTCCAAAGTTAGCAGGAATAAAATGTATACAGAAACTCTGCTGATTGGAATGAAAAAAACCACAAAACAATGCCAAGCTACCAAATACACTAAACTTTAGTAAGTTGAACACCTTGCTAAAAAAAAAAAAACCTCATCACCTAAATTAAGACAGCAACATAGAGGATTATATACAAAAGTCTATATTATTCACATTGTGTTATTCACCTATAGCCTGTTAACAAATAACATTAAAAGAGTGCATTATTCACTCACAGCACATTATTTGTTAACAAACTATAGGTGAAAAAAAATAACAAGTAGTGCATTTTTATCAGCTTGATACCTGTAAATGATGGTACTCTGCCTCAAACTGCTTGATTCCTAGTGCCTAGTTAGAAAGCAAAGGGGGTATGTTCTCAACCATGAAGGGAAGATGCTCCTGGAAGAGGTTTAATCCCAATATTCACGAAAGCCTGAACACTTGTTCCAAGCAACTTCCACTTCATCTGTAAACTTTGCTTTGGCTGTCTGTTCTTTGGCAGCACCTGGTGGAATTTGGATCAAACTACAATAATAATGTGAAAGAAGTTACTGCAACTCCAGTGTTTTTTTGTATAAATCCTTCTAATAAAGCTGCTTCTTAAGCTAGTCACAAAGCAACGAACTTTGAATTAACGTGAAAACGGGGAATTTCTTGTGTTTTACAAAACATCAGTGGGCATTTCTGCAATATCAAATCCTGTGTAAAGATAACTACAGTATCTGGCTTTAGTCTTGCGATTAATAGGCAGCTGCTTTTGCACTATTCTAGTGAAAAAAAAGAACAACAAAGAACATTTTTAAATGCCATTCATCTAATACAAGCTGGAGGAAATAAAATATTTCATATTTAAAATAAATGGTCCCTCATAGTGTCAGGTCAAATCAACTGACATCACACAACCTGCCCCCCCACCCCCCCCCCCCGCACACACACAAAATAGCACACATTTTATACGACACTTTGGAGAAAGTACCAGGTCACATTTTGTACTTGGCTCCGGCAACAACTGGCAAAACCTTTCCAACATAGTCATTAGCAAAGAGCAATCATTCTACTTCGATGTTATCTGCTTGTGCTGCAGAGCTGCTAAAATTATAATGTCCTATCAAAAAGTATTCACGTGGGCAGGGGGAAGGGGGCTCCTCCTCAAAGCAGTACTGTAGGAAGTATTTAGCATAATATGAGCCTGTGGCTGTCAAATTAGTCTCGTTTGAAAAACTGTAATTAACAGAAGGGAGCCTAACATACTTATCATAGTTAGCCACTTGTATTCAAATCACGCTGAAGAGTTTTGAAGCCCAGAAACATCTTTCCCCTCTCTCACCCCCCAATACCAAAGCACTACAGCCCAGCAGTGCTATACCCCTGTAATAACCCTTAAAAAGTATTTGTGATTTAACTTATTTTCTCTTTATACTGTCTAGGAATAAATTAATGATGACTACTGACACAGGTGAAATAATCTGTTACAGAAGACTTTCAACTTATTAAAATTTATGTTAAAACAAAACATGAAGCATAGAAGTAATTCTACCAGTGACCAATATTCATACTTTCTGTAGCAAACTCTTCAACTGCACACAATTTGGGATCCTTACATTTAGAAACACAGTCTGCTTTGCCATTTGGATTTGAGATGCCAGATATTTCTGCTAAGCATTGTTCAGAAATACAGCATGAGATTACCTTCCCAACACATCTTCTGCAACACCTTGCAGACCATTGCTCATCCTCCCAGTCCATCTTTCATATATTCAGCTTACAACCAGGTAATAACGTACGCTGAAAGCTAATCTAAGACATGAGACATATGTCAATAGGCTACTAAAATATCACCGTGACAGAGTATTCTGGCAAGCGTAGACATAACACTCCATTTGAAATCGGCATCTACACTTCAGACAACAGGACCAGAAAGAAAACATTTCCTCCATGCCTTTCACCGGAGCACTTACAGATATTAAGAAACTCAACCTCAGAAAACCACTAAGAGGTCCAATGAAGGGTAAAGTGCTTCACAACCCACCACTTAAAGCTGCCACCTTTCAGGTGAAGCACAGGTGCACCAGGACACCCTATAGCTGCTTTGGACAGAAAATGAAGGAGAAAACCTGCATCCTGTTAAAAGAAAAAAAAATTCTAAGTCACACCTTTAGTGCCATGGTGTTTGATTGTGACATCTCTTAACCAAAACCAGGTGCGACTTCAGCATCCTGGCATTACTAAGAGCCTCCGAGAAATCTTTTTGCAAGTTTTCTGTTCTGATGGAGGGTTTGCTGAGGTCCCATTGACATCAGATGCTTCAGTGGACCAGACAAGACCACAGCAATTTCAGCTTTGTGAGCTGAGCACTCCAAACTAAGTCATGTGCAGGCTCAGAGGACGTATTGAGGATTCAATCTTCAAGGCTGCAGCTTTCCATATGTTTCTGATACCACGAAGAGATACCTCTGTAACCCAGGATCTAGCAAAACTGAGTGAGATGTATTTTTCAAAAAACAGGTTGAGGCTCTTTTTTCATTCTTGGTTCAACTACTTTAAGAAAAGTTTCTATCTAACTTTTCAATGACACTACAACCTCTTTTTTTTTTTTTTTAACAGAACAAGATTTGTGCAAATTAGATCATGCATATCTCTCGTTTACTTTAGATCTGCTGTCAGGAAAAAAGGACAAAGGTACTAGAGAAAAGGTCCAGCAAGTGGAGTTCAAGATTCAATTCCTTTAAATGCATTTACTTGAAGGCTCTAAAAGCCACGTTATAGTTTAATCTTCCCCAAACCATTCAGTTTCTGCTAGATTTAGCACTTTTGTCCCTTTGTATTCACAGACTTCACATAGCTTCTCCCAGGCTGGCAGGCCAACATATTAGAAATAAAATGCAATTCTGGTATCTGACACTTCAATTTAGCTTCTCCAGTAGCAAAGATCATCAACTGCACTGCTTTCTCCCATGACAGAAGATCACCTAAATATCACTTAACTGATGTGAGCTCTGTTGGTAATGCATACACTGTCTCCCCACTACATTACCACCATGCTGCCTAGAACAAAAATCAATTTTTAATTGACTGGATTATTTGAGGAATGTGGCCCATCCACTGTGCACTGCTGATAGATTCTCCTAGTTTTTCTGTCAGCAAAGACTGTAAAATTTCAAGCAACTTCAATACAGTAATTCGAGAATTTATCCAGAAGCCATATGAACAGAACACCACCAGAGTTCTTTTTCAGTCCAGCCCCTCCATTATTCTCTTTCTTGGCTAGCAAAGTTAGGGCTCTAAGCCACAGCACAAGCAAAAAGCCACCCAACACTGACCTAGCAAAGCCAATAAGGTTTTCTTTGAAATGAAAATTATGCAAGGGATGCAAATGTGTAAGGAATATGGAGTTCTATGATGGGCTCAAAAGACTCCTTTTCAGTTGGTACCAAGAGTGGATTAGGTGGAGTATCAAAACTGCAAGATATAAGAGCAAACTGCCATACATGGCCCCAGCAGCAGCCACAGTATGATTTCTCCACTTATTACTGCTTTCGTCAATTATCTTGGCTGCCCTGAGATAGGCACCCAAGCCATTAACGCAAAGGGCTGACATTGAAAAGAAACATTATACAAATGAAAACACTGGGGTAAGCGTGTACAAAATACTTGACACTTTATCAGTATACATTGCAAGAAGCAGTTGTAGGAAATGCAGGGAAAGGTATTCCATTGACTGTTTCATACAGAGATTATAAAAGTTTTACCACTTCAAGGACTTTTCTGAAAGGTGAGGTATACAATTTCACTAACTTCTATCTCTCCCTTTCTTACTACTCAAACAACAACTGCATCAATGTACTAAAGAGAAGATTTTAGCCTGGTACTGCAACCCTTCCCAGCACACTCAAGTGCCAGTCCTGCACTGGTCTCACATGAGTTTTAATTGACTAATTCTGATCAATGTAAAAAATCAATACAGTTTCAGAAATCCACAGATTTAAAACACTGATTTCTTGCCAGTAAAGATATATATTGAAGACACATTTGGCTTCATGAGTCTCATTTCACAAAGGTCCAAAACATGTCTTTTACTTTAAACACGAGTTTAGATCTCGACTCAGACAGCACCAGGATATTGTATTTTCATGTTCTCTATGTATGAAAGTACCAACATCACTAGCAATTCATAATGACATTACACAGCAATATCACTGGCATTGCAGAGGCTGGTTCAACCAGTGCAGCTGCATTTCAGGAAGGCAGCTGCTGCCCTGCTTCTCTATGAGAGCACCAGGTCACTGGCCCAGCCAGGGAAGGGGGTACTGCAGAGGAAGCTGCATGAGGCATCACTGCTGCTTTGACTGAAGCCAGGCCAACTTGTGCAAGGATAAGACACTGGCAAATGCACACATCCACAGAGGTTTCTGGACTCTCAGGCTGTTATAATCCTCCCATTGCAGCTACTAGATATGCACACTGCTGATTACCTGCAGTGCAGAGCTCCAAAATTAGGAATAATCATCTTTCTACCCAATACAGTGGAATGCGTGGTTTGGAGTGGGCTTTGTGCTGGCTTTATGCAACCTGGGAGAAGACAGAAGTAGCTGACGTTGCACAAAGTCAATGACACTCTAAGGGAACTCCTGAGTCAGGTTACGCCTGGCAGTACAAAGAGAGCCTAGAGAAGTTTCTATCACATCAGCACCCTGTTAGCAAGGCACTTGTGATGCCATACTAAAAAATCCTAGAAGCCAGACTTCCTGGATCATCAAACCATACCCCATATATTTGCTGTCAAAACTCACAGATTCTGGAACTTGATATTCACAGAAAGCTCTCCTCCTCCACTTTAACAACAAACCCAAACTTTGTGTTTTTCAGAGCTCTAGCTGCTTTCAAGCTGCTCCATGAGCTCCACAAGTAGAAAAGAACAAAGACAGTGTTTCAAGTGATTTTCTTTTTTGGTTTTTTTTTTGTTTTATTTCCTGGTGATTCATGGCAGTTCCATACCCAAAGCTTAACCAGATGTCAGATAAAAACAAGCCACCTTTAAATATGAGAAACCATCCAGGTCTCTGAATATTTCAGCAATTGTCAATCATTGCTCCAAAAGAAGCACGTATTTAAAACTAGATTTATACTTTGAAACAAGACAAGAGCATGATCAAGATGACTTTAGAAGGCCAGGTATAAATCAGAGTAGACCCTTTTGCCATATGTTTCAGAATCAGGAGCATGTTTATGGTCCAGGTTGAAACGTGTATTTCAGATGTTACTAACGTCCACTTCTTATACACGACTGTCCTCATTCAAATACTCCTGAACTGCTACAGCCCTAAAAGCATCCTGGACACAATGACTATGATGTCAGGAACACACAGCATGAGTCTAGGACAAATTTCTGCTACTGTCTTTTATATACATTCAAAAAAGTGTTCTGTGACTCTAGAAATACTGTTTAATACGAAGTAACCCATTCTTCTGAATCTATGGTTTCACCTTAGTAACTGCAAACCAGGAACCCTTGAAAGCTCAGGTTTCCACAGCCTCCACTCACAGAAACATGGTTTCCATCTGGAAACTGGAGAATTTCCCCACTCCCTAGGCAGTGGGGAAATTCTCCAATGTTTTCTGGAAGTCTGCACATCTCTCTTGCCATCCTGCCATACCAATCTGCCTTCAGAAGCTCAAGGCTTCTGGTCAGCCTACGCGATTGCCTCCCCTAAAAGTAAAGGAATATCACTAAAGGGATATAGCTAGTCATACCTACATCGTGGTTTCTGATCTTTTTGCTAAAATAAACATCCAAATGTAACAGGAATCTTAAATACTTGAATTAACTGAATTACTTCAAGTAATTAACTTGTAATTTGCTGGCTTCTTAATAGGTCTATTAACTCATCTTCACAATAGGCCTTTCCAATACTGATACAGACCTCTGAAAACAAGCTGCATAGGAAGGAGATTTAGAAAATAAAGAAACATTGGCTTGCTCAACTAATATAAATGACTGGACCTGATCCCTAATGTGAATGAATCCGCAAGCGGCTGTTCCATTAACACTTTGGACTAGCACACCACAGCTCGGCTTTGACAAATTCACAGTGTGGTGTTACAGTCTACAGCACTTAAAAGCCAACCCATGCATTTTAGAAGATTATAGTCAAGCTCTTGTTGATTTGCTGGTCACGATAATTGAAAAATCGTGGATTTTTTTTCCCCCCTTCTTAATGAGGGAAATTTAGCTCATACACAGCTGTGACAGGATACCCCGGGGATGAGTGCACAGTGCAAAAGATTCCAATTTCTTTTTAATAAAACCAGCAATAACGTGTTACTCTTACCCAGTAGGTCCCCTCTATCGATGCTATTTGACAAATAAAGGAAAAAAAAAACGATAGGTTAAAATCAACATTTCCAAAGATTACTTAAATTTCTGGGGATTCATTGGTTTTTCAGAAGTGTGTATCGTCTCTTAAAATGAAGCTTCTGGGTCTAAAATCTGGAATTCAACTGGTGAGACATCAAAGGAAATAGATTCTCCCAGACATAGGAGAAGCATACCAAAACTCATACTAAAAGCCAAAAATCCTGATACTTTTCTCTTCTGATAGCTGACATTTAGACTCTTCATGTTCCTATGCAACTCCAGCAACTGCACATGAATTCTGACCTGGCCCTGTTTTCTGACTAGAAAGCGGCCCTTCAGTAAGAGCCAAAATCAATAGAGGCTGCATTTGTTTGGATGCAGTGCTTGGCTAAAGGTTCCTGCTGCTCAGGGTCACTACAGCCAAACTATTGCTCACCAAGGAGCACACCAACAAGCTTCTGCAGCAGATTTCTGTTCTTAAGATCTGAATTATTCCAAATAAACCTGAATTTTAAAATCAAGTTTATATTCTTTTACTGCTGGTGGGGGGGTGTGTGCACATATAAAGCGCTTGTATAAAACATTAATATTCTTCACCGCTAACAGCATGACCTCAGATGGTAAAATAACGTATCACTGAATCCCCCTCCACCAAATCTATTGTACTTATTCACGTAAAATCAAGCATAATATACTGGTGGGCCAATATAACATCTGCTTCATAGTGAAGGAAAACAAAGGTGCAGATCAGAAAAGATCTGTCCATCACTGAACGGTGATCCAGTGACAGACAGCAGTAGTTAAGCAATGTTGTGTCTTTGCTAAAATACAACTACCAGACTTCAGGACCTTCTGTTGTTATCTATGTAGGACTTCACTCCAGCAGCTGTCTGTGGTTTCCTATCTACTGAAAGCAATGTTTTGGTCACCTGTCTTCTATTTTATTCCTTTTTGATTGATTGATTCTAAAACATCCTTTTTATTTTTTTGTCTCCTTTGTGTATTACAGGACAGACTGCAAAGCTGTCTGTCTCTCTTCTTAGTGTCCTGAAATGCTAAATGTTGCACAGAGCCATTAACAGAACCTGCCACGCAATTTTTTCAGCAGCATGTTTTTGTTCTTTGCATTATGTGCTTATCTTACTTCTATTTTACAGTTTTCTAACATGCTACTTCAAATAGGAAGTGATGGAAAACAGTCTCTGCCTCTGGCTACTCGCAGGCTGCACTCACACACAGAGAATCCTTCAACCCATTTAACCTAGTTCCTCTTTAATGGTGTCTGATAGGAATTTCACGTCCACCCTCAGTTCACAGAGCTGTAGTCCCTTCACCGCATCCCAAATGTGTTTTCCCTAGCTGCAGTCCCTAACAGCAACCCAGTGCCTCTCCTCTCATCATCTTACTGCTTGACACAAGAAACCCCTATGAATTTAATTTAGGTATATGTACTGGTAAAAACAGACTTAGTGTAACTCAGACATCTATTCTTCATTACTTCAAGCATTCATTTAATAATGCTAGTCTATTAATCTGATGAATGCTAAGTACAGGACAATGTGCAGATACCTAATTTTACCCAGAGGGAAACCAAACAATTTCCAAAAAAGCCATCACTTACTGCTGCTCTCTGCTGCTATTTCAGAAATGCTTTTGTCCCTTGGATACATTCAGAAAGCTTTCCACAACTCTACAAATGCATCTTTTTAATAACAGTGCCACATAATTCTTCAATGCTACGCAGCAATGAAAAAGTGCAAATGTTTTATCTATCCCCAAAACAAAGGTAATAAGGCTTTGTCTTTGCTTTTTTTGTGCCTGCTTTAAGCATTTACCTTAATGAGCTTTGTTTCTTTGTACCTCCAGAGATTAGTATTCTGCCCAACAAAACAATTTATTGCCCAAAATGTTACTACTGCTGATAAAATCTCAGCTTCTCCAATACTTCTGGCTTGACAGCTAATACCCTAATGTTTCATTTACAGCTGAACAAAGCAGCTTATCTCTACTAAAAGGGGAATTAGTTAGTAGTAAGAAATAATTTCAATCATCTGTTCTGCTTCCAAAGTAAAGTGATGACTTGTGCATTCTTGCTTCTATCTGATGACAGGTATGTTGCAGTTCTCGGAATACAGAACAGGTCTGTCACATAAGCTTTGTAATTCGTACAATGCAGCTACATGGATTAGGGAAGAGTCAGGTCTCTGCTGTCAAAAAAATCTGCCATCAGCACTGTGCAGTCAGCACTTCTACCTTACAGATAGGGCACGGACGCCGGGGGGAAAAATCGGGTCTGATCAATAAAAAGCATCATTTTGTATCTGCAGTGCTTCGTTATATTCCAACAACTATAGATGTGAAAATCCCTATTAGTAATGGAATAGGTTTTGTTGAAAAGGAGTGTGCTCTGCAAAACAAGGCTTTGGGTTTGATTCCTTATTATGCAAGGAAGGTGACTTTCCAATTCTGCTAAAACATGCATAGACGTGGCATTTAGGGACATGGTTCCATGGTGGACCTGCCAGTGCTGGGTTAACAGTTGGACTCCACGATCTTAAAAGTCTCTGAGAGAATTCCATGATTCTATGTAACCAATTATTGATAACTCGGGGAACGAAAACTTACTAAGATTTTATCTACACATCAAATCAGTTGTGGGATTCCTATCCAGAGTTGCTGGTATGTACCTGGAAAACTCTACAGCACAGGACAAAGACTCATTTTTGCTTGACGTGTGAATGACCTTCTTATCCCAACTTCATTTTTTCATGTTGTTACAGAATAAGGTCACCTGAACACTTCAGGGAAAACAGCATAACACTGTATTTTCTCTGTATGTTTTCTCTGTTCTAGTATTTTTTCTAAGTAATAACTTTTTTGCACTGAATTTAAAAGAATTACAGAAATAATTACAACTGTAGTGCCACTTGAGTTCTCTCTTTAATTGGGTGATGATACAATTTATGGGCGCATAATAATTTATAGCTAATGATTTTTACATTCAGTATCAGTTTTATCAGAAAAAGACACCCAATGGATTTCATTTGGATTTTGAAAAAGCTGTGGTTGAAGGTGAAAAATATATAATATTAAAATATTAATACCAGAAAACAAAACAAAATTAAAACAATACTTCAGAATTACCTGGAATGAAATTACATGACATTCTGATGTTAATTTCAACTGGTATATATGTATTTTCCATGTAGTCAGCAGTAGATACCACTGATTTAATTCAGCTTGATATTCTAATACTGTATTACCCATACCTGCCAAACTTGTGCTAACTCTGCAAACTTTCTGCAAGTTCAAGTGAATGAGTTAGGGAAAACATGTCAGTGATTTTAGGCATCACCATATAAAACACATTTTCCAGGATAACAGTGTCAGAAGGCTTGTCAAAAGTAAAATCGGACAGCACCACTGATAGGAAAATTCTACACACAGACTCTCTCTAACTATTCTTATTAATCCTACCTCACATCCTTCGTTTTCAATCACAACTAAATGCTCTAAATCAGTGTAAAAATAAAGTTATATGTTACAGTTAATAACGTAGAGGTGTCCAATATTTGTCATCTGAGGTATGATACCAAACTCGACCTTTCTTAACACGCATTACACTGATCACTTTATGGGCAGTTATATGATCTTTCTTAGTTCCCAAGATATGCCAGACCACCTCTATTGTCCCAGGAATCTGATCCAACTTTATATGGCTAAAAGGTCAGTTTTTTTCTCAGCTATTTTACTTCTATCTATCTTATATTGGTTGTAAAAGGACTGAATGTGCTAAGCAGGTTTTTTTCTGAGGGACATATTTATAAAAACAATAATAAAAATATTAAAAATTATATTACAGAGGATAACCTTACATGATGATTAACCTGAAAAGTAATTTCTTAAAACCTACAATTATACATTAAGTGAGCTTACCAATGAAAATCTTAAATGCTTACTTAGCTGCTGTACCACATGGCAAATTCTACATGACTGACCAAGGGAAAGTCACTATTAATCAAAAGGCTGTGATTGGAGATGAAGTGACAATCGTTTTACACATATTTATGTGGGAACCCAATGGTATTCAGTTAAATGCTGGTAAGATCTAGAAACATTTATCGCTAGCCTGTAACTGTCTCTGAGATTTAAACGTGTCGTAAGAGGAACACCCACACACAGCATTTCAAAACACACCACCAAAAGAATGGGAGAGGCTGAGCAGTTCCTCCAGAAAGGATGTGGTTGGACTTGGCAGCTGCAGGAAGCTGTTACATGAGGTAAACACTCAAGACTGTTTCTTGTCCAAGACATTGTATTCTACTCGTGTGCAATACACAGCTCAGCTAACCACCAGGACAAACCAAACTGCTGATTACTAATTCCACTACACTTCTCCCTTTTTATAACCTTTCCTTACTACCTGTCCTTTCACAATCCCCTAGTCTGGGATATTATCCATTGGAAACTGTTGGGGTTTTAATTTTAAAAGCAAAATTAATTTTATTTCAGACCTTAAAGTGGTTGGAATGAGTTGATAACAACAGGATCACCCAAAATAGCAGCACATTTTCTTCATTTGAAAAGGCAAATATCAACTCCTGCATTTCAGCCTTTTGTTTGCATACATACATACATATCGATGCACACATGCCAGTGACTCCTCACATTGCTTCTATAACAAGCATACATCTAGATCTAATAACAAAAATACAGGCAGAATGCTTTCCATCCATATGAACTGCCAAGGTATACATTGCCTGTATGTTACGTTTACAACGCTTCTCTAGCAGATTGCTTAGCATGAGTAAGTGTTCAAAAAGTCAATGTAGGAAAATATAATGTTTACTTAAGAGTGCAATGAAGGGTTTCAATCTGATAAAAGACATGGAAAAAAATAATTCTACCTACCCTGAAAGGGAAAGGACAATTTTCTTTTTGGTTTAGTAATGATACTCAATAAGAATATGGAGAGACTATAGAAGAAGGTGTAAGCTAATACTGCTGGAACAACAACAATTATATAGACAGCTATGTGTAAAATGAAACTGGGAGAAGATCTGGCATGTAAGATAACTTCATGCACCCTGAAAATAATACCAACAAGGATGTGAACATATATTTACACAAGGCTAAGTCCTGGAGTTCTTGCCTCTTATTTAAAAGCATGAAAATGCTTCTGTGAAGGAGTATTATCAGAATCTTAACGATCATACAGAGTGAAGTGGGATTTTATCCTCATTTATTCCTCATGACAGTAATGATAGCGTCGCCATATGCAGATCTATAAGTCATATTGGGCCTGGAGTAGTTTAATTTTTAGTGCAGGTACTGTGCTGTCATTAATCTTTGAAAATAGTATTAATTTAATGATGCATGCATTAAAAGTGTAAACACGCAGCTACACAAGGTTTAACTCCACTGACCAAATCAGCATTGAGGCATCCCTTCACTAAGACTTCAACTCTGAAATGAAATTTTGCACAAAACACATATTCTTGAAATGTAAATTGCAAGTAAGATTTTACAAGTGAAAATTTTAATTAAGTAGCTGATTCTGCAAATATCAGATTTAGGTTTTCAGCCCCGGAGAGGTTACTGTATTTCACATTTAGTATAGGTTTCAAAACATAATATTTTTTCTTGCTCTACACTTACTATTAGTCATTTTTAAAATACAAGGATTTGACAGCATGCAAAAAAAGATGTGGAAAATATCCATTTGCTGTACACTGTGTCAGTTCAATTGTCCATAAATGTTTAAGAAAATGGAAAAATGGTAAGCATGTGGGCTGCATCCATTGACTGTGGTCACTTCTGTTATATTTTTCCACCTCATCACACATTGCGTGAGCTGCATTTCCAATTAACCTTCCCCTGAAATAAGGTAACTTGACACAGCCTACACTTGATTTTCTTTTATACTAATACAAACAATAATTCCTTTATCACATAATAAGATGGGCTATTTTTAATTTTTCTAGAATCCTAGAGCTGACAATAAGCATCACAGGACAGACTGGTGTGGTCCTGAAAACTCTATGAAGCTAAAGGGCCTGAGCAAACATCATAAATGACAAAGTAAGAATTTTCTGTGGTTTCCATGTATAAAAGACAAAGTTTAGGAAAAGTAGGTCTATCACCGAATACAGTAGTAACATGTGAAATACTGAAAATGGATGAGGAAACATAAGATTTCCTATTACTCATGGACAAATTTAGCAGGTTAATCCTATCAACTGCAGGGATTTTGGCAGATGAAAATGCCAGAGCATCTGTGACACTAACTTGTCTTGGAAAGAAAGCAGAACTGGAAGATAATTCCTGAGTTGGTGAGTCCAGTCACCTACTAGGAAGCCACATGATGTCATTTTTCTTAATAAACTGAGGAAACCCTATTTTCAAATCGGGTAACTGCTTGACCTCCTCCAGCCCATGCTCAAACTGGAATCCTGCTCTAGAAACTCCATGATGTGACAAGTGAAGGATACTTTTATCTCTCTCTCTAAATTTTATGGACAGCATATACCTATTTATCTTTGTGCCTTTTAGCTTAAAATGCTGTTCATATCCCTGTTTGCTCCAAAGTATTCGCACTATCCTCTTCTCACCCCTTTCCTTACCTCTCTTCTACTATCATCTGCTCTTCATTCCCCTTATCCTACAGCTCTCATCTGAACCTCTTCCACTTTGTGCCATGATTCACCTGTCATCAGCCTAACATGACATCTGGTTAACTGAAGACATTACACGTACTTCTAAGTCTTGCGTATACTGTTAGAGTTCGAACTAGCAGTGAGCTTGAGGGTAAGAAATATACTTCATAACCCTATATTTGATATTTTAGGGCTATTCTAGTAATTAACAATAACGCTTTAGCCGCCCTGAATATCCATAATGTAGGGTCAAGCATAAAAACATTTGGCCAATAGTGTAGATTTGAAATTAGGCTGTATGGTCTGTTCATGCAAAACAAGCAGCTTCTAAATGTACAGATTGGTTACAGATTAGTTTTACCAGTATGATCAGCCTTTGTTTTCAATATTTCAAATATTGTACTTTTTTAGAATTTTAACTATTATGCCAGTAAAAAGAAATATGCGCAATAACAAGTATCTGTCATTTTAATAACAGGTTCTGTGATTATAGTATGCAAAAACTGCTTAAACAGTTTAAGTATATTCTTTTAAGCATTTGTTCATACCCATATGTTATGCCTGGAGAGCTATTTACTCACTTTGGCTAATTTTCTTTCTAAATACCTCTCTATTTATTATCAAGACCAGCAGTAATTATAGACAAATTATTTTTTAATGAACACACTGGTGTTTCTTTAGACTTTTTGCTATTTTACAACAGGTTACAATGCACATTATACTAATAGTGTGTTTGTTAGTTGGCCACTTCAGGATGAAACTGTTATAACACGGTAAGATAGTAAAAGAACATGATAAAAAGAGAATGCATTCTATTGGATTAATCAACCAGGAAGATTTCCTAATACTTATACCCCCACCCAGCACCACCAGACAGTCATCACAATTCTAGAAAATAATGGATATATAGCTTAATATAATGTAGGACTATTTACTCACTATGGACTATGTTATGTCTGGTCCACCTGGCTGTACACTACAGGATATGGTGATGTCTCGTGAATGTGAGCTCATCAAATGTATGAAACTGCTGCTGTGAGTGCATGGGAAAATACTGTCATCATCTTCTTTGCCTAGCAAAAGATAGAATTGGTATATTTAGCACTTGAGGTCAGGTCCTCAAGAGGAGTAACTTTCGTTGAGCTGTAATGACTTACAGAAGTGAGAGATCTGGTCTTCAGACTGTACAAAATGTTATTCCTTGTCAAGGTACTATACTACTAGAACTGAAGACCAAATCGACGTGAAGTTTGTGGTCTAACAACTTTTTCCAAAAATTCAAAGTAATATTCATCACCCTAACAGTTTTAAGTTTCTGGCAATTCCATAAAATCGTTTTATTACCTGCAGAGCTTTTGACCAATGAGATACTCATCACGCATTTATAATTAAACATCACTAATATATGAGCAACATCATCCACAAATACATCTCATTTGCCAATACAGAATCACTTTAAATTTGAATCACATTTAGCTTTCTTCATTATTCAGGAAGGGTATGCATGAGTCTGTTTAACTGCTGTTCCTTATATACCAATTAATGTAAGTACTATAAGTATGCAAGTTACTGTAAACTGTAAAAGAGGTTGACTTATTTTTGAATACATAAGATGTGCCTGAAAGAAAAACACAAGTAAAAACCTTATTTTCTTCTATTTTCAAAAGAACTCTTTGCTTATAGGTATATTTTAGAGGTTAGTGCTCAATAATTAACACAAATGGAAATAAGAGTATCATTGAACAAGCTTAGTGTAAAAAAATTCTATAACCATAAATTATGTGTACTTTACACTACATAAACACATGGGTATTTCTTAATGTAAAAATTATACAGATAACTTCTGTATAAACAGACATAAATGCATATGTATGTACGAGGTACTTCAAGGAATTGTAACACTGGAATTTGAAATTTAAAAATTTATCAGATAAACTCACCACCTAAAGGTACTACATAATCTCGTAGATGACTTATCAAATACATGGATCTATGAAAAATATAAATAATTACATACATCTGTCAAGTAAAATACATATCTGACTGCCAAAAGCTAGGGAAGCACACTGAAGCTATATAAACACTTCATATTTTACTCAGGCACAGTATATTTTCAAGACTGCAACTAATTTTATTAGGTATTATCATATCTAGGAACTGAAGATTGGAATTTATTTTACTGATAATGATAACTAACACTGGTTCCATAATACAAAGGACACTGAGAAAATTACATAAATGGCAAATAAAGATGCTCAGGAGATAAATACCAAATATTTCACAGTAATAAGTCTCTTTCTCCTTAGATCTTGTGTTGGTAGACCAGGCTGAGATTCTCCCAACCCCCTTATCACATAGCATATGCCACAGTTTTGTGGGGGGTTTCATGTTTTATTTATTTAAATCTTGCTAGCCACTTCAGCAGAGTGTTTTAAGTCCACCAAACCTGAGGTTCCAAACCACATTTTTCACTCCGACATCTACAGCCTCACTTTTAGCCAATTCTGTCTACATTCCCTTCTGCTCCGATTTCAACCATTGTTGCCTCACCTCTACTCCTCACAGTGTTGCTCAGCAGTTTCCATGGAGAAACTCACAGAAACATCTAGAGCCAGCCCTTAAAATCATGTGGAAATTCCAGGAAGTTTTCAGATGCATGTTCTGAACACACAGAACTTCAGTGGGAACATGGGCTTTTTCATAGATATTAGTGAGCTCCCAAGTCTCACCAGAACAGAACACCTACACAAAGGTCCACAGTTTGATTTCCAGACCCAGTGCAATATTTTCAGTGCCCTACCACACTAGAAGATTGCTACGAGCTACAGCAGCTCTTCAGATGCTGCCAGTCACCCAGATCTGCACAAGGAGCAAACTTACAACACGGAGGTCACTGAGTGTGCATCAGCACCAGTGATTTTCATTCACTGCTGATGGAACTTGAATCTGGAGAAGCATGATGAAAATGAACAGGTCTTAAAATAATAGCTTTTCCCTTATTAGACACCTTTATCTCTGCAATGCATTATTATTTTAAGAAACTAAGTAAAAATATTATGTCCTATATTAGCTTATCATTTTTGGCCCATTTATAATCTTCTATTAATTATTTTTTTAAATACTAGTGAAATCTAGATATACTTCACAATGAAAGCCAGTCATTTTAACCTAGTTTCTAAGAGTGAATGGTTCATACAGTATTTTGAATCAAGTTATTAAGAGCTGTTATTCTAAGCAGTTTCCTTTGCTCTTCCAAATTTTGCATTTTCTCCAAAGCATTAAGGAGATAAGACGTATTAGACAAGGATAAAAGAAATTGTGTCATGTGCTCCATTTCTGGTTTTCTTCTTAATTTCTGGCATTAAAAAATAAATTTGCAGTATATTTAACATTGTGAATAAAAATATGACCAGATCACATCATTATGCTAGCCTCTTTTAATCACATCTGAAACTTTTTGTAGATAACATCTTTGTACATTAGATGACCAAAAGGAAATTTAAATTTGAAGAAAATCTGCTCACTGATTTATGATTTTTTAAAAAATACATCAGAAAAGGAACAGCACATGTTACAGAAAGAAAATTATCATGGTCTTTTGTAAGAAAATAGAGAAAAATACTTGAAAACTGACCAAAACACCCCACATATATAGATACACGTAGTATATGAGTGAAAAGTTTTCTCTACTGATGAACATATGAAAATAATTCTCATTGTATTTAAGAAGCAGCTAAGATGCAAAGGAGGGTAAAGTGCCATCGAGAAGTATTTATTGATGCTTGCTTGACACCTGGAAGATTAATTACAGTTCTATTAATACAGGTTGGCAGATTGGATTTAGCAAGCATAATAGGGAGGTAGCTTACATGACATGTGCTGAGCTGAGGGACTACAACCCACAGCACTTAGGGTAAAACAATTTACAAATTGTCAGTTGTCCGTCTGTCGGTCATCATGCAGGATCCTCATCTAGAACCAATCAGAATTAATTCATTTGCTGTGTGAATTTCCTAAAAACCTCACGGTTATCCTAGTGTCAGCACTCTGATAAGCCATGAAAGTCCAGTGAATAGTATCAAAACTGGCATTGAAGTTAGACCACCACTACTTCTATAAGTGGCTTACCCAAATCAATAAAACTATGAGTTCTCTATCCAGCTCACATGAATCACATTCTGTAAATTCGCTCTGATTAATTATTATCTGTATTGTCTTAAATTCATCAATTTGGAAATCTCTGCAGCAGTTCTCAAGTACAAATACCTAAACTAAACTTAGGAGATTTAGGAGGCTTACAGCTTCTTGATTTAATTGCACTACATGTCTAAGTAGAAAGCAATTTAGTCTGAAGTGGTACTTATGCATCACTCCTTTACAGGTTTGCAGTAACACTGCTGGTAAATTCTTGCATTCAACACACTCTGGATTTATACTTTGAGTAGAAATAGAGATGTACACATTTTCCTTTTAATTAAATAGCTTAAAACATGTCCAGTAAGCACATGATCTTTTAATTTTACTAACAATCAAAAAGCAACTCCCCCCCCCCCGATAAATTAATCTGCCATTGTGTTATGAAATTACATGCTGTAAAGTGAAGGAAATATCACAACTTTCTAACACTGTATTATCTATATACAGGAGAACTGTCACTGTTTAATATATGTTAACAAGAATGCCAAGCACTTGCATTTAATTAAAGCTATACATCATTCTGGATAATTAGTAATAATTAAGAAGAATTACCGTCCTAAATAAAGCAAATAATATTATTTCAACTGAAACCTGAAGTCTGAATTCAAAAACCCAAAATAAACTCCTGGGAATGCAAATACGCCATTATGCAAACTGTTTTCTTTAAGTATGATATAATTTATGTAATGAAATAAATCTATGCTGTTAAAATATTTAGCAGAACTGAGAATAATGAGTAGAGATAGGATTAGTTTAATTAGTTTACTGAAATGGAGTTCTTATAGTGGCTAAGTGTGATATATTAGCTTTTGTCACTTGGAATAAAAAAAGAGGTAATTAGTTCTCAGGCAGATATATTGTTTTCTTTGAGGAAGGAATTGTAATATTTTAGCTTGCAGAATAGAAAATAATACATGGAGCATAAAACTTATCTTCTTCATCCAAGAGTACATCTCCAATAAATAAGAAAATAGGAAAACCTTAAGTATTCAGGAGTGTAATCTTGACTATGTAGATTTAATTTACACTGGTACAACTCCATGGATTCAATTGAACTTACTCAAATCGCTCAAGTCCATTCATTGCTTATCCCTGCCTAATTTAAGAGTTCGTAACAAATTTTGTCTCTCTCTTCAGCAGCTACTTCATTACTCAGAAAATCCTGTACTGTTGTCCTAAATCAAGGCTTTCACCAGGCTGATTCAAAATTAGAGAGGAATGTCTTTCTCAGTAATATTTACTGCTGAATCATCAACAAACCCATGATAAGTTCAGGATCCAATTTTATTCTCATAAAAATAAGAAAAAAATAACACTTAAGTATCCTTTTATAGACTATCATTTCACAGCCAGAAAACTACTTAGTGCTAATTGTACATTTCTGAAGACAGCTGTATGGAATATATTTAATAAGGAATACAAAGGAAATTGTTCATCCATATTTTCCAAGAACGTGGTAAATTTTAATTTTGCCTGTTAAGGATGGGAATATTATTCCAATTAAGCAATATGAATGTATTTAAACAAGAATATGAAGGTCCAAGAAATTAACCCTCTATAACAACTGAACATAAAAAAATAGAAACTGTTAACACAAATATAGGAGCAGGAAAACCACAGAGAAGTCGAAGCCCTGCAAAGCCATTAGCTAGATTTTTCAGTTAATAAAGAAGTTATGAATGAACTAAAGAAGTTATGAATGGACCAAATGAATTTCACTTTATACTTTTGAAAGGGTAAACTCTGCTGTGACATACTGAAAGCCTCAGGCCTCAGGGTAATGACACATACCCACCACCGTTTAATTTTTTTTTTTTTTTTTTAAACTATAGTGCTGGGCATGAAGGAGCTATTTAGCATTCTGGGTTATAGAACTTGGATACCATACGCAAGCTTCAAACAGTTCCTAAACTGAAACACAAGTCAATCACAAAAAAGATGACCTCTCCCACTTCTCCAGTTGTACAGATTCACACAAAGCACTTCAGCCAGAAACGCATAATGACTACATGGATATGAAATACAGCTTGTACTTGGGTTCAGCTGGAGAATTCTCACTGATGGTTTGGACTGAGCAATAACATAGACAACCAAGCTCTGAGGGGCACAAGAGACTAAATCATACAAAGTCTTCACTCTCTGTGTATTTGTTAGTTTTACCTCACCTCCCTGATGATTTTGAAAACTGAACCCCCATACTTGCCTCAGAATGGCAGAAGTGCCAAACTTCCTTTAAAATCTCATGACGTTATTATATCAAGCGAGTTGCCATATCCCTATGAGCAAAGTGGGCAGTGTTGTGATTTATTCACCCTGAAAAACCATCACTATTACTAACTGGGAAGTTGAAATACAGAAACACACCACATGCACTACTGCTACTCAAATATGCTGCTTCTCCACAGATAATACAGGGCCCATTGATCTTCTACTGTTAGATTACAAGGAAGCTACATTATAATAATATTCTAAAAATATATTTAGAATAGAATTCTAAAAATCAGTACAGTCATTACTCATCGATATCGTAATGAAGACGGGAGGGAAACTATACAATTTAATTTGCATCTTTTAATTGTAAAGTCCAAACAATAAATTCAAAAGAAATGAACTTGCTGTATGATATGATGAACATAATCAGATCAGAGATGATTTAATAAAACCAAAGCACACAGTTTGGTACTCAAGAGACTGATACATAATTCATAAAGTTGCCACATTTGGTCATTAGGTCAAATATATTAACTAAGTAGTAAGTTATTCTGAGAACTGGCTATGAAGCTAAAAGATTCTTAAACATGAGCAGTGAACATAGAAAAACTTTGGCTTCATTTCTAAATGATATAAATGACTTGTTACTATATGGTTTGCATCAAACTGCAGACTAAACTGATTTTTATGGGTTTCTATACATCCTGTCACATAGGCCCTCTTTCACCTCATCTCATTCCTCCTCCTCCATAGGAAAACACAGTGGACTTTGGCGATTCATAGTCAAAGTGCTGAAATCACACAGGATGATGAAATTCCCTTTACAGTTACCCGTTAGAGAGGATGTGATCCAACATTGGTGCATACATTATAATTCTAGAGATAGCACTAATCTTCAGGTGCTGCTAGGAGCAGTAACTCCACAGAGCTCTACTTGTTATCTCTAAAAGAGAGGACAGTGGGGACAAAGAAGAGGAAAAGAAAAAATTGCAGCAGAAAGATAAGGATGTACTGTAAGAGTATCCAACCCTCAGAACATAATGACAGAGAACTATATGGAAGAACTGACATATGAAGAGGCTCACTTTCTGTCTATTAAAAGTATGACAAGTAAGCCTGACTTGGAGGCATTACAAAGCCAATATGGCACTAGCACTGCAGTTACTAATACTGCTCTGCTCTCCTCCGACCCACCCCCCCCCCCCCCCAACAGGCAGCATTTCATCATTCATTGAAAGCTCCAACAGCCAAGTGAGATTGTCACAGTTTGGTCCCCAAGACCTCACTGGGTTTGTAAATTTTTATGATGCTGGACCCAGCTCAACTCCTGTGTTGTGCCAGTTGGGAAGGCAAGCCTAAAGTCAGTCCTACAGCAAGAGTTAAGAGAAGAATGAACAAGATGGTTAAAGACAGAATACAATGCAAAAAAATCCAGAGACTCAACTGCATAAAATATTCATTTGACAATTAAAGAATCTTTCAACCTTTTTTTTTTAATACAAAAAAAAGAAGAAAAAAGAAAAATGTAACAGTTTGGGGGGAAAATTCTTACAAGCTTCCTAAGGTCTACCTGCACTCCCAGCACTTGTAGCCACCCATTGGAGAACAAATGTCTCTCTCTCCAAGGAACACCACATTCTGCTGTTCAAAACATATCACCTACATAATCTATCTTAGGTACCCTGCCAACAGAAACATTTTGTCTGTGTGGGAACAACTTTTAACCCTTAGGATATCAAACTAGAAATTTAGGACTCTGAGGCACAAAGAAGATGGGACCACCTTGAGGGAATGAGGTGAGTATGTCAGTGAATTACAGAAACCTGACAAGTTTCTGCACTACAAATAGCTTTTTTTACTTCATAGCAAATCCAGGACTATCCCATGTAATACAATTTAAAACAAGACAACAGCATAATGGTGGCAAGATGCAACTGGGGGTACCTGCCCATGCAAACAAGGCCACATCTTACCTATACCCAAGTAAATCATAATTTCTTTTAGTTCTGCTTTTGATTTTTAGTTTAGTCAAGGAAGGGTGCATTTCCAATCACAAATCCTGGCAGTAAATCACAGACAAAATACTACCCAAGCTGACATAACTGTAGGATGTTCCCGCATGGACTCTGTTCAGTGCGGTAAAACAGTATTCTTACTGTTATGCTCCATTATGACACCTCCATTAGTGATGATGATGTACTCTCTGGCTTGAAGAACCCAAATTGGTACACGAGACCACAAGATGACAAATTGTATAAATGCACATGAACGTGGATGCTGATACAATACTAATAAAACATTAATTTCTTTACTTTAGTCAAGCTGTAACAGAAATTAAATATAATGGAAATACATTCTTGTATTTTTTCCGGTCACACACATTTGTTTATATCCATTTTCTTGTAACAAATATAACAAGGTGATCACACCCAACTTCAGCACATTATGCGTTTTTTGTCCATGAATCTGCACGCAAGGCACACACCAGGAAACATATATTAAGCATTTATTCATCGCCTCATTTCCAGCACTCAACTGATAAAAAAGGTTAATACATAATACAGCGTGGCTGCTGGAACAACACAGATGGACTCCATAGCAGTACTACAGGTTGAAGGTCAAACCTGATGATTACAGTAGCCCCTTCTGGACTTCTAGCCTGTGTATTTTATGGAAAAAAAAGTCAAGCTACACTTAAATCACATCTCTTATCTGGAATTTATTCTGTATTCATACCCTTTCTTTTAAGATTATGAAAAGTACTGATTCAGCTCTTTTAATAACTGTTAAAACAGAACTGCTCAAAGAATCCAATTTTCTGTGAACCGAATGGTACAATGAAATGCAGTGTAATCTAAGACATGCCATAGTCTCACCAAAGCTCTTAAATAAATAACCAGTAGGCTTAAATATGATTTCCCCCCACACTTAACTTATATTATATTAAAAGACACAAAACATGAGAAGAGACACCAAGTGATGGAGGAACGGACTCAAGAAAACATCCAATTCTCTGGGTAATGCAACTTGTGAGTATAAAAGGAAGTAATGCAATTACTTTAAAAGCTTTTCTTGAGGCACAGTTCATGCTTTCCACTGTAGAGCCATCAATAGCATGACTCTAGTCTCCTGGTTACCCACAGGTTTTTGAGTCAATATGACTGAGCATGAACAGACTCATACATGAGCACAAGACCTGGGGAATAAAGCAACTGCACCATTATGTGCAGAAATAAAAACTCACAGCTAATATAGTAACATTTAAAACAATTTTTTGTTATTTTGAAATTTGTTTTGGTAAGACTTTATAGTCAGCATATAGACATCTAAAAGCTAGATCTGTAATTGTTAGGGTGCTTGCACAGCTTAAGCCCTAGGCAATTCTCACAATGTAGCCCCACCTTCAGATATTAAACTACTTTTACTTACAAATGTAACATGATACAAATGACTGATTTTCAAATAAGCTATAATCCTCACAATGACTAAGTGATTAAAACAGTCGTTTCCAAACTTTTAGTGTCTGTGACTAATAGTGACATATTTAAAATGCAAACCATGCCTGGCTGCTCAACTGAACTTAGCTAAGTAATTTGTTCAGACCACAAACACACATCCCTCATATGCTATTAAATTATGCCATGTTACACAGTATTAAAATGTTACCCTTAAAGCAACTTGCTGTAATCATTCAACAAGAGTAAGGAAAATAAACTTCAACTGAGGCTGCGTTAAGAAATGTCAACACCTATTCAGGAAAAGAAATCAGTGGCTGACATACAGAATTTCTATCCTCTATGAAATGATTTATAATCACTATAAATTCTATGTTAAAAACAGATGACCACATTTAATGTGCTGTATGTTTTAACAACCTCGAGGAAAGCTTATTTTTTAAATTAATTTTATTCTGATTTAAAAAAACCTTCTTGCGTAAATTGACTAAATTCAACCAAGACAAATTAAAAAAAACAAAAGCAAACAAAAAAAGAACTGACCCACTGCTTTTACTGAGCTATGAAGACTTTGGGACTACCAGTGCCTTATAAGAAAAGCTAAGGGATATTTGCAGTGTTTTATCTGAGGGCTAGCTAGACTCTTCCAAGACAAAACATTGCCTTTAAAGTGCTGCACAAGTGAGGGAAAAATGGATTGGATACATACTGTCAGCCTACACATGGGCTTCTGAGAAGTCTTCTGCCCTTAACACGTATTCTTGGCTGTCTGCCCATGCACATCTGCCTGGAATGGCACAGCACCATACCGACCCTAACTGAATAACGCGATGATGAGATTAGATGAAAAGTCCACTGACAACTACATACACAACAACATGTCCAAAAGCACTCTTTAGAGAATAAACTTGCCACATCTGCAAGACACTTCTCTCACAGAAAACAAATGTTTCAAGACAAAAGCCAGCAACATAGACACAGCAAGTTAAAAATAAATAAATAAATAAAATTGCAATGTCCTCTGGAAGTTGCGTGAAAATCTTCTGGCTTGGAAAGATTTGACCAGTATCTGCAGTGTCTTTCAACACTCAATTATCATTTGTGATTTAAGACTACCAAAAAAAAAAGAGCTAAAGCTCAAGATGATTCAAAAGTGAGGAACTTGTATGTTACTCCCTTTTCTTGCAGAGCAGTATTTCCCAGTAAAGCACAATCGAGCACCAATGTTCTTTTGATTCAATGGTACTGACGAATTTTTGCCTAGGATACAGAAACGTCTTCTTAACAGTACCTATTACTCACTTTTTAGTAGAATTATTGCAAATTGCTTTCATTTCACATAGTCTTGCCAGTCATTCCTGCAGAAAAAGAATGATTGTGAATTCAAAAGCACTAAAAGGTGTCCTACATTTATATCATTTTGCAGTGCCAGAGCCAAACCGCAGATGTACACGCTCTGGCTACCTGTCACTTGTGAGATGCTGTCCTTTTCTGTAGGGATTTTCCTGGAAAGTTACGTAGGCTGACAATCTGCAAATCTCATCATGAATGCAAGGACTCAAAGCTAGCAACCAGTTTCCTACTAGAAACTGCTTTAAAAAAAAAAAAAAAAAAATCACTGCTGAATACCTACACATTCTGAGAGCGACTGCTTTGAAAGAGATGTTAGAGGAGTAGGATGTGCTGCAGAAGAAAAAAGCAAACTTGTTTGCAAGCTTTCTTTTGGTCAGTATGTTGCTCAGCACGCTTATGATTATGCATGTGCATATCTGAGACTACAAAATGAGAATTTAAGAAAAATCAGGCAAAATTTATATTTGGCTGAAAAAAAAATCAACACACAAAAAAAATGAGTCCAGAGACAACCAGTGACTTTTCATTGGCCAACCCCACCTCATCTTTTAGCAGTTTTTTTTAGATATTTAAAAGTGTTGATCATACCCATAACAAAAGGTCACACCAACCAAACACCACACATCACTACCACTGTCAGTTATGATTTTATTTACATTATATTTATATAGAAAAACCAATTGGCAACATTTAAAGCACCACTTTTAAGGTTAAAGAGCTTTTAACTTCTAGGCAATTATCTTTCATACGTACCTAAGAACTCCACACAAACTGACAAACAAGGAAATGCTTTTGGTTTGTAAGATTTTGGAAAAGTCTGAAATTGTAATTTGGCTGTATATCATCTGCTAGCAGACCTGTCCCACACACGCTATATATTTGAAGAACGTATGTTCTTGTGTCTTTAGACAAATGTTTTGTCTAAACCTATCAATATGCAAATCCATATTGATCTTTGTAAATCCAAAATTTCTGAACTTTCAGACAAATATAAGAATCAAAATAACCCTAATTTCACTCCTATATCTAAATCCAAACCTACATCTCAAAAAAACCCCCAAAATGTATTTTATAAAGTCTTTGATGTTCTTGCAAATTAATTGCCACATGTTTGCATTATATTGATGACTGCTTTTTAAAGCAGTAGAGAAAACTACTTTCCCAAGATCCCTGAAGTTTCAAAAATGTCCAGTTTCTTAAAAAAACTGTTGTGAGACAATGGCAGCACAGACTGTCTCACAGACCAAGCAGCTCTGAACCACGCCAGGCAGCCAAAGCACATGGTTTAAGCAGCGGAGGCTGAACCTGTGAGGAGTCAGATCACAGCATTGCTCAGGAGCCCTCTGCCCGCTCCCAGGCTGACGCTGGGTGCACACCAGTGCAGCTGGCAATGCAGGCACAGAAAGTGTCACATTTCCAGCCCAAGCTGGGGAAAACACTTCAGAGCTCACAGACATTCTATTATCAAGAATCCTAGAAGGCAAGTAGTCATTCAAAGAATTAAAACACCCAAACTTTGCACTGTTTCTTCATCCAGTTGAAGCTGGGAAAAGATTGAATGCCTGCTTGTTTTTCTCTGTCTCTGATAGCTGCTTTTTGTTTTAATATAAAAACGCCTTATATTTCTAAATTGCAAAAAGCATCCATTTAGCATCATGTATGCCTTTATTTCCAAGTGTAAGGAAGAGGTTTCAATGCAAGTTCAGCATAAAAATCCATTTTAAATTTTGTTTTCACATTAATAACTGGACTTCCTTTTGCCCCAACAACTCACAAATGTCAAATAACTAAATAACACAGGCACAATAATAGCCCCAAACCCAATAAAGAATAAAGTAGCCTTTCTTGCCTGTCAGAGGACCCCATTTTCTATTCCGAGCAGGCAAGCTGAAAGCACTGCTCTTCTGTCATTCCTTGACAGTTATAGACTAGTTCTGCACCTTATTAAAGATTAAGGTTTGCCCAGGCACTCTCTTTTGGCCATCTCCTGTCCACAGTCCAGCATTTATTACAGGAGAGCTCAAGATTAGTACCATATATTCTGCTTTGAAAGAGTGCCATACCTGAAAATGAGGCCATGTAACCAAATGTCACTGAGCTATTCGAAAAGCACTCAATGAAAGAACAAAGAACATGGTATTTCACTTAATTTAATCTTTCTAGATAGACACATCCTTTGGGTTACATATAGAAATGATTTCTCCTACATAGGCTATTTTTTGTAGATTCCAAAACACAGAGTAAAACTGGTAACAGCATAGTTTTTAACGATTAAAAATAGATTTTTGGTTTGCTAAAACAATTATGAACACAATTCTGGAAGAACTATATAAGGCAGTGTTACATCATATAAGGCAGTGAACACTATGTAATGTGTGTTAACATCTACTACCTGGTGTTGGCCTGATGCAAGTATATTACAGCAAAATTTAGCAGGCTGAGCTGCTACACAGGAAATACTACACATTGTGGGATTTCCACACAATGCTGTGTCCCAGAAAATTTAGCAAAGACCATTTTAATTTCTTGGAGGCCATCATCTGGAATCATCACCCAATTTTTAACCAAAAAGCATTAGAAAGCCTACTGACTGTTGCCTGGACCAGAATTTGAGAAACTGTTTTGTCGATTAGCGTTTTTAGGAGCATTGCTAGTTAATTCTAAACTGATATCCTAAAAAATACTCATTAGACATCATCATACATTTCCAGGCTGCCATTCCACTCCCTGTAACTTTTGAAGGTGTGCTGAAAAGCAACTGTAAGGGAAAACTGTAAATAAACAAAAACTTGTTCTGTCACAGAGCTCTAAAAATATAAACCCAAACCTTTTAAATGGGTTATGGTGGTTTCACTTAAAAAAACATTCCATTTGAAAACATCATTTCCTAGCACTTCAAACAGAAACTATTCAGTAGTATAAAAGTCTCTATCTCCCAGCAAATTTTTACATGAACAGATAAAACCCCACACAGGGTATTGGAAAGGTTTAGGCTACCTTCCATGGATGCTTTTACATCAGTAGAAGTATGACAACCCGAAACATTAAAATGCAAGAAATAAAGGCAGGGAATTCTGCTTACTTAAGGCAGTCATCCATTATTTCCCTTGGTTTTTTTGGGGTTTTTTTTGGGTGGGAAGGTGTTTAAATATTGGTAATTCATAGGAAAGCCTTATCTGTTCAGCCTAGCCTTTATACTAATGACCATCTTCACTCAGGATCTAAACCAACAGAATTTCACTGGACTAATGAGTCTCATAATATTATAGTATAAAGTATTAGATAGATTAATATCAAGTTTAACACATAAAACTTACTGGTCAGCTTGCAAGCAGTGCAGAGCTGGAAGAAGACCCCCTCTGCTGCAGGTACACATATGTTTACACCATGTGTACACAGCCAGCCTTAAGCGATGCTACATTCGTTGAATCAGCCATACTGCTAGCTCTTGATTGTAAATAAATTCTAGGGCTTAGGGCCAGCAACCCATGCTGTAGCTCATTCATTGGGAGCACTGCAGCATACTGGTCTAAGGATGTTTCTTGCAGTGGAAATGGACCCAAATAGCTAGGGATCATGCTCAGAAGCTACTAATGACACTATGAACATGCTTTGTTTGTTATTAAGATAGAAATTAAAACACTGAGATTCTATCTGCTAAATTATTTACTACTTAACGTGAGAAGCATGCTGAAATGTGATTAAATACTGTGTCCTAGGAATTCAGGAAGCTCAGCTATTGATAGGATATATACCAATACAGATTGAAAACACTTTCTTCAAAATGCATGCATAATTATCAGCAGATTATTTTTTCCGTTGCACTTGTCCTCAGAGAAGCAAATCAATGCAGGCCTTTCCCAGCTAGCAATTTGGTGTAAGTTTCCAGTAAAACATCTGACAAAGAAGTATTCAAGCCAATTATACTGTAAAAATAACTAGTGACTGTGGCATCCTGGGGTGGGAGGGAAGAAAGTTAAACAGAGAAAGAAAAGCAAAGGAGAAGAGAAGAATATTCCACAGCTCTAAAACAATTATTTGCTATTGATGTAGAAATATCATTATTCTGAGTACGAGTCAAAATGCATTAACATTCCATCTGCCAATGCTGCAGCAACCATTTTTCTCCATTTCTGTTTGACCTCAAGCCTTTTATGCATAAATGTCAGGGCTCTTTACAATTAATCATGTCTACCACAGACTAATTGTGGACAACAGTAGTGCAATTAACACAAATTTGCTTCAAATATTCATGAACATTCAAAAAGCATTCACTGACACAAGTGTTAGCTACCTAGCCACAAAAACTGAGAATTCTTTTCTCTTATGTTTTCTAGCAGCCTCTGCATTAGGAAGCTAAGCACACCATCAAGGGCGATAGCAAGATTGGAAACAATATTCTACCAAACCTTAAAATATGATTGCCTCAGTGTTATTTGCTACACATGCATGCTAGGAGAAAACAAGCAAAATAGCAAACACAAAAACTATTCCTCTATAAATCTTAAAAGTAGGGTAATCCAGTAAATGTAAAAATACTGAAATATATTGTAATTAAAAAAAATCATTATTCTACCTTAACATATTTTTTAAAAAATATTATTCGTAAACCTGATGAAAGGAAAGAAAAAAAAAAAAGAACAAAAACCTCTTTACAAATTAAAAAATAATTAGACCTCTATTGGCTGTCTAGACTCATTCTTAATACTATGCCTGTTACTTTATTTGTATCTCACTAAGGAACTAATAGCAGAAGTCTCCCTAACCATAGAAAGCTATTTGTGAAGCCTGACCTAAACATAGCAGATGTAATAGACTTTTTAAATTTTTATTATTTTTTTAATACAAGCTTTACATTAAAGAATTTCTTGGACTGTTGTGCTATTTCTAATCAGGCCCCATGGCAAATATTCACCAACCCTCACAGGAATAAACTATTCTCACTTCAAACAATTGTTACAGTTTGAATCCAATTGACTCTAGACAAAAGTACTGAGATAATCAGCATATTAAAGCCAACACTATAACCATATGTTAATTATGTAAATGATTCATTTTAATCAGCTAGAACCATGTAAAGAGTTACAAGGAATGCAAATGTAGGGAGTTATTAAAAATCTCATTATTATTCATCTTGGTTCCATGCGTGAATGTATCCATCCAAACAGATGAATTAATAGTTAGATGAAAGATGAAAGAGCTAGAGGGGAAGTCTGTGGGAAACCATCTGTCTTGCTTTGTATCCCTCCCAGGCTTCAACCATACTGCAATAGCTGCATGGAGAACAACCCCAGAGAAGAACCAATGACGGTCTATACCACCTCTCAACCAGCAGTCAACGCTTCCACAAAAACTTCAGGAAAAAAAAATAAATACATCACAGTTCTCCTCTGTGCCCAAACTGAAATTCTTAGTAGGTCCAGGAGATGGAAAGGGAAACCTGAAGAGTTCAGATGAATCACTACAGGAAAGTGGTTCCACGCTGACCAAAACCACACAGTAAGTACTGATTTATACAAAGGTCCTGAAGTATTTTTAAAAAATTACCTAAAGAAAACCATCTTACAATTATCAGTAATGGTTAAAAGACAGTCAGGAGCTGAGGTTGGTTCTTTCAAGTGTGGGAGAAGTCTTCTCTGGGGGAATACAGAAATATGTTTAACAGTACTGTAAACATCCATCTGGGTCTTCCAAGGAACGTGGGGGAATTGCTACAGACCAAGTCATGTTCCTGAAAGGGTTATTTCTCATTTATCCCATTATCCCAGTTTCCTGTGCAAAGACAACAAATTCTATGCAATAGCCATCATTTGTTTGAAGAAAAGGGTGAAATGCCATTTTCATTCCTGATTGTACTGAAGTTATATCAGGCTCAAGATACAGTGCCACCATGGCTACTATACAAAGAATAAGGATTCACTGGAAAGGTAGCGCTTAAATCCACAGAAGGAATAAAAAGCTTGGCATGTTTAATATAGGTAAGCAAACATTTGGGTAAATCCACCCCACAATTCCACAGAAATCTGAGATAGCATTTCATTTAAAAATACAGATACAATTTACATTTTAAATTCTTGATTAAAGCCAGCTATGACTACTCTGCAGAAAGAACGCAAACTCCATAAACAAAATATATGAAGGATATGATTATAGTGTTTAGTTCATTGCAACACTGAGGAACACATACTTTTCCAATAGATTATTCTCATTTCAATAAAAAAAGTAAACAGAAATAATTTTAAAAATATGTTTGTCAGTGTTGAGGAGCTTTATAAAGCTTTCTTCTTCATACTCTAATTCTTTCATGTTTTCCTGCCTGATGTCTCCTAATGCAGTTTCACTGGAATCATTCTATTTTTGATCTTTAATCCTTTTATATGTTTTTTCTTTGCTTACTCTTGCATGCCTTTGTAGTTTCTGTAATTGGGTCTTTGCACCATTTTAGCAGGGTTTAGCACTGCGCAGCTTGTCAAATGTAAGTAGAAGGGAGAATAATCTATCAGTGGTATAATAAATAAGCAAGTACATTCACATATCGCCAACCTAAAGTGAATGTTTGCCACAAAAAAACCCCCAAATTGTACACAGCAATTTCCTTCACTCTGCAAAGGATGGCGAAGCTTTTATCCATTCTGTAAACCAGAGAAAAAAAAAGTAACAGCACAGTAAGTCCTTTAGATCACAAAGTTTATTTCAACTGGCCACACATGCAGTGAAACAAGACTTCACTAATTTCTTTTTGAGGTACCTGTGTAAATTCAACTTAGGGAAAAGTGCTCGACAGCTTTGCAACTATTGACAGACGTTCTTCTGCAAAGCATGACTTAAGCACATCCTAATGATGATAAACACACCAAGTGAAAAAAGATTATGCCTGCACCAACTGAAATAAAGAGAACTTGTAATTTTTAAGTGCATAGCAAGCCTTTGCTAACTTGAAAAACATCATCAACTCCACCTTATTGAGAAATTTCAGGACAATCTTCAAGTATCGAGTATTTCTCTATAAAAAGCACTTAACCTGCTTTTCTGAATCCTGATAATATTTGCATTTCAGAGAAGCATTCATACAAAATCACTCATAAACTAGCTCCAATCTTAGAAAGCAGCGCTGCATTCCAACCAACCAACTACATTTAAATTTACAACTAAACCCAAGTCCTTTGCACATGTCTCCCAAAGAATGCCACTGCTGAGTCATTTTAACTGCATAATGTATGCAACTACTGAAGAACTTGTCCCTGACAGGATAACATCAGCTGTGACAAGTTTGATGAAATGAAAATACATGATCCATGTTAGGTGACAGAAGAAACAGATCTATCCTCACATGGTCCAGAGAAATCCTCAGCTAGACAAAGAACTATTATTAATAACATATTATTAAGCTGACTGAAAGGAGTTTCCAGCCTTACACTCATGACTTTGTCCACATTACAAGGATCACTTCCTATTTATGCAGGCATTGATGCATAAACCAGAAGAGAGGGGAGAATGGTAAATCACAGTGAAAAAATGAAACTGAAGGAAAAATAATACCATAGTTTTAATTTACTAATGCCTTGTTTAGCATTCTGATGCTTAAAGGAGAAGAGCCTATAATATTATTTTAATCCCCTCAATTCTTGATGATATACATGGAAAGTTATACATGAACTGCCTAATTATTTCTTTACGAGATGTTCTATTAGCTGTATTTTGTGTCTGTGAGTCAGAAGGTCATTCTTTCATCTTTACACATTTCTTACCCCCATGTTGGCCCTTTGCAAACTCTCCCCAGGGCTGGTCAGTGAGAGGCAAAAGCTATCCTCCTCCTCTGTGATTTTCCAGTGAATTCTGCAGGAATGGGATTTGGCAATTGTCATGTCTGGAGACCCTCAAGGAGGCCTGTGAGGTTCCACCACACTTCTCTCTCTCACTCAGCCCTGATTTTCTAACTGGGCTCATTCTGATGGGCATACCACAATGTATTAGCACACTTGTGATTAACTAAGATTAAAAAAATGTCAGGGCAAGAAAACTTCTTAGAGCACAAATGTGGCAGAGAGGGTTTTCTAGTCATTCTCTATAAAGTGATACAAATAAAAACTGGCAAATAAATCCCACTTTGCTAAGGCTCATTTATTTTGCCTTACTTCTCTGTGTTTCTTAATCTCTCTACTTTTCCATGACCATTTATCTGCCTCTTCCTGATCACAGACTATTCTTGATCCATGACTCAGAGTTTCAGATCCTATCATCAATATTAACACTAGTGGAAAACTTGAGAAAATGTGATTATATTTACTGAGTACTAGGATCCTAATTCAGGAAAGCACTTCAGCATGTGCTTTACTGTCATTTCAGTGCTGCCATGAAAAGGAACATCCCTAAACACATGCCACAATGCAGGCTGTCAAATGAAATATGGATTAATTACAATTTGTAACATGACTTTGCAGCGCTGTAGCTTTACATGTATCCAGGTATCATGTTTTGTCATCTATAACTCAAAGTTTACAAAAAAAAAAAAACAAAGGAGAAATCCTCCATTTAAATAATTTCCAGTGATGATCAATCATCAAGGGGAAACTGAGTGCAGGTAACACAACAGATTTTGTTTACTGTAATACAGGTATTTTGTTTACTGTTTTGCTACTGATGTAATTAGTTATCCCTATCAGTAACATGTACCAACTGTGTTGAGGTTATATTTTTTGCTTAAGAAAAGCCCATGCTCTTCTTGTATCTAAATAGCACCTCAAAATTAAGCCTCAGTTGAGCTTCTGATGAAGAAGGGATATGCAAAAACCAGAAAAGAGCTAGCCTGGGCTTTGAATGATTTCATCCTACTTCACAAAACTTGACAGCCACAAAACTGCAGAGGAGGCTTCAGCGTGCTGATTATTTAAATAGATTACTTTACAAATGTCACTTTTTACAAACACACAGGCAACATGATTGCTGTTTCTTTCAGCACTGTATCAGAAATAGACTCAATAAATTGAATGTTTAAAAAAAATCCAAACATTTATGAATCGTTTGAACCTACTGTACTGTGTCTTGTTTACTGCTGCTCTAGGAAGCTTTTTTTTTTTGCAGTAACGTGTTAAATCTCAGAGGGATTATCCTGAAATGAAATTTTTAATAACAGCAAAATAAACTCATCCTTCACAGTGCTGTGTGTCTCATGGCTTGGAGTTAACTCTCACCTCTCCTCCCCACTGTACCTCTGTAACTACTAGCAAAATTTTATTATCTTCTACTATGATTTCAGGTATCTGAAGGGAAGTTATACCTCATACATTATATTCTGTTCTTCTCAAAAAGAGAAATTAGATACCTAAATAATTATGTGGATTTAAAACATTATCCATAAAATTTCACAAAATGTACTAGGCTAAGGGAAACTACAAGGTAAGACTCAAGGAATAAGAATTGCACTACCACAAGAAGAGAAAGCTGAGGTTTACACTATTGACTTCAAGCAGATAATGGGCCACTATAAAAAGGATGGAAATAATGCATTTTCTATGCCCACAGTGCATAAAACAAGAGTGGGAGCTTAAATTACAAAAGGAAAGATTTTAAACTCAAACATTGGGGGGAAAAAAAAGGACACCTTTAGTGCAAGTGTAAAATGCCTGGAGATGTTAGAAAGTCCCTGTCTTAAGCCCAGGCTTGGCAAACATCTGTCAGGAATGACACAGGCAAAGTTGATGCTGCCTGCCAGCAGAGAAGTAGATCACGGGATCCGACAAGGTGCCTGCTTGCCCAGTTTTTCTACATGTCTGTGATAAACACCTCTTCCAGGAGGTGGTACACTTCAAGAGCTTCCTCATGTGTTTGTGGGTGTTTTGCATTTTCAATCTTGCAGATAAAAAACCCAGCAGGAACTGGTGGCTAGAAGTGGATGTAAAAAAGGAACAGCGCCTCACAACATCCCAACGGCAAGGGTAATTAACCATTGAAACGGTTCAGTAGCGTATCTGTGAAACTGATGGGATCAAAATTACTTGGACATTTAAAACAAGATTAAGTATCTTCCAAAAGGTCTGCTTCAAGCCAGTCTCAGGGAAATTCTGTGGCATGTATATTCAAGACGACTGGCTGTATTATCATAATGATCCTTTCTGGCTTGACTGTCTTTGAATCTCTGAATTGGAAATCCCTCTTCCCAGCAAGAAACCTTTCTTATATAAATGTATACATTCACTTGCTGATTCTGAAAATAAATAATAACAAAAAAAAAAAAAGGTTTTGTTACATTAGAGAAAAGGTTTTCATCAGAGTGTGGAATCAATTTTTAAAAAAAATGTTCTATGCCAAGACAGAGAAAGAAAAGGAACCTTTACAGGTTCAATTTGATTTTTCTATTTCTCCCATAGGTAATATATTCAGAGTCTACTGTCCTGTCTGAGAACAAAGCTGAACTATTAAAGCCACAAAGTAGGGACACTGGTTTGGTTTGTTGTGGGGTTTTTTTTCCCCAAATGGTGTGGAGGGTAATGAAGCCTAACTACTACATCTTATTCTTGAATCACAACCGCTATTTAACAAATACCTCTCCTCCAAAGCCCCCCAATAAATCATTTTTACTTAAATTTATAATTTTTAGCTTTCCCTGCCTAAGCAGAATTATGTATGCATACAGAATAACAACGTGGCAAATGTAACAAATATTAAGAATGTGATTTATCGATACAGAGTTTATCCACAGAAAATTAATTCTTTGATTTTAAACATTACGTTAAGGAACTAGTAATTATATGAATGGCATTTTAAACAGTACATTTGAGAATCACCTCAGGAGCTAACAGGTATCCTTCTCAAGAAATACTTCCACAAATACCTTAAAGGCTTGCTTGTATACAGTGCTGCCTGAAAACATGCCTGAAGGTGTCCAATTCACAACTCTCAATCTGTTTTTACGCTGTGGGTGCTTTATCTTTTTTGGTTTTTTGCAATGGACCAGAAGGATGGTACTCAGAAGATAATTCTAATTAATAAAGTGGAAAAAGAAAAAGGTTATGCCATTTGAGTAACAGAGAGGTGGTCCAAATTACATAAAAAAGAAAACATTACTTTAGAAAGAAGGTGAGAGAAGTAATAGAGGCATGTATTATACCTAAAGTAAGAAACATGGGGTAGAAACTGTAATATCACAATAGTTTTACAGAATTGTATTAAGAAAATGAAGCACTGGACAGATAATATGCTCTGTCAGAAAAGACACATACACAAAGAAGAATAAAACTATGAAAGAGAGGCATAAATAATTATGTCGTCTGGCTCTGCCCGAGAACTGCTTTTAAGGATTTCAGGTATCAGATCTTAACGGCCAGAAGTCCGGGGAGGAAAATCTCTACAATGAGTTAATCCAACACAAACTGAAAACGTAAACCAGAAAATCTATCCAGAAGCACAATACTACACAGTTAATAATCTCTCCCACACTAAAGAAGATTCACCAAAGAATGACTGGACTACCTCTTCCCTTTTTGATCTCCCCTTTTTTATTGGAACCAAGAGAATAAAAATACTTTTTTCAGCATTTTGCTATTATTCTACTAGAAGGCTACTTTTATTTAAAAAAATACTTTGTGTAGGTCTGTAAGAATTAACAAAGAACAGTAATGCAAAAGTTAAATTTGCATTATATACCCACACTCAAGATGATGACAGAACAGCATATAAAAAAATACATTTCACAGACACTTCAGCAAGACAATGCTTCTTGTGGACAAGTACCAGAAATAAGCCAAAAGCCAACACAACTTAACATGCACAGGATAATTTTTAAGCACATCTAAAGTCCACACACTGCCAAGCAATGTTCTACGTCCTCCTCAGAAGTCCATGTGCTCCAGAGGACTAACAAGTGATACTTAAGAGATTCCTTCTCATGGGAACAAAGCGTATTTTTCAAAGAACCAGATGATTCTAATTTTCTTATCTTTACAAAACATGAGTAACCATGTATCATCATCATCTGCATGCGAGACTACAGGTCAATGTAGTCCCCATTCCTGCCGTGAGTGAAGATAACATCAGATACTGAACCCTACTGCTATTCACCCAAAGACGAATTTAACAAAGACATTATGTGGATAAGTAAGGCCAGAGAATAACAGGGTAGCAGTATTTGCAGATTTGTGTGTTAGTACAGGAAAATCAGACTAGAATAGCAGGCAGTTTTTGAGTTCGCTTGTGTATTTCAGTGAGAAGACTTGCTGACTGCACAGCCAGTTAGAGAACTTTTATGTTATTAAGAGACAGGCATTACACAACAGGAAAGCAATGTCTGTCGTGCATTGTCATCTTACACACCCCTACCTCCCTCCCCCCCCCAAAAAAAAACCCAAAAAACAAAAGACGACTGATATGAAACATCCACTGACATTTTTAGGTCAACGCACTTTCCTAGAGTCTGTATGATATTCTGATACACCAAAAAACAGTCAATCACTGCAAGTTTTTGAGATACCAGGAAAGGATGCTTTTCCAAAACGGCCAACTATGATGTGTTCAGTTACAATACATATCACAAAATATAAGAGTGGTTCATTCTCAGCATCTTTTTCGACAGTAGATGCTATCACGTCTCTGGAAATGACAAATCCCATTCTGCATAAAAATGTCATACACGATTTCAAAAGTCTGCGGGTCTGCAGCGCTCTCCTCCCTTGACTGCCAGTATGCCTCTGAAATCAAAAAGTAACTCACATTTCAGACATAATATGCAAAAAAGAGGGAAATATATCCCTGTAGTCATCACGAAGAGTTGCCATCATAAAGCTGATTACAGTGACAATTAGACTGAATGTGGAACATTACAAGGCATAATATCGCAAGCTTTTTAACTCAGCTGGCAACTTAATTCCAAATGCCACTCAGAAATCAGATTTCAAGCATTAGCATCCCTGAAATGCATATGAAATTTTCTGATGGATTGAAATTTTCTCTTAAAGATATAGTTTACAGTGCATCAGGGCACAGATCAGAGCTGTCAATCAGGTCTCCTTATGTTTTTCAGAGAGTGACTCTCAAAAATCTACTGCACATGAAAGTTCATATAAACTGCCTTCTTTTCAAATCTGTGCTTCCCCGTTGGGAACACATTCAGCAGACTTGGCTTACAGTACAGGATGTATACACTGGGCTTAATTGTGCCTAACAATCGTCTTGGCCAGTGGAAGGCATTTTCAGATGGGAAATGTGTATGAACATCTGTTACGTTTCCCTATGCCGGATTTTAACTGTTCCTTCATGGAGTAAGGCATAAAAATCAAAGCATTCATTTCTGCAGTAAAAAGACCATGCACTCACTTCAGTCAATCCAGCACAGTATGGCAGTTAAAAATGGTACTCTCTGAGTCCTGCAATGGATTTATTTCATTTCCTATTACAGCAGCGTTCAAAAGGCTCGAGTGCATTTTAACAACTTACGTCTACAAAATAAGTCACCGCAGGAGCTGGCAAAGACAGTTTCCCAGTACACGTTGACCAATGCTGTAATGAAACCAATCCATCTATTTCTTTTCTTACAGAATGATTAGCTTTGAAAAATTTCTTTGAATCATCAACGATTTTAGGTAACCTTTAGAAGTAGTTAGAAGTAAATCATCGAATCACAGAACTGTCTTTGTTGGAAGGGACCTTTCAGATCATCAAGTCCGACCATCAACCTAACCTGCCAAAACCACATGCCCAAGCACTGCATCTACCCATCTTTTAAATCCCTTCAGGGTTGGTGACTTCGCCACCTCATTGGGCAGCCCATTCAATGCCTAACAACCCTCTCTGGGAAGAATTTTTTCCTAATACCCTGTCCTTACATATTCCCTTCATTATATAGATAAAATTTAAAATAGATAAACAAACAAGGAACTAAACTACAGCCATTACTGCAACTGCAGACTTTTAAGGAAAATTAATGGCAAACATAAAAGCTGATTTGACAAGGGAAAACCAAGTAGGAAGAGCAGTTTGCCGAAGACTGGATGTTCTTCTAAGAAAACTGGGCGGGCGTGTTCCAGCCAGCCTTAAGTCCTCTGTCATTACTGGATCCAACTAGTGATAACTGTTAGATTCTCCTAATTGTATCTAGGAGAGAGGGATCTATGTGTCTGAAGTGGAAAGAGAAGACAAGTCACAGAAACTAGATTTTTTAAATTTTATGAGTTGTTCACAGACAGGTTCAGGTATTTTCAAGATTTCAAGTTTGCTTTATTCCAGTTTTAGACATTATAAGGCCAAATGTACCCCCAAAATAAATAATGGGTATAGCTTTGTGTCTAGACAAGAATTTAAAAAGGTAATAATCAAAAGTGTACTTTATTCCTATTTCCAGATGAAAATATGTTCCACTTACACCTCATTTCCCTTGGTGAAAGGAAAGCTTGTGCTACCTTTTCCGTGTTCATCTCTGAACAGACCTTGCACAACTTGTCACAGCTGAACATTCCAGATTGCTCATTATCATTTGTTCTATATCAGGAGAAGGCAGAAAATATTGCTGTACGTCTGAAAGTAATGTTCATTGGAGTGGAGACCCAAGAGTGAAACCCCACTCTGCAGGTTGTACCTGAATAAGCAGCTTTCCAATACAGGACAGTTTCCCAGTATCACAAACTTAAGAACCACTTAGCACTGATTAGTTATTACATATTCCTAATAAAGTAGAAATTATTGAAGATACTGAGGATCAGACCTTTTGAAGTATGGTTCAGGCTCTACAGAATAAAACTGCTGAGACTGTCAAGCTATCCTCACGGCTTTCTTAAGGACTGGGATTTTCTCTTCTGTGTACAATCAGCATCCTTTTCCATTCTACTTTTTTGATGGCTTTAAGTAGTATATACGTTTGAGGATTTTTCCTTTTTTTTAATAAAGGCAAAACTTTTTCATTCTAACAGGGCACTGAAATACGGCAGTAGAGATTTACCTTCTCTCTGTACCTCAAATGCTAGCAAGATCAGATTTATTTTTTTAAAACAGCAATTAAAATAATGGTTTTCAGAACAATTCCAAGTCAAAGAGAAAGATAACCTAGCAAATGTGAGCTTATTTTATCAAGAATGGGTTTTACAGTATTTCTTAAAATACAAAAAAATTATCTATAATCTCTTCTTGCATAAGACAAGATCTAACACATCAGAGAAACAAAAGGAAAACTAAACCTAAAACCCAAACCAAAACAAAAAGCCCCCATAAACCTGGCCAAGCACTAAACTTGCTCTCCTAAAAATAAAACAAAACAAACCCCTGGACACATAAAATATATATCCAACTCTTGATGAATAAGGAACCATTTTGCATAAGGGGTATAAACCCTCAAACTTTCTTTCAGCTAACTAAAGCAGGTCTCACCTCAAGCACATAGGTGAGCATCCAACTCAGCCTAATCATCTGAGTCACATCGACAGAGAAAAGTTCTCTCCATGGAGTAAGGAAGGACTTCTCAGGTTTACTAATGCCCTAGAAGTCAGCATCACACTGAGACTAGGAGGGGAAAAAAGAATGATTCATTCTGTATTATTAACTAGAAGATCCCTCTCAGGTGCAGGAAGACCTGCTTTCCCTCACCTCTAGTCACCTTGTAGTTCTCAACTAAATGTCATCCTTCTTGCTTTTGACCAACTATGTGGTTATAACTTTTAAAAAGCTTGACAGTGGTGGTTTGGGATTTTTTTTAAATCCTGTTCTTATCACTCTGGAATTCTGACTTATGCTCTGGTTCTGATTTAATGTAACTCTAAGATTTTTCTCTAAGAAGGTAAGTAAAATGTTTGGAAACTCCCTTCATTCTCTTTCTTGCTTCCACGTATCAACATGATTTGTTCTCCAAGTGTTAGCTTGCATACGGTAGAAGAGTCAGAAAATATGAAGACAGCTGATGGGTACCTGTGCAGCTGCTGGTAACGCTCATAGGGGGTCTATGTACTGCATTTGGTGGATGAGAAACTTAACATGAACTGACAATGCGTGCTCACAGCCCAGACGGCCAACTGTATCCAGGGCTGCATCAAAAGGAGCATGGCCAGCAGGTCAAGGGAGGTGATTCTGCCTCTCTACTTTACTCTAGTAAGACCCCACCTTGAGTACTATGTCCAGTTCTGGAGTCCCCAGCAAGAGGAGAATGTGGAACTGTAGGAATGGGTACAGAGGAGGGCCATGAAGATGATTAGAGGGCTGGACCACACAGAGGGCTGAAGTACATAGATGACTATGAAGACAGGCTGAGAGAATTGGGCTTGCTCAGCCTGGAGAAGAAAAGGCTCCGGGGAGATCTTATAGCACCTTCTAGTACTTGAATGGGGCCTACAAGAAAGCTGAGGAGGGACTTTTTAGAGGGCCATGTAGTGATAGGATGAGCGGGGAATGGTTTTATGTTGGAAGGGGGCAGATTTAAATTGGATACTAGGAAAAAATTCTTCACTATGAGGGTGGTGAGGCACAGGAACAGGTTGCCCAGGGAAGTGGTGGATGTCCCCCTCCCTGGAAGTGTTCAAGGCCAGGTTGGATGGGACCTGGAGCAGCCTGGTCTAGTGAGAGGTGTCCCTGCCCATGGCAGGGGGGGTTTGGAACTAGATGATCTTTACAGTCCCTTCCAGCCCTAACCATTCTATGGTTCTATGATTTTGGCAGCCACTCTCTTACTTTAGTCAGATGGCTGACAGTCTGCATGTCCAAGATGGCTGGAGAGGCATTTTGTTGTATTTGCTAGATATTTGGATGTTGCAGAGAAAGCAAGGTGTCACACAGTTATAGTAACATAAGATATAAACCATCTACCATTTTCTCCTCAATTCCATTTAAATATTACTAATTAGCATACAGGGGGCACTACATGCCTTTGCAACAGAATCACAATGTAAGGCCAGACAAAACAAAACCGGACTTCTAGCACTAAAAGCACTGGGGTACCGATCATTTTACCAGATTTTTAATCTTTCAGATTTCAAAAAAAAAATATCAGCATCAGTTAACTGTGAGTATTTTTTGCTTTATCCTAATGTGAAATAAGTTCCTTTTATTTAAGGATACTTTCCAATAAAGTCTGAATAACATTTCCTTGAAACATAAAATTTATTTTACATAATTCAAAGATTTTCAACAAAAATCTTAAAAGGCAGAATATGAACCGTTCTAACTCTTGAATAATGGGACAAGAGACTTTTACTCTGTTCTCAGCTTGATCAGCAGTAAAACAATATGCAGATAAAAAAATAAAGACATTCTTTATTGATTTAATAAAACCATCAGAATTAAAGAGGATTAAATCATCCTCCAAGGTATCTCGCTCATCTATCTCTGGGCACAAGAGGAAGAGAAGGAGCCAGGGCGTCAGAATTTACCATAATCCAAAATAATCTGAGTCTCATGAAACACAAGAGGAAACTCTGGCAGAGAATATTTACCTGGATCAAATTCCTATTATCTATTTACAGTGTTCATGACCTGTCACTACACTAAAAGAACTCCAATTTTTTTCAAATTAGCTGTGAACCCTCTCATGCTCTTTAGGACAGCTGTGATAGCTAGCTGACAAATAGAGCCAGCTGTGATTCCATCTCTCACCTAGTAATAGCACAGTTCAAATCCAATCCCCAATTACTTCATCTGAAACTATTTATATTTTAAATTATGAGATCCTTACTATTTTTTTCTAAAGCCTGGCCTTTTGAATTGGACACTTAGAGTGTTTTTACAACACCCTTATTGAAATCAGGTCTGAGGAAACACTTACTTGCATAGCTCAGTTAAAAACCAAAAACAAATAAACAGAACCAAGCAAGCAAACAGACAAATTATGAATCTGGGTTTCCAGCTTTAGCTCCTGTAACACAAGATAACTTATCAGAGGATGAATAGGTAAAATATTCAAGCCAACTCCATAAAATAATTGTGTTATATTTAGCTATGCAAGCATATTTTCATATCAATTGTGTATCATTTAACTGAAAGCAATAGAACTTGAAAGTTTATCTTTTGGAATAATTTTGCGATCAGAATTTTAATTATTGATGATTATGCATGAGATGAGTGAAGAAAACAAAAAATCAGCTGAAATTCCGGATTCTTGGAAATTGCCATGTCAGCTTACTGGCCTCTGGTCACAGAAGCCAAATCAAATAATCTGCTTTTGTAGAGAATCCAAATCTTAAAGGTTTTGTCTTATTCAGGGAATAAATAAAGAGAAACTGGCCTGATGAAAATTATTCTCTTTATAGAAACTATTCTGTTCATACAAACTCAAACATCCTTTTATTTATTCCACTTCAAAACCACTGCAGATGCTGCAGCCATGAAGGCCAAGACTTACTGTTTCTTCCCATACTAAACTACTCTGCTGAAGTCATCCAACACACAAGCCAGTGATCAGAATTACATATCCTGAAATCTAAAATTCACTAACACTGACACTGCATGCAAAAGTGGGACAGGGAAAAATCCTGTCTTTGGACTATTGCCTGACTCATCTGAATTATGTTACTCATTGTTTTCCAATAAAAAAAGGCTAGGGAGACAAAATTATGCAGATGGGAGGAGCGAATAAAGACTTGTTCCTTACTTCAAACTAAAACTACTTAGACAGGCAACCCTTATCACTCAGAAAGTCTTTCTGGGCAATGGGAAAACCATTCCCTGCCATTGCCCCTCCTCACCTTCCCCCCGAGGTCCACTCAGCAGGTATTTTGTAACAACAGTTTTAAAGAACACAACTCTTGCAATTTCAATAAAGACTTGCATGCTGCCTGTAGCCTCTAGAGCAAAGGACAGGTTTCACACGGAATTCATGCCAGCTACACTGCTTGATCCATGTAAAAAAAAAAAATCTGAAGTTGTATTTCAAGATGCTTAAACATTGATAACTGAATAGTTTTGTAAAGAAAGCAACACAGACCAGATATATTACCACCACCACCTTACAGCTCCTATTAAAAGCTTTTTTGATACTGAAGGGAGAAAAATTGTGCAACTCAGAATGAGACCAAATTTTAGATATACTCTCTCAAAACCAGAACAAAACTCAGATGAAAAGTGATTGCAGTAGTAAAACATGTTAGTCCTAATCTCAGGGCGCTGGGAGTACAGTACTAGTAAAACGAGACCCTTATCACCTGCAAAGGGAGAACACCACAATCAAGCCAGAATAAATCAGCATCCAAGGTAAATCATCTACTTACTGCATCTCAAATAGGCAATTCAGCCAATGTAAACAGAAATCATGCACCGTGTTCCACGAGATCATAATCGCGAAAGAACCGCAACAACTCTACACCACTTCAGGCAACGCGGGAAGAACTACAACGTCTCATCAGTTCTGTTTCAAATGCATTATTCAAATAAAACCTACTAAATTACAAAAGCTGCTTTAATAGAAGCTAACACAAAACATATCCACAACATTTTCCAAACCTCAACTGCTCAGAAAGTAAGCGTGCTTTAGCAGGTAACCCAACACCCTGGCATCGACAAGGACTCCGCACGTACTCGCTGCTAGCACTTCCCAACTCAGCCATAAAACCAGGATTGTACAGATGGATAAAGAGGGAACTGCAAAGAAGCCTGCACCACTTTCTTCACAGCATATTCTAGGCAATTCTCTCACTTTAGTCCCAAAATAAAATGGAACTGTTTCCAGATCACCACTTTTCCAGTTGTCAGTCAAACACACAAGTTAACCAGTTATGGCAAATCAGATGCAGAGATATAATCAAAATATCTTTTGAATAATTTAAGCTTAAGAACGATGTACTTACAAGTACAGCAATTCCAAGTATATTAACAGAGTGAATCAACAGCCATCTATCTCCTACTTTTCTTCTAACCCCCTTTGTCAGCACACAAGTAAATAAGCAAATAAAAGTTGAAGAAAAGGTTTTAGCTTCGCTGCCTGAAATCTTTAACAGTGAACATAAGCTTACAGCCTCAGAACAATTAGAGTTTTCTGAAAGCATACTTCAGAAGACATAGACTATATTCAGAAAAAAATCCTCACCTTTTTAATTTTGTATTGAATCAAATTGTCTCTTTAAAATTTTCCAGTAGTTTACTGAAAAGTCTAAGCAATTCCAACTCTAACTGTATTTATAATAATGCATATGAACTCTTTTCTCTGCTAAATGAAAGCTGAGCCACCTACACCAGCCATGTAATAAACAATTTAGCATCCATCACTAAAATGTCGTATACTGCACTTGTGCTTGTACTATATTTTATCATGATCCTAACACTCCACATTATCCAGAGCAACTGCAAAGATTTCCTGTCCCTAAAACACTCAAAGCCATGAAAGACGAAGCTAATCAAAGACATTTAACTTATTCTACAAAACATAGTACTCTTCTATGAACTGATGCTGCACTTAGTAATTTTAAGGACCAACACAGCTTCATTCTATGTGTTTTGGAAAGACACACGGTGGTACCACAGCACAGAACTGCAGTTCCTGGCAGCAGGCAACAACCAGTCCTACTCTGGCCAAGGCCAATGGACCTTTTCCTTGTCACTGCTGATCTGGACCACGTGACAAAATGGGGATATGAACCCAAGGGCAGGGTCAGTTATCCTGGATTGCCACTTAACTCTCTGTGGCATTCTTTTGATGTCACCTGGCGGGACAGACAGGGTGGTAGTTATGATCCAAAGCTGTCGTGGGTTGCAGTACCTGCTTTGGTCCCATGGCAGTGTAACTGTGACAGCCCGGGAAGCTGCCAGGACGTCTTTGGTGCCAAGTCAGAAAACATCTCTCCACCCACATGAGGCATAATGCTATTTATGCATCATTTGTACTTTCATGTGATTTTTTTTCCCTCCTACAGCTTCACCCAGGAAGGGAGAGGAAGAGAGATATTTTTCTTACTACAAATGTGTTAAGAAATCATAGGTAATAATACTACCATCACTCTAATAAACTATTTATCTATTGGAAAATAAAACTAAGTTTGTAAGTATATTTGAGATACTTTGATACTTCTTGACATATCTGTAACTTTGAACAACAACCTTCACTCTCTCCAAGAACACATGCATTCCATCTTTCATCGTCTCAGATGTATGAGCTCAGCAAGAGGAACACAAATCTCCTGAATAGAACATCAAGTGCAATTGGGAAAATAGACGTGGCTGTTCAGATAAAGTGTTCCCAGAGATGTGTCTGCCCTTTTATGCTTGCCCTGTTTCAGTTGTTCCAGTGCTCTGTAACAGGAGGGTACGACAAAAGCAACCTGAGCACATAGGATAGAGTTTACTGGAGAATTTGGGAGGAGACTCTGGAAAAAGCTGCACATACACAGCATAAAGTGAAACACTACAGGGCACTTGAAGGTGCAGAACCCCCTGAAGAATAAATAGTCCTCTGCAGAGATCCAAGAGCTCTCTTGTTTAACCGGGCAACGGAAAACATGAAAAAAAAAACCCAAAATAGCCCCCCAAATCTCTCTGAAATACTCTACACTGTTTTTACAAGCAATTTGGGAGTAAATCCCACTGGAAATCACGGGAAATCCCTCATCAGAAAGACATCTACATTCTATAGAAATCCATGCAAATAAATAAATTGAAATCGTATAAGCTTCTAACATGTTAAAACAGATTTGCATTCAAGAATACTTCAGGGTTGTGGTTCTTAGCCTGCAACCCAGTACAAACATTTATAAAATCAGTTTATCAAGGCATATTTTTAAAGAAAATTTTCTTTAACATTATGCAGTTACTGCTTAGAAGAAGATGATATAAATATGCCTATCAGGTGTCCTTTGTATATTTTTTGTGAGTACTTCAGTTTGATCCAAGAGACAACAATAAGCATTCTAGTAGCGTAAACTGACTGCAGATCTTGAGAATGCAGACAAAAACTTGGGGTGAGAAAGTGGTGAAACCATATCACATTCCAGTGCACTAAGACAATAACTCAAACTTTTTTTTTGATCCAAAAACGCAGTTTTCAGGTATGAGATCAGGGAGAGAGACAGAGACTAGACAAACATCCATACAAAGAAAGTTTTTCAACTGTACCTATAAACATACCTATTTTTCTGTAGAACACTTCTTACTGCTTGACTATTTTAGACCTATGCTAATGGAGTAGCACAGCCCTGCATATATCTTTCTAAGGAAAGAAAGAAAACAGAAAAAAGATTGAAATAAGGCATCCCGAATTTTCAAAGGGTCCTTTCTTCTAATCTATCTGCTTGGATAATGCGTCCAGAGTGGCATTTTGTAATGACAGCAACTTTCCAACAAATCAATAGTTATTTAATTCCCAACAAGCTCTCGAGTCCATTAAACCTGATTACATTCACCCATTTCAGTTGGGTGCAGTTATTTTTCCTACACCGGCACTTAATCTATAACAGGAACTTATGAGAACTTTCAAAAGCAATTTCAACATCAATCAGCATAGAGTGAAAGGCACGATTTGCTTGTAATTATTTATTGGACAGGATGGCACAGGGTCTGACTGAGCTCCAGTGTCCGACCTTCACCCCCAAGTTCTAATGGATATGAAGGCCTGCTTGATGTGCTCAAGTGTCCCACTGCTTCTCTTTGCATAAAACCACGGAACCAGCTTGCATGATCCACAAGACACAGCTTTTCAGTACTGGATAACAGCCACTGTGCAATGCTACAATTCTGTTACAGACACACATGTCTGATACTAAGCCTGAAGTGAAGAACAGTTCACAGTCTTGGATTACTGAGTAGACCTACGTGGAAGACACCCCGTTTCAGGCTGCAATTGCTCCTCTACGCCAGCTAACTAGTCAAGGAGTGTAATGAAAATTTGCTTCTCCTCCCGTTAATTCCACTGATCACTAGCAGGACACAGAAATGCTGTAACATCCATGTGTCTTACCACACCCCATTGAGACACATTTTCTATCTACTTCCATTTCTAGGGTACACTGGCTGGTGGGTCAGTTTGATTTTTTTTTTTCAACATTGTCAATGCTTGGAAAGATTGCTGGAATTCTTGTCTTTTAATACTATAAACAGAAGACTTCTTGTTTAATTAGTGTCTAGATGATCTATTCACAATCCTAGGTTTAAGAGCAAAAAATTCAGCAGTACCACTTTTTCATAAAAATGAAATAAAAATCAGGCAACACACCACTAACAACTAAATCTAGTAACTGCCAGTCAACTTCTGAAATACAGAACTCTTGCCCCGAAGCAAGATCTTACATTTTCAGAGCTGAAAAGAATTAATATGATGTGCATAAATATTCCATGGTGATATATTTCTATACACACAAAAACACAAACTGTTTTTCAGTCAGCATAATGAATGACGCATAGCATATGAATTAATGCATATTTAACACTATTCATATTTGCTGTGCTAAAACACTTAACCTAAACACATCATGGTAAGTTACTTTGTCTTATGGCCTGCCGTGGGAATGCTGACTCCCTCAGAAACCTGGAATGGATAGCAAATCCTCTGCCCTGTGGTCAACCTCGTGAAGCAAAGGCATGAATGTTAAACAGCAGACAAATCAATACAAGCAAATATAGCTCAACTACACCATTTATTCAGCCATGAGAGATGTCAATACACAGATTAGGGTGATCCATCTTTTTGATTTCCTACTGTCTTCTCACTGACTACACGAGAGGTTTTGCCTGTATTAAAAGTGTTTGCTTTCTCAACCATAAAAATTCCAATTATTACTCTAAGTGCACTAGAGTTAAGTTGCTTGTTGGAAGCGGCCTTGCATTACCTGAACAAGTCCAGCGAAGTATGGTGCTGCCGGCAGAATCATTGGCACTCCATATGGATGTAGCAAAACTCCTTGAGACGACAACATGGTTTAAGTGATAGTATTACTCCCACTAAAGCTAAACACATCAATTGAAAGTTAGGGGAAAATCTATATACCAACTTCTTCCAAACTCAGAGCTAGAACCAAATAACTTCTGTCAGGGGCAAAGCCCACATCAGCTGTAAAAAAAAGAAAAAAATTGACGTCAGCAACTCTTAATGTTAAAATTTTCTTCAGAGACAACAGATAGAGACAACAGCTGCAAACCTAACTCTACCAAAAAAGGAAGGTGCTATTTTGGGACCAGCTTAAGTAACATGACTAACCAACTACTCTTTATCAGTTCAGATTTTGAAGTACTAAACACATACGGATCAAATTCTGGACAGATCTACTGAACTAATTAGAACTAATTTTCCTCTCAGTTCTGGTATAAGTACATGACAACAGTTGGTACTATAAGTAATTTGAAAAATAATCAGGTTTATCATGATTGCATAAACAAATATTTCCCTATATTTATAAATTGTTAAACAATATTCATGTGAGAGTTTAAACTGAAGGCTGTTACACATATTCTGGTTTGATTCATCATATTTGTCTTGCTTATTTTGAATATCTGAGCTAACTAATGCAAGCTAACTACTTCTATTACTGCAAATTATATTATAATGGCTTTTCTAACCTTTCACAACATCTAAGTTGTTACATTTATCATAGCATTTTTAAGAAGAACAAATCTGACCTTTAGAGTATTTCAAATCTGTTCTTCAATTAAGCTTACACTCTTAGTGTAAGAGACAATAGAGTGAAATTTAGGCTGTTTTTCCCCCCTAAACAAAACAGATTTCCTTTTAATGTACTCCTCACAAGACATTCTCATCCACAGCTAATCATTTTTACTGTAGACAAAACAAACTTAATCATTAACACCTGTTTCATGTGCAATGTATCTTCTATTGCAGATATGATTAATGACAAGAATTACAATTGAGCAAGATTTTTTTTTTATTTCAATAAAGTCTTAGTTAGGTGCTTAAAACTTCATGTTACAAGTCACAAAAAAACAACCCTCTCCTGCAGGCTGTGAATAACAGGGGGCTTCTTAATTTCAGCTACCTGATTTTGTTGCATAATTACTTTTCCAGATAACTAATTGCAGACGAGATTTGATGAGATACTTAATTATTTAATGTCACATTTTGACCATCTGAAAGGTTTTCAGTAATTGATTCTCATGTATCAAGGCAGTCGTGTTGCTTGAGTTAGAAATCTACCTTAGTACCCAGGGCCAACACGCAGCTGCTCTCAGCCTTACACCATTTCTAACTTTAGACGCTGAATTGTGACCCTCTATGATGCTCTTTTGAGAGGATGCCAATGAGGACAGCAATTGTCACATGATGAACTGATATTTACCTAGTTTCATCTCCTCTTACAGAATTGCTTCGCTTTTCTGTTGGGGATAATGCTGCTCACACTGGCTGACTGACTATGCTTAGCTATTAATCATATTTCTCGCTCTTTTCTTAAGGAACAAAACCCTGCAGTTTCATTATTAAGCACACAGAAGGCTGGCACATCACGGGTTTTGCCAAAAGATTTTCATAAATTCCAACACAAAGCCAGTTATTTGCTTTCAGACAGAAAAATGTAATCAAAAGATATATATATATATATATGAGAAAGCGAGTTGCCACTAGAACTCATTTGAAAGTATTTTAATTTCTCTTAAAAAGCATTCATTTGAACTATTACCTACTTGATTGGTCTAACAGAGCGAGCTGAAAGACATTCCTTTCACCTAGGAATGAAGACTATAAAATGGATTCTTTGAGCTTTACTCAAATGACTCCAGTGGGACAACTGACATAAATAAGGATTGTTAAATTGCCCTGTGAAATGCCTAGCCATTTTTTTGTTTCAGCATGTATGTACTTGATAAAATGTTAAAAAACCTGAAGAGCAGGATGATTTGTACAGGGAACCAGAGGCTCAAGGAAGCTTTGCTGTGATCTGTGTCGGGATGGTTTTTGCTAAGCATTTAATGGCACATGCCAACATGCCGATGAAATTTCCTGGTGACAAAATTGGAAGGTACTGGCAAGACTGAGAAGGATAAAACTATTAGACAGAAAGAATTGCTCAACCTTACAGACTGCATTAACAGAAACATGATTAAATTCAGTAACACAAAACGTAAGGTCAGCCTTCTGCTAGTAACAGAAACTTCAGTTCTTAACTCAGGAGGAAGAATAGAAGGACCTCATTACATCTGTTTAAAGAATGTGAGCTAATAGCATGATGTAAATATGAAATTATCAGTATTCCTTAATTAATTTTATTTCTTAATTAATTTCCAACAGTATACAGTTATCTTCATCCACATTTAAAAAAAAATCAAATTCAAGAACAGCAGCAGTGGAAAAACTATTGTTTGTGCTGCTCAGGGGAGTGAAGCAACTATGTTGTACAAGGAACCTAAGTAGTGTTGGATTTGTTTATCCTAGCAAAACAGTCTGTGAACAGGGAAGAAAACAGTAGGAGGCAGAGACTGTTTAAAGCTAAGGACAATCCTGACACACTAAAAGTCAAGGAAAAAATAGTTATGAATAAATTTAGGCTGAAAATATTTTTCAGGTTTTTTCTTAAAAGAATTTTGGTGTTGGCTAAGTGAAGGTCTAGGACAGCCTTCCAAATCCACAGTAACATATCAGGATAGCTTATAGAAGAAAATTATACTATGCCGATAGTAGTGGTAGTCAGAACTCAGCAACTCACACAGGAGGACCCTTCCAGTCCTTCGCAAGCAGTACAAACATTCAAGAACAATGAAAATATCAAGTGTTTAAAAAGCATTTATATTTACCATATTGCAAATTGTCATATATAGAAATAAACTTTGAAAATAAACTGTAGTTACCTGTTTTAATGAAAGGATGCTTTGCTTGCCTCACTATAACAACATGCTTCTAAATGTATAGCTGTATGGCACTCCAAATCCAAGCTCTGACTTTCTGGCTGGGCTCTTTGATGATGTCCCATGTGTGCACCAGCTACCTAAGTTCGCACAAACCTCTGTGAATCAAAACCACAGAAGTACAATACAGCTTTACTCGCATCTCCGCCCCGTGCCAAGTTCTGAACTTACGCCAATGCAACTACATCAGCTTCACCAAGTTTATACCAACACATTTGTTCTCCTTCCCAGCCACACAAAAGGAAAATTTGTCTTAAGCTTTGCAGTTCACCCTTAGTTACCATTAATGGTCACTCCTGTTTGGAGAGAATATAGTGGATACATGAAATTTGATCGTAAAGAGTACTGAGTACCCAGAGAATGAGCCAGAAGAGTATTAAATATGCTAATAATTCAGTTTGACTTCAGCTGGACCTCCAGCATGACTAAGGTTAAGCATTGGCCAAAATGTTTTTGTGAGGACAAAGCCAGAACGGTCAAGACTGTACACATCAATCACCTGTCTGAAGCCACCGATGGTGACAGTACTTATTTCCTGCCTACACCAGGATTCTTACTCCCTGAAAAAATTAAGTGCGTGTGTGGGTGGAAAAGGAGAGATCATCACTTTCAAACAACTATGCAGCTCTCGCTTCCATTACATTCCAGAAAATTATAAAGCTGTTAGAAAAAAATGATATGCTAAGCCATCTTCAGTATGCTAATGAAGGGTATGTTTCTTTCAGCTGTTTCCAAACCCCTTCTTTTTTCATTAAAAAATTTCAACCATTTTCTGAAACCAATTGTCAAAAAAGAAAGACAGGAGAAAAGAACAAGAAAAGAGATGAAAAGAGAGTTTTAGATTTAATACATTTATACACAAATAAAATACAGCATCTTATTTGTTCAATTTCTGTAGAATTCTGCTAACAGGCAGGTTTTATTTATGAAAATGAATCTACAGTTTTAAAAATTAGCAGCAATGTAAGAATTTAGTCACCTTGGACTGAAAATTCCCAAGTGATACTACCCGAGTCATAGCTAAGAAGCTCATACATTACAGACCTTTTTTAAACTTGTTAAAGACTATTTTTGCATCAAAAATGCAATGCATTATTTGAACTGATTAAGGTACAAGACTATAATTATTTTTATACAGAAACTGACTGAACAATCAAACTTGCAAAATCTGACAAGGTAGTCCTGTTAGGAACTTGCCTCCTAGAAAAAAAAGCTGCTTTTAAAGTTGAAGAGCAGCTAAGGTAGCAGTAGAAGGTAAAAAAAATGACATATTTCAGGCCCAGCAGTCCAATGCCATAATCTTATGATAGAGCACAGAACTGAAGCTAGTGACTGGGGTGCTCTGATAGTGATTTCACTGTGGTCTTGCTAAAAAGTCATTTGAAGTGGGGAGTAAATGGAGAGTGCTGTACAGTATGGATGCACACAGAAAGAAGCAGAGCCAGAAGTATGCCTAAAACGTGAGCAGGCAGAACAAGGAAAACTAAAATGATGAATTATGGTCCGAGGTTTCGATCCCACCTGTATAGAATACCTGCATGACGCAATAAACAATGACCAAAGTATTCCCCCAGGCAAAAGCAGATGCCTAGCTTTGCTAAGGTTCAAGGTAGAAAAAAGACTTCAACATCCCTGTAGTCACAGTGCCCGGAAAGGGCAGATCCCTGCAATGCAGTCATCAGCCAACCAATGATGTATGCTCTGATAGGATCCTGACAGAAGTAATCTATTTGGACTACCTTTCTGCCAAATAATTAATTTCTCTTAATGCTTATATCTAGTTCAAAATACCACAGTGGTTCTTCCAACTGCTGTACACCAATGAACTTCAAATAATTTCTAATTCCTTCCAACATTGGTCTAACTTTCCCATCTCACATATAAATAATTCAGGTACCACTTTGGCATCTTCTTCATAGCTTTTACTATATCACATTCAATTCCTTTAAGCTCTTTTTTCAAGCCTCATGTTTTCTGGCCACCTTTCCTATTCTCCAAAAGCTCTCCAGGATAGCATTTCTCAGTGGTTTTCTGGTAAAGGAAAACCCAAACTCTAGAGAATAAAATAGTTTCCACAAGTCCTGGTAGTGTCCATTATCCACAGAAGCTTTAGATTACTATTCCTAAAAATGCATTACCATATTAGTACAATACATGCTCCAGAAGAGAAGGTGAGCAGCCATTGATTAGCATTGCCTGAGGTAAGGAGACTCTAGCATTAAACAAAACACTGGCAGACAAAAAGCTGCCCTGCATATGTCTCCCCCTAGCTTCCCAACCACAACTGCCACCGCGTTTAGAACTACCACACCTGTCTTCCACAGACCATTTCCATCCTTCTGTAAAAAACATTTAGGACCAAAGGGTCATCAAGGGCACTACTTTTAAAGTGGGAAATACTTCTAAAGTAGAAAATAGCACATATACAAATCAAAGATACTTACTGACCTCATACTGATACAAGCATGGTGGGTGCTGTCAGAGTTTGAAGAGTTTATTAAACATCTTGGTTTATGCTAGTGTATAGGGCAAGTGTATAGAAACTGTTTCATGCTGGGACAGATCATCTTTTTCAAGTATGTGGAACACAGGTGCAATACAGCACATTTGGTTTTAACATGTTTTTCTTCTGCACTTAAAGTTTCTTTTTGAAAACTACATTACATGTTAGAAACAAAAACTAGCAGCAATTCAAGATGAACCTAGCTGATCCTTTCAACCAGAAACCAACAAAGCCTCAGTTCCACTGAAGTTCAACTTTTTAGCCTTTTCCTTTTAAATATACAATGGTGGCAAATAAAGGTAACTAATTATATTCCTGCTGACTATAAGACCTTCAGACAGAATCATTGCATGCAAAAAACATGTTTGCTACATAAGGGTGTATGTAGCAAACAATCTGTAGCCTAGAAAAGTTAAGGCTTGCACATCGTAGGCCAATTTGTCTTACATTTCAGTGCCATATCTCAGCAAACACAGCCTATGAGTACATGGCCAATCCTTTTTATTTGCCTTGATTAACTCCAATCTCTTTTTTGCTATCAGCATTGTGAGCTGATTCATCTGCTGCTCTAGTGTCTCACTGGCTCCAGAATGGTCTGTTTATGTTGTGTTTCTTTTGGACCCCTCCCACAAAGATCAGTTCTTTCCCTTCTTGCACTGCCTCACAACACAAAGTATACTTATCACTTTCAAGGGCTCACTTCAGCCTGTTTCCACTGTATGTGCTACTGTGAGCAACCGAAAGACGAACAGATTCTTCATATTGCCTTGAATATTATGCTCTTTCATCTCCTAACTACACCTAAAACAGCATCCATATTTTCTCCTAGAATTCCCTGATACTAGGTAAGAACTTCTATAAGCATCTATGCTCTCAGCCCATAAAACCTCCTCTTGCCAGAATGCCACACATACAGAAAATTGAGGGGTGAACTGACTCCTGAATAGCATGATGACCAAGATCTCTGTTCTTCTGCAGGTCAGCTAGACATCTGTATTCAACTTTGACTGTAAATTCCTTCTGAAAAGAATTCTGTCTGGTAGCAGAAGATCATCAGTTATGGCAGTAATGCAAAAGAGCACACACACTCAAAAGGTATACATCTATGACATCTAGCTTCGCTTTTATCAGAAACATGTAAAGACAGATAGCCTTACATAACTGGCTTGCCCTCTTCTACATCCTTAAAACCTTCAGTTCCTACTTAGACTAGATTGCTAGAGATATATATTTGTGTCCTGATAGCAGATAGACAGATTTACTCTTCGGTGAGTCTCAAAACATATTCACCTACATGTGTGATAAATGCATGCTAGAAAGAGGAAGCAGATTAAAAAAAATGGAGATAAGGGATGCCTCTTTGGCTGGACTTCTCCTTGGCTACCACATAAATGTATGGACCTGTCATTATTCATACATATCATGGCACAAAACTAGAGAACAATCTGTGAACCACTACTCCCTGAAAATTAAAGCAACTATAGGCGCCTTTGTATCTATCTGGTTTTAGCATGACCAGCAGGTCAAGGGAGGGGAATTTCCCTCTCTATTCTTGCTCTCACATGACCCCACCTTCAGTGCTGTATCCAGCTCTGGGGTCCTCAGGACAAGAAGGTCACAGGCCTGTTGGCACAAGTCCAGCAGAGCCACAAAGAGGGTGAGAGAAAGCAACTCTACTCTGGAGACATGCTGAGAGCGTTGGGTGTTTCAGCCTGGAGAAGGCTGCAAGGAGACCTCCGAGCCCCTTCCAGTCCCTCAAGGGGTTCCAGGAAAGCTGGAGAGGGGCTGGTGCCAAGGGCAGGGAGGGACAGGCCTAGGGGAATGGCCTTTATCTGCAGCTGGAGAGGAGCTGAGTGCCCAGGGAAGCTGGGGCTGCCCCTGGAACTCTGGCAGGATTCAAGGCCAGGTTGAATAGGGCTTGGGCACCTTGGGCTAGTTGGGAGTGTCCCAGCCCATGGCAGGGGTGGCACTGGAGGGGCTTGGAAACTCTTTCCAAACCGAGCCAGTCTGACAGTCTATGATTTAGAAAGATCTCAAATCACAACCAAATTTGTCTTTACGTGCCAGTAGTTGTGTCAAAATTAAAGCATGATTTATCTGAGAACTTCAGTTATTTAATGTGCTGGCAGTGAACTAAGAAGGAGGATAACATTAGACTATGCAAGAAGGCATACAGAAAATAATCTTCTAAAGCTACAAAAATTGTTGCAGCCCACATGGTGATGAAGCCATTTGTAGAGCAGCTCCTTCAGCTAACAGCTCTGTGGCCCTGTATGATTCTATTTGCAAAGGAGTCTGTCTCCTGTTGTACTGGATCACTCAGAAAAATTAGCTGCACAACTGAGGGAAAATACTATCGCTTCAACTACAAGGAATTGATTTTGACATGTGTACACCACTACTGATTCATAACACTGAGGATGTGTTGCAAAGGCCTTCACTATGTTTCTTATGTCTTAATGAGCACTGCATTGTTTTCATTAACTTACAGAGTCCCATATTGGCTTTTACTACACAATTTCCATCAGCTAGATAGCGTACAAAATGAGTTGCATTTTCACTGTTGACTTCCTTGAGAACAAACTCTTTACCATCTCCAAGCTACTTCAGATACCTTCCCCTACTCTGCTCTTGAGTTTATCTGCCATTCCTTAAAGAGTCAAGGCAAGCCTCATACCTCTGTCAAGTTAAGCAGTTTTGAAAACTTTGTATGAAATGTACCACAGCCATTTTCAAGATCTCATGCTTATTTGCCATCATGCAGTTACATGGCCAAACTACTGAAAATGGCATACAACTTCCAGTAGCATACATTATAAGCAGTGTTACATATTACTTTAAAAACTGTCAGGCTATCTATAATATATTTATATTACAAAATATGTATTACTAGCATACTTTCACATATCTTCCTTAACCTCATTCATTCTTCTATGTGCTGGATGTAAGATGCACAAGAAATGTGTATTTTTTGTATGTATTTTCCCAACAGGTAGGAGCAGGCTGTAATCTTCCCTTTGGGGTACATTCATTTGCAAACACAGACTGGCAGCAACAAAATATATTTTTCCTTGCAGATCAGGAACAGACTGACTTCTGATCAATATCCAGTCTTAATGAATTATATCAATATACCCAAGCAATGCCACAATCATCATCCATTCTACTCAGGATTTTTGCCAATATTTGAGCACACAACCAGGCTCACTCCTTATCAGTTCCTGGTCATCTTGTTGACACCAATGTACATCAAGTAGAATCTCAGGAACATAACACTGGGTTCTAGAACAGATAAGCCACCAAGCCTTGGTTGCATGGAGATGATAGCCAGCCACATATTTTTATTGCCAAACCTTGACAAAACAGACTATTGCTGTAGTCAGGCTACTCTGAATACTGTATCACAGGAAGCTATGACTTCTTTTTGACCCCAATTAGCACATTCATTATTCATCAAAGTACAGTTTTCATTTGCTTCCCTCGGGAACAGCAGAGTATCACTGTGAGGATCTTTCAATACAGCTTCACCTCCTTAATACACACTGGATTTGCTGACAAGTAACAGCTACTTATTCCCCTGAGTAAAGTTCATATTAATAGGACTGCACAGTGAATCATGAGATGGTATTAAGTCATGCCTCCTGCCTGTATAAATACATCATTCAAGCACCCTACTATGCCAAGTGCAATGGTTTGATTGCAGAAACCAGCATAGGGGAGATATCCTACGAGAGCAGGGTGCCTTGGAGAAATAACCTATTCAAACCCCAAAATAATAAAGACCCTACAGGTCTTTAAAGGGATCAGAGGGAATTTCTGTTCAGAACTGACAAGTTTCATACTCTCCAGAGATAAAATATCAAGACTTGAAGGCATTAGATGTAATGCAAGCTATAATTCAGCTCTATTCAAGACATCAGTGATAGATTTTAAGCACTGAAGTTTAGCTGAGAACTACAAGCTCAGAGCATCTGAGGCAGGCAGGATGTGGCACAGTTGATATGAAGTTTGCCTGCAAATCTGAATACTATAAAGTTCAGAAATCTTTTCCCAATTTACTGCTACATCATGTCTCAAGTCAGTTCAGTCTCGTAGGTATCTCCTAATGCAACTGTTTGAAGATACAATTAATCCCATTTTCAGCAATTCAGCCACCACTCAAACTCAGCCTGGTATCTTACAGGTAGGTGCTGTACACAGCCCATCCGTCTGACAGATCACACAGCACAGAGTGCTGGTCTTTTCCGAAGACGGGTCAGATCTCCTCTACCCACTGTCTAGGGCATCTGCACTGAGGCCATGTCCATGAGAGTGGAATTGCTCCAGTACTCTCCACAGGCACCTTCATGTAAACAGTTCGCACACAGGAAATCTACTTGGAAAGAATAAAACCCCTGGCACTAAGCTTCAGCAAAACTTCCTCATAATACAGCCGATAGGCCTCACCTTAAACACTCACATCAAGTGTGTCCTTTCCTCCCCTCCCCCAAAATCTCTTAGACAATATTCTACTTACTCATTACACCCTCCCATCCTAAAGAACTATTCTACCAAACAAGTGACTTTCTTCAGCAACCACCATGGATACTGAACTCAAGTGAGCTGCTCCTACAGAGCTGTCAGATTTCAGGATAATTAATGAGTCAATTGGGACTAATGAATTCTTACAAAAAATATTTTCAGAGGCTTTATAATTCATCCAATTTATTTCCATAATGATAAGTCTCCTTCACAGCCTGCTTCATTAGATGCTTGTGTCATCTAGTGGGACAACACAAGCAACAGAGGTCAAGAACCTCTGTTGCTGTCTAGTGATCTATTTGGCCATTTGTGGTACTAGTAAGAGCAGAACTTCCTGAATTATCATTTCCTCTATTCTTCAGCTTTTATGATCTCTTTAACAGCATACAAACAAAACACTGAAGAGTTTTGTGCTCCATAGCCCTAATTCCTTGTGAAGCTATGCAAATAACCAGCACCCACCACTACCACAGATCAGATGCTGCCTGCTGCACCTCAGCATCCTGCATAATTCTGAAAGTAACTTTCTCTGAGCTTCCATAAAGCAGTTTCAAAGTTTGTTTTCTGCTGCAAGTGGGCACACACCAGTTGTATATTTAAAACTATTCTCAAGGAAGAATATGGTGATGAAAGAAATTGCACTGTGCCTTAATTTTACAGCAAAGCCAAGGATAACATAACATGTTCAGTGGAAGTCAATAAACTTCGTTGATCTCCCCCAGCAGATGTTACAATCCTGGCTTTCTCTCCCACTCAAGTCCATCTCTGTGTTCCAGAGAAGACCCTGGGAATGCTTGCACGAGCAGCATTTCAAAGGCCTTAAATGTACACATGTACAAAACACGTACAGATGGCTGTAGCTCCATACCACTGTACAGGGGCAATTCAATAGCTGCGAAAATACTACACACACATGTTCTTCCCTAAATGTCTTTAATAGGTGACTTTCTGCACCAATTATAGCAATGGAAGGCTGGAAAATTTTCCTCTCCAGTTCATTTTTAAGGCAAGAAGAATCGTGTGCTGTCTAGTTGGAATTTTTCAGTGCTTTACCTTCATCCAGGCACAGAGAGTATAGTGGCCATCAGTGTTATATAAAGAATCTCAAAAGCATTGACAGGTATGTAAACAAAAAAGAACATCTCAAAACAGCTAATGAAACAAGTACTCTTCCAACAGGAAATGCCTTTGTAGAGTAGTCAAGTTTCTGCTCTGAGTATAATCCACGAGAGTAAAACCAGGCTGAGCATTGCATTTCCCAGCTTGTGTCTAGCAACAGGGTCAACTTTCACTCAAAAATAATTCAAGTGAATTAATACCTTTTCTGTAATCAGTAAGAGTTTATCAGTAGCTGCTTCGGTACTAAATAAAAGTTAATATATATTTCTGCTTTTCACAGTTGCATTCCCAACTCAGGACCATTATTTAAATATGAAATGAACAGCAAAATGAATTTAGTAGCAGCAAAATCAACTCAACCCTTGTATTATAAGCTAGAAATTCCCTATTAAATGGAAACTGCTCAAGATCGTCACAATTTTTTAATGGAGTAGCATGTATTCAGCCAAAATAAAAGATCATTGTGCAAACACTAGACAACTAATTACATAATGTACCTTTACAAAATTACATAATATGGGTGCAGCTTGTTTCCCTGTTTTTCTGTTTGAAAAATAGATTGTTTAATAACCCATCAAAGCTATCTGTAAACCAAGGAAACAATAGAGCAGATGTTGACTGTTGTCTTGTGCCTCACAGACATAATTAAATACAATGAAACACTCACGCACCCAAATAATAGAGGACAAAAATAGCACTCTATGAACATAAACCTCATTTACTGGGCACCTGTCTTCTACTAACTTGCGATATTTAAACCACTGATGAAAACTGAAAGTAAAGTATTTATCTGCCTTCAGACTGCAGAACAAATCACAAACAAGAAATTCCTCCCAGTAGTGAGAAGCTTTAACTTCTGCAGCACGGATTCCCACATTGCTGACTTTCATAAAGGTGGGAGGGAACTGGGGTTTCTCTTGCAGCAGAGCCAGGATGGGACAGTCACATCTTCTGTAAGCAAAGCCACATTAAACAATGACTCTGAACGATCCAAAGAGGCAAAACCCACTGCGCCTGCTGTGTAATGCAAAGTCATAAGGCTCCCCTGGAAAGCCAGATTCCCTTTAACTGCACAACATGCTGCCTGTAAGTATTGTCCACCTGCCCCCCCTTGTAAAACAGTAATCGAGTACAGATTAGATTCCTAAGTATCAAAGCAGGTACTTATTTTCTAGGAGAGCCCCCTGACAGTCTTTAATCCCCTATTTCACACAAGAATTTGAAAGCTTTTTTAAAAAGCAGCCTTCTATACTGCCATTTCTATAACCAAATGTAGATACATGCTTTCTTTAGTAATCTCCATACTGATTCACTGTTTAAAAAAAATTGAAGCAATTCAAAATTAAGTTCCCAGTCCTGCAGTCACTATTAGGAAACAAAGTTTCCAGTTTAAAAAAAAACAAACCACCAAACAAACCAAACAAACAAAAACCCAAAAAAGAAACCCCTAAATAATTTACACTCACATTCACTGCAAAAGAACATGGAAGTTTATTTTTGGTAATAAAAAATTATCTTGATTTTAAAACCATAAGTGCTTTAATAAGTGTTTTTTTTTTATTTTAGATAAAGAATACAAAATTGCATTGTTTACTACAAGCTTGTTATGCCTTTACATTTGATTTATTACTAAGAAATAAGACAATATAATGTGATCTGCATCTTTTTATGTTAATAAAAGCATGCTAGCCTCTTTCCATAGACAATACCATAAAGCATAAATACCAAATGGAAAACAAATGGAAGTGTAATGCCACTATGAAGCAAACCAATCAAGCCTAAAACAGCTGAGACAGACCTCATCCTGTAGTTCATTCATTCTTTATAGAAAAGAAATTAAAATATTCCTAGGTGAATCAGATTAAAAAAGAAAAGAAAACAACAACCCACAAAACAAAACACACAACCACACACCCTCAGCAGCTCTGAAAGGTTGTAAAGAACTAAATCCCTTTGATTTATGAAGGCAGCATCCACTGCATTGAGCAAAACAACTCAGCATGCCGGGACCCTTTTCCCTGAAATTCCTTTATTAACACAACCCGGCTCTGCTAGTGAACAAAAGCAGCGGTGTGGTGTGTATAAATCATTAATACTACGCTGCGCGATGGCTGAATTTCCTGTGTGAGCTGGAAAGCCTTCCTGCACAACAGGGATTTTGGGGTTGGAATTGGCTGCTATGAAATGTACTTCATCATTCTCCGTGTTTGACGCTTCCCAATAGCTTTGTACTTTTCCTTTCCTTTTTTCTCCCCCAAGCCCAGCAACTGCAATAGAAATTTATTGGATTTTATGTCTGCAAATAAAGGAAAAGAAGGAAAGAAGCAAGCAAACCCATTTAGGAGCAGAATCCTTTCCCCTTCATTTCAAGACAGGTTGTGTTCGTATAAAATCTACTACTAACGAGTGCATTTTCAATTTCTCAAATGTTTTGTTTACCACTTTAAACTGAAAAAGAAACTGAAAAAGCCTCCTGCAAGTGGGGTTAGTCCTAACAAAAAATAATTCTATCCCCACTGAAAAGGTGCCACCACTCCAAGCGAAGTGATTTTCCACTGGAGCATTTATTATTATTTTTTTCAAGAGTGGGCAGAAAGAAAGGCCACGCCTGGGCCCAAGGAACTCCTGAAGTTATCTGCATCAGCATTTTTACTTTATGCACACACACAAAAAAATAAATCTTTCCACAAAACAACAGGCAATTTCACATGCACATGGTAAGTGTGGATATTCAAAGTGGAACTGGAAATATGGTAGCAACAGCAATGGAGAAATTAACCCAAACTCTTGGAACTGTAATTCCTGAACAGTCCTGTATCTTTGCATTGACACACACACTGAACTTGGACAGTGAACATCAAAACTACTGACCATGCCTCTGGGGTGGCTACAATACAGTGACAAGGTTGAAGGCTTTTTCAGACTTTGAAATGAAATCATGAGTTGCCTTAATGAAACATTCTGCACTAAAATGCTGCTTTTGGGCCCAGACTTGGGGAAACTGAAGAGTATGACAGAGACGGAGTAATGCTGAAAAAGACGTCTTGAACCATATGCTTCCTCCTTCAGGGAAAGTGATGGGCATTAAAAAGGCAATGAAGGACTCAGATGGTCTCTTGGCCAGGCCTGAGCATGACTCCACAGGCACCAGGCATCAGCACCACCACCATGAGAATGTTTCCCCACCTGTCCCAGATATACCTAAGAGTTGGAATGCAGTTCTGAAGTAGCCAACAAGCTGAGGCCAGGCCAGGGGAGCCCGCCAGCGCGCCATTTTACTCTCGGCAGACCAAAGATTACAGGAGTAATCCGCAACGCACGGCAGTCCCTCTGCATTACACAATAATGACATTCTGAATGGAAATAAATGAAGCCCCTGCAGTGCTATTCTGTCAGCATTTGAAAGTAAATAACTTTGCTTCTGACAAGAGAGAGACATTTTTTTCCTCCTCCTGCCACAGAGCATTAATTGAGCTATGCAGCCACGTAACGTCCCAGAGAGGGGACTGATACATGACAAGGGAGAAACGCTCAGGACAGGAGGGGACACTCGTTTAATCTATGGGTTGCCTGACTTCATTTCACCCCCAAATTTTGACCCTGTTTTGATAAAATCTTATTCTCTGGGAGAACTTTTAGCAGGCTTTCCATCTCCCTCTATAATGCTTACTGAAACTCATTTCAAGCACTTGAAATTGACACTGTCTCATGAAAGATAGTGCGACTATGAGAACATGAGCTTGTATTTTACAACTTCTTATCACTCCTTGTTGGTGAAGGAACTTTCATGCCCATAATCAGCACCTGCACTTAACAGGTTATAGAGGGCTTACTGGACACAGCAAAGATAAAGATCACTACAGAAGAAAAGGCTATGAGAAGCAAAACCAAAGCAGCAGTCTTCAAAACTACATAATCATAACAGTAAGCGCTATTGCAAGTCAGTAAGGAATGGAGGGAAAGCACTTCGTAAGTACACACAGATCTCACCAATATACATGAGATGATGCTATTAGATTCATGCACAGATGTTACAGACAAGACGACCAGCAATATTTGGTGTGTTTTGATATAAAGGGTCAAAAGGTAAATTTAAAAAACAATCTAAGATGAAAGCACTTGCGTTCTTCTCTTAAGCAACTTAAGTATTTCAGTTCTGAAGTACCACACACTTTCTTCCCATATCTGGGGAAAAAAGAAAAATGAGGGACTCACTGTGAACAAAAAAAATAATTCACCGAATGCTTCAGTTCTTCCTACAGCATCTAATTTTGATTCTGCATGTGTTCAACACAACGAGAAAGAGCAGGATCAAAACACAGCGAGATCTCTCCACAGCTGGAGCCTGCTCTAGTGCAAAAGACCAAAGGCCCAACTACAACTCGTCAGGATACTATAGGCATTAGAAATGCTATTTTCTCTAATTAAATTCACTGGGCTGCTGCACTGACAGAGTAGGAGGGGAAGCAAAATGTAAAAGAAGTCAATGGCACTGCACCGGGCGACTTGGAGGAAAATGAGCAATGCTAGCAAAGAAATGACAGGGGTTCCTCAGGAGAGCTCTTGTACTACACATCACACTTTAAAACTGATAAATCAATCACACATACACTTTTAAAAGGCAGGAAAGCTTGAAGGATTCTTGGAGGGTGTTGACTTCTCCCTTCCACTAACATTATTCTAACTCTATAAAGCCAGGTGATAAATTCCAGTGTCACAATTTCCATCACTTTCATTTATGCTACCTATTAAATACTTCAAATACACTTTAAACAGAATTAATATTAACATGATATTTATTTACTTGTTCAGAAATGCACATGCTCAAAACCAAAACAACTTCATACTTCAGTATTGCATGGGTACTGGTCAAAAAAAAAATCTGAACAAAATTAAATACCTACTAGTTGCTCCGAGAACCAATACAAATTTTCTTGGCATAAATTATCACAGCCTATTTTTTCCAGAAAATTACTATCCATATACATCCTTAGCCAGTATCAATGAACACTAACAACTTACAAATAGCTCACAACCAAAAACCCAGTCATCACTTTTCAGCTGAAGTGTTTTAAAATGTTCCAAGAGCCCAGTTATAAAAACAATGACTCTCAGCCCAAATTATTCACCTGCTTATGCCGCTTAGAAGCTCCTTTGTGACTGCTCTTGCTCTTACAATCCCAAGATGCAAGAAACCATCTTACATGGTTCTGGAGGTTGTGGAGGCTTTGTGTTTGGGGATGGGTTTGGGTTGTTTGGTTTGGTTTTGATTTTTTGGTTGATTTTTTTTTTTTTCCCTCCTAGCATTTAAAGGCGGGAGTACTTAACTAAAGCACCTCCTCTTGCTATTGTGAGGAGAGCCTGACCTTGTGTGACAAGCTGCAGTTCAATGCCCCAAACTAGCCGGTATTCAGGAGGAGTGCTGCTACAGCACTTGATCTCTAAGCCACTTCTCATTAGGCTCTGGAAAACAACTGAACAGCTCTTGAGAGACAAAAGATATGTAAACACGTAAATTTGTCTTGAATCAGAGGTGGAGTCTCAAATACAGGCTTTGAAGCCTACTGGTGAATAACAAATGATGTTATTTACCTTAATTAAGATAAACAGCACATCACAACTTCTGTATTGACAGAAGTTGTTGGATGCAACAGTTACACCCCCACCTTTTGAGGGCCGTTTTGTTCAAGCACTCGATTCCCAGAGTGCCACACAGCTCCCTCAGGTGCAAATGCATCCACAGGATAATGTTTGCAGCACGCTAAGTCTCTTTTTTGGCTGTGTTTTAACAGAGGACTGTAATTGATCTGACAAAGTACAGGTTTTTTTACCCTCCACATACGAATAAACAAGCACTATGTTTCTCTTGGGGCAGTGAAACTGGTTAAATGAATCAGAAAACCCTGAAAAGATTGCCTACCCTCAGTCCATCAGCTACTGGACAATTATTCAAGGCCCAGCTGTAAGAAAAACAGATGGTGAGTGAGCATTAGTAACGTGGACTTCTTTCCACTCATGCAGTCATAAGCAGAAGTTGCATGTTCTCACGTGAATATTGCCATGAAATAGCAGACTGAGGAACAAAATTGGGCAAAGACTCCAATTTATAAGCAAGCAGATGCTTAAAATTTTCATGAGCAAAAGTCAGATTAACTGATTTTACAGGAGAGCCAGAAAGTGAGCAACTACTCTGAACAGACATGGTCAAGACAGACACCGCACTCCGGATAGGCTCGCACAGAGTCACCTGAAAACATCAGTTACTGAATTCAAGTAGCACTCCTGATCCTTTGAAGACGCATTAAAGTCTGAAATACACTTAGGTCTGGGACTGCAATGGTGGCATTCAGCAATGGATGTGCTTGTGCTCCATAAAAAAGGCAAACTGTATCCAGGAACTGTTCATCTATTTTAATTCTTTACACAATTTTAGCACAAAGATAATCTGTTCTAATCCTTATTTCATTATTGACACTATTGACTACATCAATTGAAAATGCTACCAAATAAATCAACATTGAATTAAGCCATGAAGAAAGAACGTGATAAAAACTCTTTTAGACTCCTATAAATCATCAGATCCAGAAGCTTGACATAAGTAACTGAGTGGGGAATTCAGCCTTTCTCTATAGTCATAACACTCAGGGCCCAAATAAAATTACACTAATTTAGCATGTAAGCACTAATGGAATAGCTGGGGTGGAGACAGAGGGTTTGTTGGATTTTGTTTTGTTTTCATGGTGGATTCTTTTCATCATTGATATGAGAGCTGTACCGTGAACTACTTTCTTGTTAAAGACAGAAAAGGTTGATATTGAAGTTTCAGTTCAATTGTTTTCGATCTGTGAATGTCCACTATGAGCAATTGCTCCATTTAAGAGGAATTACCCTTTGTACAAACCACTTCACTATTTAAAACAAAGCCCATCTATCATCATTAAACAGAAAAGAAAAAAATTACCAATTTTAAAATAACGACAGCAGCACTGTACCCTGTGACACACAATATAATGTGATGTTTCAAAACAACAGTTGTCTTTGTTACTTCACTCAGAAAACACCAGCTAAATAACCCCGCATCCAGGCAAATAGGTATCACAGCGAAATGCCAGTTAAAGGAGCTGAACCTCCATTTCCATATGCTAAATCCCAGTTTACAGGTGGTCAAAATTCTGCTGCAAAAATTAATTGATGTCAGCATTTGATGTAAGCTTGCGACCAGAAATTATGTCTTGCACTGATGTGTCATATTCAGAAGGAGAAAAGATACACTTAGCTGTTTCTAACATAAAATATTGCCAAATGATATGGCGCAGCACAGATCTGAGTTCCCTTTTCCTGTACCTTTAAATATTGACCCTAGGTAAGATTCTAACCCGAATACATCACCACTTTTCCCAACTGGCTCCATCTGTATAGAGACACAGAAAAAAACAACTTGCAAACCAAACTCCTGCCTCCTCCTCCTGTTTGTTACTGCCACAGATACAGTCATTTCAGTTTGCATGCTCTTTGAAATCTCTTTCTGGGTTTCTAAATTTAGAAGCAGCTTAATAGGAGAACATCCAAATGGTTTCAGACCATTTTAAATAGCTTAACTGACTCGAAAGCATCCTTTGGTGTTTTTGTGGGCTTTTTCAAGGGAGTCTCTCATTGACAGTTAATCCATAACATGAACTAGGCCTCTGTACCTGATAATTTTCAGATTTATTTTCAACAGTTAAGCTTTAAATGTTTTTAGGCGAAGCAACCTCTATGCACAAACTGTTTTAAAAAAATTCAGTTCCTCACTTAGCCCTTAAAACATTTTATACGTGTGTGATCTAGGGGATGCCAAAGCAGGCACTCCAAGTTCCTAACACTGGACAGAGCAGTGGAGCACTTCTGTGGGTACACTGAGGACAACAATTTATGCCTCTATACTACTCAAGCTAACGAAGTGGTGTTAGTTTAGCCAATAAATAGCGGCTAATTTTAAATGGCTACCAAAACACAGGTTTTCCCAAGTGATTAATACAGCTGCACAGAAACCCACCATCCTCATGGCTACATAAATATTCATTGACAGGAAGACTGCTTTGCCCATCTCTAGAATAGTGTAATGCCTTTTGTAGTCCTTCAGGAAAGACCCAGCCGCAATTAGAGAATTTAAATGTGACAGGACACTCATGTATTTGGCAGACACACAGAGAAAAATCGAGAATCATTTTTTTCATAGATTCCAAATAGACAGTAAAGTTTAACAACTGAGAGAGCGCTCAGTTCTTAATACAGATGTCTGACTTCATTTAATTGAGCAGGCATATCTGAAGTGCAATTTTTAGAACAGAAGAAAAAAAAAAAAGGCTCAGTAGGTTCTCATAATGTCTGTATACTGCTGGTCCCAGGGTCCACAGGCAGGGGGAATCACCAGATATTGAGTTGCCAGACAAAGCTTTTTAGGTTACCAGTATTTAAGATCAATAGACAACTTTATAGAGTGAGAAAAACATTCACAGTTTCACTCAAATTGTGGTATTTACACTAAATGTACAAAACACAGGCATTTTTGTAGTTTCGCTAGAAATTATCAGATGGGGAAAAGTAGAAAAAACCCCAGTAGGCTGTCACGGTAGACAGTTATTAATGCCTTTCAAAATTATAAAGCCCTTCTTGTCCTTTCCCATTTAAAACCAGAACCATAGTACGTTAGCTCTGTAGGTAACGTCACCAGAGTGCTATCTTTCTGCTTGAATACTTCTGAGATAAAGTGACACTGTTTCTAAATAAATACCTAATCAAATACATAAAACAATACATCTTATCTGAATTAAGATGATAATTATACGACTGTCTAGGAATCCAGAACAACTCGACTGCCAACCAGCAAGCAAAAGAAGCAACAAGCACGAAATTTCAAACCTGTCACAATTATTGTAAAGAATTCAGATGACTTTTTAACTTAAATTTAATTGTGATTAGTAGAGGCAGAATGATTCTAAACTGACAATAGGATTAACCAGATGAGAAAACCGACACTTCAAAAAAATAAAAATAATAAAAAAGATACTTTCAGCACAGCATTTAATCCACTTAAAGAGTTAAAAATTATCTGCTAGATATAGCACTTTGCAAAGTGCATTAGCAATCACTTCTCGTCTTTCTCTCAAATGGAATAGATGGAACCGAACTCACTATTTTAAAGTAATCATTATGGTTGCACAGTTTCTCAAACCTTAAAGCAGTGCCCTACTATAGCTGTGTTTGCATAATGATACTGCAATAGCTCAGGCAGGAAGGTTGTTACAGCACCCAGCCTCATCTTCCTCAGCTCCTTGTGTGGCCATGTTGACCTCTCACCTTCATTCACATTTTTCCTTTCACAAGTGAGATCTTTAAGGGACAAGTTGTTGTTTGGCAAACTCAAAAGAACAAACCCGACAAAACGCAGGAGCACATTCTGCATACACCCAGCGAGGGCACAAGTCACACTGGATCATTACAGCTGATCTATAAACGTCATTTCCAAACCCCCTCCAGAACGCAGGGCTACTAAGAACATGCATTTTAATTATGACACGCAATTTATTTAAGTGTTAAACACATCATATTTCTCTGATGAAAATTTTAATTGCAGGCATATGAATCCCTCCCACATACATGTATAATCTAGGGCATATACAATTTTTTTCTTATTAAGCACACCCATGCTTTAAGTCAGAAATGGTTTATACTACATACTCTAAGAAAAAAGCTGCGGAAGGGTTTAGATCCTGCAAAAACTTGAGTTCTGTTCTTTCAGCAGTAACAGAAAACAAATATTGGCGGGCAGGGGGAAGCTTTACATTTAGTTACTTCTATCTTCAGGAACAAAAAGGAACACTGTAAAAAAATCAGGCATTTGTAAATAGAAAAATAAAGTTAGAGGCTGCTTCGTGCAAGTCAATCTGCATATAAACTGTTGTAGTGGAAGTTGGGAGAAAAGCCTCTGTTTGTTACAGAAGGCACAAGATTTTTTTTTTTTTTCACTGAAGTTTCAGGAGAAAGTAACAGAAAACCCAGGATTAATCATTTTTACATGGTAACATATTTCTGTCTTGGCTCTACATACTTACTAGATGACTCTCTCTAACGATGAATTCAGATATAAAATAGAGAAGTAGAATACAATGATGATTCCAAAATACTAGTTTAAGAAATAATGTGTCATTACCCAGTTATTTATGTCGTGTTATAACCGAGAGAGGGTACCGAATAGTAAATAATATGGGGGGGGAGAGAGGGGGAAATACTTAAAAAACCCTAGAAGAAAAAAATACATAAAATGAATTTAAAAAGAATTTAAAAACAGACTAGAAATTGGTATCGTTTTGCTGGTATTAGAACATATTTTTAAACCCTGGTATACTCCTATGATAGAAATATTAATTCTGCACAGATAGAGCTTTATAAATCTGAGGGGTTTTTCCCCCTTTTTCTTTGGTGAACAAAAAAACGAGATTGATTTTAATCAGCAGCGTGTTTCAACACAGACTTAAAATTCCTGGCTTCAAAGAAAGCTTAAACAAAATTGCCATTGGGCACATTTACATTAGAAGTATAATTTATGCCTGCAAGTGAATAAAGAGCAGATCTTTATGGCTGAAACTCTGCTACAGTATCCACGAGAAATGCAGTCAAAGTACTGTGTTAAATATCTATAAACAGCACCGATAAAGGCATGGGGGAAAAAAAGAAAAGGAGAAAAAGATATGCAAAGGCTTGATGCTCTGTTAAAACATATTTTCTACTCACTCTCACCATTCTGAAGTGCCGACAACATTCAATCCACACAGTGGGAGACATTTATACAGTCTATTCACACAAAAAAAAATACCTCCAAGATTACAAATCCCCCAAACGATGCTGACAAAGCAGGCACTATAGGAAAAGGAAAAGTTAAGTAAACTTACCTGCTGTAAGTACATAAAAGTCAAGGCACAGGAGAGCTGGGGACACATGCCCACATTCGGCAGTGCCACGCAGGTTGCACCCGTAAGGGGATGCTGCATGGTGTTGCTCTGAAGTCTACGTAGAACAAGTGAGGGGGCTTGCATGCAAGCACGTTTGCCCTATCTTGTCACTACGGGGTGGTTTTCTTTTTTCCTTTTGCTTTTTTAAGTAAGAAACGGTATTTCTCGGATGCCTTTTTTTCCCCCCAGTGCTAAATCCCTACATTCATTTGTCAGCTAAGGCAACTTGGTAGATTTAAACTCGGAATTTTTAACAGAGAGGAAAAAAAGAAGACACAGCCTGCAGCCTATTGATGAGCAAATGGAACTTCCTCAATGACAGCAGAGCTGAAGCTTGTCTCACAACAGTGGCTGCTGACTAGTAGAGAGATTGACTCGGGGAGGCTCAGGCGGCTGGTGCTGATGCTGCACAGCTTCTCATTTGTCAAATGGGTCCTAGGGCAGGGTCTCTACCACTCACCCAAATTCAAATACTGCATTTTAAAAATCCCCGGAGAGGATAGGGAAGGAGAGGAAGTGAGCGCGCCGCATCACAGGCGTCCGTGAGATCTGGGCAATTAGTGTCATTGCCCAGCTGGGACCGAACGCCTGTTAGGATGCTGCACGCACGCACACACACTTCTTCCCTCCCAGGACTCACACCTGACACGGAAAGGGCTTTCCCCTGCCAAGAACAAAAGTATGAAGCACAAAGTGAGGAAGAGGAAGAATCTTGGCTATCGAGAGGGTTCCAGCAAGTACACACTGCTGGCAGTAAATGAGCTTGTTTTAAAATACAAATTAATTTTAGATCTACATTTCATGCGCCGTCTAGTCCCCCAGATAAGTCCATAACAGCATTACAGCAAAGCTGTGAAATGTCTGTGTACCCACTGCAGCAGAAACACGGGAGTGAAACAAAATCCTGTGGCACGCTGTGCCTACTTCACTGGGGGAGGGGAGCAGGCTTGGATAAAGACTGTATCTCAAAATTGGTCTAAAGCCCATCTCATCTGAAGTTACAAATTTATTTGACAGCTAGTCAGTCTATTACCAAGGACTGCCCTATCAGGTTACATGGAAAAATTACATTTGCAATTTTCAGAATTTAATGTTTACTTTTTACTTCGAGACTGATACCTCAAATTAGTATTCCACTCTTGCAGGCTTTTTCTCCCCCCCCTCCCCCCGTATTTTATGGAGTAATAATTATTCATTAGTAGATCTAGTTAGTCTTTATGTAATAAAGTAGGATGTGACCTGCAAATCAAATAATTTATATTACAACTTGTCCTTGAGGTCCTATATTACAGGTCTTTTTTTTTTTCTTAAATACAACTCAGGTATAACAGAAGATACTACTATTTTTAATTAGAATTTGACAAATGAATTAAAAATTAATTCTTCAGGAAAGAAGGTCAAGCCTCAAAACACCACCTGAGGTTTTGAAGGGGGTTTCTTTTAAAAAGGCTCAGCAGAAAATGTTATATCATATCTAACTTCCACAAGCATAGATCTTACATCCAGACTTTAACATTAACAAGAAATAAGTAACACACAAACAAGAGAAGTCTACTTCACCATCAGCATCGCTGGTTTGATATGAAGGTCTCCCCTTTAGAACAAATAATAGTCCCACTTCACCAGACACCAAACATGTCCCTGCAACTCAGGCGCTGTATCACAAAAAGCAATATTCTTTTTCCCTGTACGTGTGCGCTCACATACCTGCACCCACACAAGCTTCAGAGACTGATTTAGGTCCACTAAGTCTTCTTCATGCAAACCCGAAAATGTTCCAGCAGGATCAGTTATGACATAATTTTCTTTCTCAAAAGCAGTCAATGCCACAACCCCAACGCTTCTACAAGTCAGCAATCAGCGCCAAAACAGTCGTACCCAAACTTACACCACAGGGGATGGTTTTGGCTTAGGAAACATCCATACTTTCCGAGTTTATCACGGGCTCATTTACTAGAACAGCCCAAATACAGAACACCACAGACTACTTTAGCACAAAAGAAAACACTCAAGTAACAAAAAGAAAAACCCCACATTAGAAATCCACAATCCCCTTCCCTCCCCCCAAAACCACACCACCATCAGAAAACCCCACCCGCCACAGAACAAGGGAGGGGAGCAAGAGAAATGAACTCTGATGCCCTTTCTCCTTTTTTCATTCTTTCTCTCTGCCTTGAGCAGTCTCCTGTTCTGACAGGAGTATGTCATGCTTTTCTTCATCCTTTTTTTTTTTTTTTTTCCCCTAGCACAGAAAGGCTGTTATTCTGCAAATGCCCTAAGATGATAGAATTTTCCCTTCAGCTCATTTTCATATGAAATACCATAAATAATACATGGTACTTTAATAAGACCTTATCAGAATGTTTAATGAAAAACAAATATGTTATGTAAGGAGGCAAATAACCAACTCGCTCCACATTATGTCAAAATCAAAGGCAGCACACTTCCTAGCCAAACAGCTTGGAACTATACAAGTCTATCCAATTTCCCAAAGTGAAGTTCTGGAACATCCTGATGGTCAAGCAAAGTTTCTTCTCGCTACTGTACAATTTTAGGGCAAAAAGGGCATCCATAAAACAGATGAAACTCTCAAAAGCAGCATGTTTAACAATTACGTCAAGATAATTTAGCAGTGTAAATGCAGCTAATATTAATTGTAAAAGTGAATTTCTCATTGGTCTTTTAGCCTTAAGTTTCACACATTTCAAAGTAAGAAAAATGTGACCCACAAATACTATGAATACCTTACACTTACATATTTATATTATTAAAACAAGAACATCAGTTTTCTAACTAGCAAAACCATCTATACATAGAGAAACAATAAACATACATAATTCAGCAGTGTAAGAGACCTAAAAGAGAAACAGTTCTTCAGCCTGATATACACTACTTCAAGACATGCAGGGGAAAGTCATTACCAATTTTCAGCCCTTCCAAGGGTAACTTGTCATTATGTCTAAAATGAAAAAAGGTAACAAAATGTGTTTTATTTTTATAAAAATAAAATCAATGTCTCTTCTTTAAAGCCATTTCCTTGTTTATACACACTCTTCCACCAAACTCAACCCATCAATCATAACCACATTCCAAGTTATGGCTATATATACACTGAGCACCACCACAAATTTGCCGAAGGTACATGAATGGCTGTACTCAATCTGACCTTCTATCCTCACACACAGCGACAGCCTTGCTATAACTACTCTGCAGTCTCACAGAACAGCGTATCACCCATCAATATCTCATCTGCAAATTAGTAACAACTCGATTTTCCCCCTTACTCTACAAAAATCAATGCTTGCAATTGCAAAGCCCACTTCACCTACAGCATGTGATGCCTTCTAGTTGACTCTAGTGCTGCTCTGTTGGGCCAGCGACTGAACTCAGTTATCCCACGCTCACTCAGTGATATTATCAATTAGACATCAATTAACAACAACTACAAGCCTTTTTCAAAAGGAAAGGAAGCTGCCAGTCTACACGACCCAAATCAGCCTCTGTGGGAGTTCCTTTAGAACCACAGGAATACGAAGTCCTTTCCCAGCGATGACAGATCCATCTGAGGGGTGATGCCTACCATGCTACCGTGAGAGGCAACGCTCCCCTTCCCCATCCGTTAGGATTGTCAGTACCACAGTCTTCAGCACAAGCAGAGAACTTGCATATACTCACCCTACCCCCACATTGAACCTGACTGCCACTTAAAGAATAGCCACAGCAAAACAGGGATCAATCTTGAGCGTGCAAATACAAATGTGACATCGAAGAACCTCTGCAAAAAAGCCAAAAGAACCCATGGCATTTCTCACCCAGCTGACATACAAAAACAAACCCACACTCTCACTTAGAATGCTTTTGTTTTACTCAGTACAGCATTCCATTTTAAATCATTCACTCGATTTCCTATGACCTGGTGGTCAACTCCTCCTTCAAATTTCACATTTACAAACATCCCACCTAGAAATTAACTGTTAAAGGTTGTCTCATTAGATAACCACCTAATCAGGCAAACCTTCTCCATTGAGTAAAAGAAGATCTGAAAGAGATCACCAGCAAGACCTCACACCATTTAACACTTTAAACTTGTCTCAGCAGCAGCCTACACTAGCAAGTTCACACATGGAAGACATGCACGCAGTATTATAAAGATGCCTCCCAGCATCAAGCATTTTAAAAGAATTTTAAAATATCACAACTACTACATTATCTACATGAAGAACATATTTTCTTCTCAGATTTATAGAATGGCTGATGTGGTATAAAAATAATTCAGGCAAGTGATAGAGGAGCTAATAGTATTGCGGTCCTTTCTCTAAATAATTCTGGTCTAACACCACATGAAGAGATAGCTCCCAGGGCTGCAAAATAGGCAAAGCAGCACGTTATGAGCTTAAAGTAGAAAGTTTCATTAACATATTTTGACAAATTGCTGGCAATCATTAATATCTTGGGCTTTCTTCTGCATATTATTCTATGTTCTTACATCCGTGTTGGGTTTTGTTTTTTTTTTAAATAAACTAGAAACACTGGTGATATTTTCCTAAGTAACATGTTTTGTCATGAAGACTACATGCAAGGGTTTCCCTCAATTCCTTCCAATTAACGGGCAACATCTCACCCTTCCAGTTATACTTTCTTGTCATGAAAACCCTTATTTGCAATTCAAGGTTTCTGTTAAGATACCTCGTCTTTTCTAGGTCTTCGCTCAAAGATCAAGACATGAGAGAGGCTCACGCTTACCTTGGGTAAGTGGGATTCACTCACTTACTGTTTCTAATAAGCAATATGTAACGGCCACCGACATCTCCAGCGTTTCACACCCAGTGCCTACAAAGCCTCTGCAGTACCCTCAGCCTCCTCAGCACTTCAAACAGGTCCCATAAGCACTCAACACAAACGCTCTGGGTGTAGACAAGGGAGAGGACGGGAGCCACCGGTCGGTTTGGGGCGGAGGAGCAGGCAAGGTAGCAGGTAAATAGTTAAACAAAGGGCGTTCGGCCCTTCACGAGTTAGAGGCACCTGAGCAGTGCGGACACACGGTCCCTGGCAGGTCTCTGTCTGGCCTGTGGTGCCCTGATACTCAGTACAAAGCGGGGGCGGTGGGGGGGGGTGTCAAAGTACGGCCAGACCTCAGGGCTGACACCCTGGACCCGGTTCGGGGGGGCACAGGTTTACACCAGGGTCTAACTCAGGCCGGGAGCCTTCGGACCAACCCCCGCCCACCCTCCGGGTCCATCGGGCGGTCCCGTCCCGTCCCGACGGCCCCGCAGAGCCGCTCCGGGGGCGCCATCTAGCGGTCAAGCCGGCTACGGCAGCGCGCTCCTGCCCGCACGCAGCGCGCCCGCGCAGCGAGGCCGTAGCTCCGTCTGCTGCGCTGCTCGCCGGGCAAAGCCGCGCCGGGAGAAGCTGTACACCCGCCCTGCGCCTGCAAACCCCATCGTGCGCCCGCCCACGGAGCGCTGGAGGCACGGGAAGAGGGTCCGGAGCGCCGTGCGTTACTGCAGCACGGCCCTTGCTTTGCCCACCCGCCTCTCACGCTACTTTGGCACACGTGGCTCAGCTGCCAGACAACTGGAAGGGCCCCTGGAAGGGCTGAGGAAGGAGCAGCAAAAGCTTTCAGAGGGCACTGTTCACCCCACGGCACAGCATCCCTGCCACGACAAAGGCAGAGCCGCACTGTGGGAGCGCAGCAGCCCTCGTTGGCACAAGTTGGAAAGGGTGCACAAACCTTTGGCACACAGACTGGAGAGGCAGGGGAACGGAGCTGAGGGACAGCGAAGGCCTTTGCCAACCCCTCTCCCACCTCACCCAGCACAGGCGGTACGGACACTTGCCCGCCATGCACCCCTGTCACTACACCAAGTGAACGTCTTCAAACAGCCATACACAGAGATCCTTTAAACCTGAGACACTGCTACAGGCCTGCTTCACACAGCAAGGCTTTGACAGCGTGTCCAGCTATACTAATTACCATCCAGGTTATTCTTAATATCGTGATGGTAGCAAGACGACATCAGTGTCACGTGTGGTGTTGCCTTGTAATATTCTTTCAAAAATTCCAGGTGAAAAGACATACTAACGTGATTCTTAGAAAATTAACTTGGAAAAATAACTTTAAAACTTCACTTTTTTTTCTGAAGTACCATCACAGAATCACAGAATCTTAGGGGTTGGAAGGGACCTCGAGCGCCCATCGGGTCGAACCCCCTGCCAAAGCAGCGCCCCAGCTCATATTGCACAGGGCGGCATCCAGATGGGGCTGGAATCTCTCCAGAGATGGAGACTCCACACCCCCTGGGCAGCCTGTCCCAGGGCTCCCTCACCCTCACTGGGGAAAAGTTCTTCCCCGTGTTGGTGTGGAACTTCCTATGCTCCAACTTGCAGCCATTGCCCCTTGTCCTGTCCCCACAGACACCGAAAAGGGGCTGCCCATTCCCCCCTGCTTTCCATCCTTAAAGATATTTATAACATTTAATATACAAAATTAGTGAATATTGATCACAAAAATTTAAGCCACTTATCAAGTTGTACACAAAACCTTGGTATGTAGGATGGGAAGGCTACATACTTCTCCGCACAAAAAGAAGTTGACAGTTTTATTCAAAGCAATGAACCCCACCTTTGCCCACTGCCACTGTGGGCTGTTTAACTATCAGATGGGAGAAAGCAAGTACATTTGAGTAGTAAGGACATATTATATATAGATTTTTCAACCAAATACATTCTCAAAAAACCCTGGTTTCTTATTTTATATAGACACAGATTAGTTGCAGTACTACAATCTCTACTTCATCCATATCCAATACGCTTTTTTTGAACAAAGATTTTCACACAAATTCATTACTCATATAAAATATCTTCCTCCTTGATTTGCACCACCACACCTCATGCTTCGCCGCTGTTATGAAATCACAAGGAAACAATTTAACTTGTAGCACAAAATAAGCAGCAGGTGTATGTGAATTTAGAGCTCTTTTCATGCAATATTAATATAAGTTAAAAAAACCCCAAACCAAAAACCCTCCAAAACCCCACCACCATCAAATGCGATTATAAGAATACACAGTAGGCAACATAAATACATCTTGCTGAAGTTTTAGGGTTTTGTGGAATTATTAATCTCTTTCAAAAATTAATAGAATGTCAAAATCTCAGAAGGAGAATAAATGATGGATTAATTATACTATTATGTAAATGTTGTATCTTTTCTCTATAGGAATTAAATTAACTGGACATCAGCACAGTTTCCTTCTACTATGAAACCACTTCTTTTATTATTCTGCCTAAAGCTGGATATTTCTCATATATTCTGCTTCAATCTAAATCCACCAGACTTAGTCCATAATGCAGCAGCTCATTTTAATGTATAGGAGCTAAATATTAACATGCTCATGTATCAAACCAACAAATCCTCCATTAATTGCAGCTGAATCTCTAAGCCTCCTCCTCTACCCCTTGTTTTAAATTTAGCTCAATGATTCTTCAAAATCTAGCCCTTCATCTCTAATGGTTTTTGTGGCTTTCAATCTGATTTTCAACTAAAACATCTTCAAATTGTTATGGTGAAGCCCAAAGCGTTCTAGTTAAATACCCATCTTCATCCACAGAGATAAAGATGCAGCTCAGGAGAAATAACGGAGGGTTTTGTAGCTTTGAGCTTTGGTTTTAACTGAAGCCCTACCAAGTCCTTCCAAACTGGCCAGCTATATGTGCTCCAAAAGACCATTCCAGCATCAGATGCCATGACCCAACCTCCATCCTATGCCACAATCTATGAGGAGAAAGGTTGTTTGTGGCTTGTTTTTTGGCTCTGTATTACCCTCACAGAACCACATGCTTAGACATAAAGGCAGCTCTGCACATGGAATCAATACAAAGCTGCCTACACAGGACTGCTCATTACACCTTGAAACAGTGATAGACGTACTGTGTGAGAAAGTTCAGTTTTATGGACAGAGCCAGTATCATTCACCTTCTTTTTCCCCAGTTTATTCTATCCGTTGACTTTGGAAGAAGCAGTTGACTTTTCTAACCATTTCTAACCCAATTACCTAACATTCCTTACTTCCTCTAACCCCTCTCAATACTGTCTCACACATCTACAACCAGACACCCCATGCTCTACTCACCAGCAACCAACCCTTCCCGTCAGATTGGGCCTTCATCTCCTTCACCTCCTTTGAATTATGAACATTTCAATGAAAGCTGGCTCAAAACACAGAAGTCATGTTGCACGTGCACAACATCAGGTACAGCAATGCTACGCTCAACATTGTGTACCTCAAATAAGCTGGGCACGCTTAAAAGAATGGCATGGGTTGGAAGGGACCCCAAGGATCACAGAGTTCCAACCCCTCTGCCACAGGCAGGGCCACCAACCTCCAGCCTGGATCTCCAAAAGGTACTCTACATCTTATGCCTATCTTATTCAGTTGCAGAAGTTTAAATTTAAAATTAACTAAATCAAAACCCCCCAGTTATTCACATCAGACACTATCATGCCTGTTGTCCCTTATAACCAACAGTGCAAGCCCCAATGTTGCTGAGCATCTGCATTGGCTCTGACCCGCAAGCACTGCCTCTCAAATGGACTCCCTTGGCTGCCTTGCATGTCTGCTCCAACCCCAGGCCTCCCTCCTGAGCCTGCTATCACAAGTGGCAGCCTTGATGGAGATACCTCTGCTGCAGGCCACTAATTGAGACCAGCCCTGAAATTCATCCAGGGCACTAAAGAGCTATCAGGTGCTAACATCAAGTCTTGGTCAACACAGGCCAGGTCACCTGCACACAAAGGGTTTCATGTCTAATTACGAGTGTTTAGAGACAGCCGTACTTCGCTGTGCACATAACAACCTCCCTGCCCCAGAGACCGTCTCAACCCTTATTAAGATGTAATACATATTGTACTGTATCTGCTATGTTATGTGAGTAACAGATGCAGGTTTAACACTGGATCTGTAATTTTTACTAGAAGCCAATATTATTAGCACCAAATTTGCATTCCCTAATTCTGATAAGAAACATTGCTAGGGTGTAAGACTCTTAAACATCAATTAAGAGGTAAATATTTGAACTGTCTCCCCTAGAATACAGGGAACAAAATTAATTGAGAACAAAATTAGTTGGAAGGACTCACTACTAACCTGCAGATATAACAACTTCAAGATCTCATGGATGAGCAAAACAGCAGAAAACCAAAAGCAAGATGAAATAAAGCCAGCAGCTAGACTACAAGTAACAAATAGTAAAACAATCTGTAGCATTACTCCATCCACCATGTGTTGTGAGCCAAATCCCTGTAACTAGTAGGAGTCTGAAGACTCACTGAATGCAGTCCTGGGCTCTCTGAACACAAAACACCTGCAGTGCTGTAGATAAGTTAGCAGTAATGTTTTTCTCAAGGATGTGGTGAACCTTTTCAAGTTAATATACATGAAAAAAAAGAGTTTTATTAGTTTCTGCAATAAAATATTACTAAAATAAGGGGCAGTAGCAGGACTGGATAATCATTTATACCCTATTCACACCACTGATCCTCAAAAAACTTGTCTTGACACAAAGTCAAGGTCTGCTTTCATTTACTCACTGTTCTTACTTAAATATTTTAGAACCCATTGTTGAAAAGCCAACATGATTTTCAAGACTGACATAATATAGAACCACATTTGAAAAAAAGCAAACTTTAACCATCTTCTTTGCCTAAATCTTGCCGAAAGAATTCAATTGTCATAAAATAGACTCAGTCAAGAACAGGACAGCCTTGCTGCATAATTCATCAGCCATATTAATCCTGTTTATGAGGATCAGGTTCTCTACAGAAATGCTTTTAAAGAATGCTTAATAAAAATCATCGCTACGTAGGGATTCATGAGATGTATTACTAAGATAAAGCAATAAACCAAAAACCAACCTATGGCCTCTGTAATTGCATATGATATTAATATAAGGAAAACTTATGCTCCTCCTCGAAAAAAATAAAGAAACTGCAAATGCTAATGCTTTACATGGAAAACTGAACTGAGTTAGTAGGTTATCCCTACCATTTATCTTAATTGAAAAATACTACACACAAAGAGTTATTTGCTTAATTCCAAGATTGTTCTAGATTTAATTTGTTCCCTTCAAGTAAAAACCGAATTGGAGATGTACACACAGGCTTAGTCCTAATTGCTGGAGAAACTTCCCTTTTTACCAGTTTTGCCTTTTTCATAGGTACTTACCCCTGAATGATTTTATATCACATTCCCATACAAAGTACTCTGACTAAAGTACATTACTAAGATTTTGAACTAAATACTCAAAGCCTGAGAAACATGAGAACTAAGTTTCTCCGTGTAATGTGAACTCATACATCTGGGGAAGAGCAGTGACCTGTTCTTGTGGGGCTTGTACCTGCAACCTGACCTGTACCATGATGGGTGAGATGCTCAGATGGGGAAAAATCCTGACATTTTAACCATTAACATCTAGGAGCTATTCAATAGGTGTTACTCAGCCAAATTTGAGCAGGCACTCAGACTGATGGGCCAATGTTGTATTTATGGAAAAAGTCCCATCCTTCTCTGGCCACAAATCACACGCTGCTAGAATCTAACAAGAATTTCTGTTTTTCCTTTTTTTTTTTAATTGAAACAACAGACAACATAAATATTTCCTTAATTCCTATTTATACATAAACTCAAATATTCCATTCCAAAAAGTGTAAATTGATCAAGTTGATATTGAGAATGAATTTCATACGTCCAGACGCAAATGAATAAAGCACTGCAAATCCCTCCCTACTTGACAGGTGTGAAATAGAGAGGGCTGGAGTACCCCCAGCTCAGCTCTGTCCAGCTGTGGACCTCAAAGGCTGGTGCCTCTTGTTTGTCCCCTTGCCAACACTATTCCCACCTCACTTGTATCAAAATGCGCATCGGATTTCATGGGAATCCCTAGGTTTTGAGAGTCCAAGGAGCACACAGGGCTCTACTGCTCATTTGTAAGATATAAACACAGGGAAATAGCATTAGAAAAGACACTGGCTTTCTTTGCAGTAAGAGGTTTTTCTCCCAACAGGCAATAAATCATTGTGACTGGATGACCAAAGGTGATTCCTCAGAGGTAGAGATATGATATCAGGCTGATAGACCTGTAGTCAAAGGCAGGCACCAGTATGAGACAGGTTAAGAAGTGGCAGGCTTCGAGCTTCCCAAAAACTGCAGCGCAGTCCTTCACGTAGAGTGACGCAGCAGCCCTCAATCTGTAATGGGCCCCAACAATTCTCATCATCCCTCCTGTGAACTGCTGGGAACGTGGCCTTCTCCAACACCCCCAACAGCTGCTCATTCCTTGTTACCTCACAGGAACTTGTACACCAAGATAAACTCTCCCATTTAATGCTGGTCCACGTCTGCTTTGCCTGTAGTGTCACAGAGTGTGCACTCCAACCAAGTCCGCTAGAACACTCTGCAAAATGAGAACTAGAGGATGAAGTGACTGTTCCCTGAGAAGTGGATCCTTAGCTGCAGAATTTATACAGCTGAATATTAATGAGCATGAATGGTTGGGGTTATTTTACTATTAGTTGAACATTTTGTTCTTGTACTTCAGCTTTAATTTCACTGGAATGTATTTTTGCATCAGAACAGTTAACTTTTCTCTTTAGAAAACACTGATGGTCATGTCCTTGAAGCAATTCTGCATGAAGGCCACAGAGGTAACATACCATAAGTATCAATTATTTTTTCTTGACTATATTAACTAGGTAACTGAGAACTGTAAGCATTTTCATTCAATTTCAGAAGATCTGGAATGAATATTTTGGAGTCTGCAATATACAATTTGCTTTTGATTGTATCTCCGATAAATGTTTCTGAGTAGCACAATATAGTTTCCCCCTAAATATTCTCTATAAACTTGGGAACCTTCTTATATAATTTAAATGTAATTAAATAAAATCTACTAAGCTAAAAAGAAAACCCCCAAAACATTCTGATGCTTTTTTAAGTATGCATATTAATCAGAATATTTTCCTCTATTAAAAAATATCTTACTTCTATATTTATAGAACCTTAATGCAATTCAGAACACAGGTGAGGTATTCAAGTTGCATTTATCAGCTACAAACCCAGATACTTAACCTGCACTCAAACAGCCAGCCTGTATCAGAACTCTGAATTCAGGTTATCTAACTAACCCCAAATGCAAAATTTACACATTATCTATGTACTCAGGAAGAAAACACCCAGAAATTGAGACAGAATTCCTAGAAAATGGGTGCCCTGACACAGAATTCACAGCTGGAAAATAAATTCATTTTTTTGTTTAAAAAAATATCGTCTCTCACTAGGATAACTGAAAAGGAAACCCGTATTGCATGACAAATAAACGTATTTTGGCAGCGTACGTTGTCTCTGCCTGCATATATCACGTTCATTACTATGGCTTAGGGAGGACAGAATGGGTTAGCTACATGGTTTTATGTGTCGGTGTCTCTTTGTCCTTTTCCTCCCTGGATAAGATGAAAAATGTTATGACTTTTTTTCATTGTTAATAATGAATGCCTTTCTTGTTGACAGTCATCGCTGCCAAGTAAGAAGCCTTGAACTTTAATCCTTATGATCCAAGATTTCTGTTCACATGGAGATCAACCACAAGGATCACATAGAAAAAACTTAATACCCAGTTTCTATAATAGCAGTTGTTATATTCCTTTTGTATATATATTTTTCCTTTTAAAATCTCTCAGTAATTTTTTTCCACCATCCATTTGGTGCCATGTCAGACAGACTGGGGAAAACATGCCCTTATTGCACTGCACCAAAAATGACTCTTGGTGATTTGTAAAATACAACAGTGAACCAAAAGATTACCTGAAGTGATTTTCCTTTGTATTAGGCCCCTTCCCATCCCTATCATTTGGTGATTCTGTGATTATTCCCAGAAGTTACACAGCCCTGGTATTCTTAACAGTACTTAGAAATCCATCAAATTCCAGTTGTCAATTACTGTTGTGTATGTGTATACACACATATAGGCAATATAATTATATGCGTTAAAACAGAACCCTGGGTGATACACAAATACATATACTGCTCTTCATTACTTAAGTCAACATTATGCACAGCATTGTCAACATAGTCTGTGATTCTCTTCTATTTACTTAGTCTGCTAGCAACATTTATAAGAAACTCTTAGATTATAAACCTCTGTTGGCTGGAAGTGTAACCAGACTAAGAGCGGCATGCCTTCCTTTCTCAGGTAGCATCACTCCCAAAAAGTTGTACTCATTTTTAAAACGTGTTACACATCTCAAGGGTGAGCCTGGATTGGTAATCATTATAGAAAGTGACTGTCCCACATTTGTGCTTCCCTGTCTCTTGATGATGTTCTGGATGCTCTAAACCACAACAGTAGCAACAGTGGGGAACAAAATTAAATAAATACCAAGTACCAACTTAGAGGCAAACTAGTTGTCATTCCCCACAATCATACTTCATTTTTCATATAAAACTCTGTTGAACCTCATATCGCAGTGGAAAACCATTGGATTGGGGTGATGGTAATATGTATCCTGCAAAGGAAGAGGGGAATACTCTTGCAACTCAGGAGACTGTATTTCATTAAATAAAAATCTTAATTTTTTTCATTTCACAAATAAACTTCTGCAAGTTAGAATCTTATAGTCACGATGCGCTTGAACACAACCCTGAGGAAAAGGACTTGGGAGTACTCCTGGATGAGAAGCTGGGCATGAGCCACCAGTGCTCATCTGCAGCCCAGAAGGCCAATTTCATCACAGGCTGCATCACAAGAAGTGGGGCCAGTAGACAGAGAGGGGATTCTGCCCCTCTGCTCTGGGGAGACCTCACCTGCAGCGCTGTGTCCAGCTTTGGAGCCCTCAGCACAAGACAGACAGGGATCTGTTGAAACACATCCAGAGGAGGCCACAAAAAAGATCAAAGGTTTGGGAGCACCTCTCCGGTAAAGACAGGCTGACAGTTGGGCTTGTTCAGCCTGAAGAGAAGGCTCCGGGGGCACCTTCCAGTACCTGAAAAGTGCCTATAAGAAAGCTGGGGAAGAACTGTTCATGAGGGCATTTAACAGTAGATTGAGGGTTGATCGTTTTGAACTTGAAAAGGGGAGATTTAGTTTGGATATTGGGAAAATGTTCTTCAATATGAGGGTGGTGGATCACTGGCACAGGGTGCCCAGAATGTTGGTGGAAGCCCCATCCCTGGAGATATTCAAGGTCAGGCTTGCTGGGGCTCTGAGCGAACTGATATAGTGAAGATGTCCTTGCTTACTGCACAGGGATTGGACCTTCAAAGATCCCTTCCGACCTTACACATTTATGATTCCATAATTCCTGAATTTACCAATGAAGGGCTTGTAAAATGATTAATTAAGTTTACTATTAGAAATACAAGTAGCAAAGTATTTCTTTAAAAACTGGGAACCTCTCTAGAACAAATTATTCTTCAGACCTGCAGTACATAGTGGGACCTGAAACCTTTATTAAAAAGTTTTGTCAGAAGAGATGTTCTTAAAATACATGGCATGAGCAAAATGTATGTCCTACAAGGTCATTCTTTGTCTCTGTGCTTGAGCTTAACTCTGTGCTATTGTTCTGATGAGTTTGTTCTGTCAACGGATGTTTACTCCTTAATCCCCCCACATAAAACCTCAAACACATTCAAAAGCTCCACCCTGAACATATTTCTTGTATCACATACATACCTTTGAATCAGTAAATTTTTTACATTCTTTTGTTTTGAAACAAAACACCAGTCACTAGAAGCTTCTTTTCCCTTCAGCATCACGTGTATCCTGCGTATGCTGTGCCAAGGTTTACTTAGTTACACAACAATGTTGTGCACTATCACTATCATAGGTGAGTTTCTATATACCCATTGCCTTTGTCAAACAAAACCCAACTTCACCTGAATGATGTCACATGCAACTTGAACTTTTACTCCAGCAAGAAGTCCAAATCAGATGCTTGGAGAAAAAACAGTCAACCCATTTCCAGTTTTCAGCACAAGAAAGATTCAAATACTCAACAGTGCTGAACTTACATGTAATTTTTATGTTGCTTTCTTGTTTAAAAGAACATGGCTGTTTAACTTAAACAAAGTTTACAAACATGAGTTTGCAACTGGCAGTGAGGAAGCACAAAGCGAGGAATAACAGGTTTTTGTAGGGGGTGAACATTGACATCTACGGTCTTGCTGTTGCAAATTTGATATTTGCTAATATAATTTCAATAACTGTGATTTACAATCTTGAAAAATAAAAAAAATACATTTACAATAATGAATTGACTGATCCCAAATAATCAAATACTTGATTATTTTAGTGTCACCCAAAAAAAAAAGCTGATATGCAGTCTGAAAAATTCTTGCTTCACTGTAGGTTTTAAAAAATGAAATTGCACAAATATATTAGAGGGCTTCCACACCTGCTACAATGTACACTGTTGTAGTTAGGGCTCCAGAGAGATGAGGTCAGTAACGGGAAGGAAAATGTGATTAAGTAATTCTCAATATGATGCCAACTATGACCTTCGTGTCCCATTTCAAATCTATCTATCATGTTTCCAAAATAATATAGTACAGCATGGATACTGTTTGCTAATGTGATATATAGATTCCTAATAGGAATTTCATACTTACAGCTAAATTACAGATATGCCAACTATGATGTATTTTTATGTGTATGTGGCACATGTATAACATGCTACAGCAGTTTTTTCTCTTGACATACAAAAAGACTGAAAAAATCAAAAAAGGTTCAGGATGAATAACATGTCAATGCTTACTCTCTGAGCTGATTTTGTACACCAGATCCCAAATGCTCACCTCTCATTAATAGATTCTTATTGGGGAATGGAGAAGCGTTAAAATCATAAAAAAAGTCTTGCATAAAGTATGAAATGACAGTGTGTTAAACAATGGAGCAGTAAATTACATAGACTATGATTTTATATTATATTAATACATAAGAAGTTGTACAAGTCACTACAACAACCTGCTATATCCCTACAGTACTCCAAATGATAGCTTGTCTGTGGGAAGTGAGTTACGCTGCCTTCACTGGGAAGGTGCATTTTGAAAAACAAAATGATGGTTTCTTTCCAAAAGCAAGCTGTGAAATATTGATTTGTCATCATGTTACTAAAGGCTCAGCCTTCTGACCCTTGATTACGTGAATGAAAAGAACGAGAAGTCAAAATTACCACACAGATGCATTTTTTTTAAGCTACCTCACTTACTGCCTATCTGGAGGGACACAAGGAGCTGGAGGGAGTGAAAATCCACCACTTATATATAACCCACCTAAAATTTGGGTTGAAATGCCTCGTTACAGAGGAATCATGAAAATATCACTTGTTCGTTTCCTTTTCAGGCAGGGACCCAGAGGGCCCGATAGCAACACAGGGCTAGTGACCTGGCCATGTCTCAGGTGTGTGCAGCACCGAGAGGTCATCCAGTGGTAATAACAGAACAGAGACTTCTGCTGTAACAGACTTGCATTCACATTCACTAGAGAGAAAGAGATGGGTTTGTCAATGACAGCTTTTGGTCATTCTGCAAGGAAATCAGAAGGAGAAGATGCCAGTTATCTCCAGTTACAAAAATGTGATATGCTTAAATTAAATATGCAGTCTTCCCCTTGGCTTTCATCTTAAAGCACTACGAGGTTTTAGCACACTAGAAAATATGCTGGGAGGTTTCTTCTTCCACTGAAATACTGGCCCCTTACAATTTCAAAAACTAAACCAGTAATCAAGTCATAAGCTCTGAAATGGTGAAAAAAAAAATCCTATTTCAGACAAACAGTTATGAAGCACATATTTCCATTATGCAAGCAGGACCTTAATGAGATTTACTGGGGATAACTACCCCTAAGAAACCATCCTAAGACAGAAACTGATGAGAAACTTGGAGCAGCCTCCACAATCCAATGCCCACACACTCACTCTCTGCCACTTCAGCTATATGTCCCACCTGCTGAATTCCTGGAAGAATTCCTGATGTCAACAAAAGTAACATTTGAAGGAACTCCTTCCTTCAGTCCTTCAATTCCTCTATCCGATGCACACTCACTGGTGAGAAAAATGTGTTCCAAAGCAATTTACCTGACTCCTCTACGCAGCAATGATCAACCGGTTACAAATTTAGGGGGTATTTTCAAATTTTTTTTTTAGACTAATAAAATGTAGATGCAGATTCCCTTGATATCAATAGATCAGAGCACTGGATATGCTAACATCAGTAATGCAACTGATAAAGGAAAAATTCACCATCAATTGCACGCAGTGGTCAGGATTTGTGCCAGAAGCCTACTACTCACTCCAGTCTGTTCAAGAAAAAACACGCTCAGTTTTTTCAGACTGAAACACAAGACCACCTCAATCTTCATCATTTTCACACCAAAACAGGTGTGAAATGCAGCTCAACTGAAAATCCTGCAGTTCTAACTTGCAAGTGAATTAAGCCTTATACAATGAGAAATAAAATGTTCAGTTATGTGCTTTTGGTGTGACTGAGTATAGCATCTGGATAAAATTGAGAGCTATAGGAGAATACTAAATCATTTTAAAAACATGCATGAACTTTAGAATGATGCTGTCATCAGATTATTTATATTCTAGACATACAAAAGTGCTATATATTTTAGGTCTTTCGTGGCAAAACAAAAGCTTTACGCAAGTAAAATTAAGTATTTAGATGCTTTCATGCAGGATTTATTAGTTCATGTTTTGCCCTGTCTCTGTATTTCTCTCAGTTTCAGCTGGATTTTTGTCACTTTGGCTTTATACTGTGTGGCACATTATATATGACCTGATGATGAATCTGAATTCACACAGAACTGGGTATACCTGAGAAAACTTAACCTCACAGGATAATCAAACCCAACAAAAACACAACCCAAAAATGGAGTAGAAAAGCTCAGTTTCACACAATTTAAACAGAAGTTATCTTTACACGTTTACTTTTTATAGGACTTAGCCATTCTCTGGAGCACACAGCCTATAGAACAGCATATAGTAAAAATGAAGTTTGACAGTAAGACACACTGTCTTTCACAAGGTTTTCTCAGCACTCTTCCTTTATAGACACCTATAGACCTTCACTATACAAACAAACATCTACAAGAACATATTTCCTTGTTTTCCAGGCAAATTCTGAATTATACTTAAAAGATTTTTTTCTGTCACCACCAAACCCTGTTCTTTGATCTAACTGTTAAACCCCAGGCTACACTGTGCTCAACTCGCCTTAATCAGAGCGATGCTGCTCTTTCTGGGTTTTTCATGTATTTTTTCTTTCACCATTAACCCTAAGACGTTGCTGTTAGCCATTATTGCATTTACCAAGCCACAAACATTTTTCACACTTCTTCAGCTTGTGATTTCCCACTTCTCCCTAATTTTTGCTCTCTTATTCTGCCAACTATTCTGAGTACAGCCATCAAATCTTTCTCCTGGTAACCTTTTTTTCATTTGCTCCAGAGCAGCTAAACATACCAAGTGTTCAAAATGTCACAGAATAAACAGCTCCAGCTCAATTGTTCCTCCTATCATGCTGATCTGTGTACCAATCTAAGGAAACCAACTTTTAATTTATAGCCACATTTGTTAACATTGTATAACCCTACATACTTCACTGTGATTTGGTTTTCTTGTTCTACTTAAATAGATTCAGAAAACAAACAAAAATCCATAAGCTTCTGACCCATCACTTCCTTTGTGTGGTATCAAGGAGTTTCTGGCACAGCAGCAGCAGGGAACGGTATCACCCAGCTCTTAGTACAACTTTCTATGATGTTTAGACATTTAACAAGTTCTTCTACTCACGGAAAAAAGGTTTCAGATGGCTAAGAATGGGGCAGAACGTATAGAGGGAACAATGCATCCCTAGTGACCCAAGCACCGCACTGATTACAATATTGAAATCACCGGATGTTTTTCCTCGCACCCACATTCACAGAACTGCTCAAACTGAGGTCTTAGGTGTCTGACAGAAAGGAGCCACTTCGATTCTGCTTTTTTTGATGTGGTAAATTAGGTGTCAAAATGGTCTGGTGAGCCACTTTACTTACTTTGAGTCATAATCCAAAGCGTGATAGGGTAGATAAATAAGATACAGTATATATCCAACTAAGACAATACACCACACTCTGCTGTACACAGAGGTGTAAAAATGCACATATATTGATTCAGTAGATGTTTACTGAAGCACACGCACAACTTAGTTTTCTTTGTCATAGAAGAAAAGATAGTCTGAAGCTACTTGAAGCTTACCATGTGAAATCCTTTCAGCACACACCAAACTTTGAATTCCCAGGCTGTCCCTTTTCTCGGAAACAAAAGGTAAGTTTTCAAATTCTTGTCGTACATTAATTACATCTCATGTATTTTAATAGCTAGCTAGAGGAAAGTTACCTTACTAGCTTTTACAATAAATGCAAAACTCTTTACTTGAGAAAACACCCACATATGAAGCCACTAAGAGAAATGCTGACAGTCTGACATCCAATCTGTTTCCAACCTACAGCCACAGAAATAGAGTGCTGCAAACCCCAAAAAAAGATCACTAACATTTTCCCTCGTTTAAAGTAGTTTAAAACTTTTTTAATGACTCAGAAGCTTTACCCCTGCTTGGTTTGTCCTTCATGCAACTCATTAACGTGTATAATTAAACTGTAACCACCTAAAGTTTTTCTATTGAGGTTTTCAAAGGATAATAAGGCAACAGACTGCCACTGAAATTCAAGCCTTTGAGTTATCAATAATCTTCTGAGAGCTCATCTTTAAGAGCTATAACTGCAATGTCATTACATCAGTGACAATTGAGCCATAGGAGTTAAGCGCTGATTTCCAAATAGCCAGTAACAAAAAAATCTTAGGATATTAAGTCTCTCAGGTAAGAGAAAAGCAAGAGCAAAGGAAACATTTAAACAACATCTCTGGAGCTCAGCATGAATACCACAAAACACCAGTGCCTATGATAATTCACAGTTAAAAATATTTTTGTGATGTAGCATAAACAAAAGGTTTAATGAAACAGTAATAAGATGTTTGAATAATTTGCTCTGTGAACTGCAAACTGCAAAACACCAGGACGATTTATCACTCACAGAATTGAGTTCAAGGGGTTGGAAGAAGAAAAACATGAAAATCAGATTGTGTTCATTACTCAAACAACAGAAGAAGTACGAGTCCTACTAAAAATAGAAGTAAAGCAATGACGTCTGGTAACAAAGATGCTGAAAGCAGATTGCTGAGTACCACCATGTCCTGAGCCTGCAAAGGAACAGCTCCATGCACAAGGGAAGGCTGGGAAACAGCTTCACAGAAGGACATGGAAGACCAGGAGGTAGGAAGATGGAGCAAGACATTTCTCAGCCAATTAGAAGCAGCAATGGGCACTGACAAACAGGACATCCTATTTGAACAAAAGGAAATCTTTTTACTGGCAGGAGGATCTGTCAAACATTGGAACAGCATTTCCAAACAGGCTGTGGAGTCTCTTTTTGGAGATACCCAAAACCTGTCCTCTATGTACCTCCAACCCCATCCTGATCCTGCTTTGTGCAGAGCGAGTGAGGGGTATTCAACAACCTCCAGATGTCCCTTCCAACCTCTGCCATTTTGTGATCCCCTAATATTAAAACTCTGAATCTTTTTCCAAGTCTTGGAATAATTAGCCACTTCCTTCTATAAATAACCAAATTCTTCAAACCTCTGGTGCACTGCTTTTCAGCCTTACAGCTGCTCCTCCTGGTAGAAACTGCACCTACTATGGTTTTATAACTTAATTAAAATATACATATGACAGCATTAAGAAAAATTAAAAGGAAAAAGTATATTGAGTTTATGTGGGAAAGTTTTGGTAGTGAAGTCTGCAAAGCACTGCAGTGTAAAAAGGCAAAGTGAAAAAACATTTCAACTATCTATACTAAGGAGAACAAGCAAAGAAGGAAGAAAGAATAAACTCAAACATAATACTGGCAGGCCCAAATATTTCGGTGATGACACACTTGGAATTTCAAATCTAAATGATAAAGACGTTATTGTAGGATAAGGCATCTGAAGATTTAACTCAGAAAGCACAATAAAGATCTACGCATATGGATCTCTTATCATAGAGAAACCCTACTTTGCACAGTAGCAATTTTATCATCCTCTCATAATTTTTATGATTTATTGACTTTTTAAAAAATCCACTGCTGCTAAAATGTAACTTATATTGATGATTACATCCTGTTAGTTCTTGTCCTCAGCAATGATTACTGAACCTAAATAAATGGACCTGAAGGTTTTCAATAAATTCCAAAAGCAATAATCCTCTTTTGTCCAGACCAACCGTAACCACAACTCTGCTCTTACTCATAAGTCCTCATGCTATGACACTGATATCTTTTTAAGGGCTTTAGTATGTACTGAATGCATGAAAGACATAGGATACTGAAACTTAAAGTTGAGGAAAAAATCCTTTCATTCCAAGACAGCTGATAGCTTCTGAAGTCTTTTCAACTTCCTCCTACCTACTGTGTTTCACTTCAGAGTACAGCACTATCTTATAAAAAAGGCTGCTTGCTCTGTCAATGGCGTAGCATATTGAACGAGTGTTCATCAAAAACCTTTATTGTCTGCCTTAAATTGGGTCTTTGCAACCATATTTGACAGCTGAATCATAAAAACAATCTTCTGAGAGCTTTTTCAAGCTTTGGAAAGTAAAATTTTAACTCAACAGTTCGTCTCAAATTGTCTCTTTCTGATCAATATTTATTTAAAGAGTTTTCCCTGAATTAATTAGCACTTTTATTTCATATTTACTACTGTTGTATTTTCACTTTTAAAAAAACGATTTTGACTGTTCACAAATCTCTGTTACCCACAGATGTTTTCTCAGAATATACAGACTTGAAATGAGGAGATGCAAATTACCCAACGTCACAGGACATAACCCTCCACTCAACCCATACACACGAATATGATAATACACCTTTTGTACACATACAGCTAACTACCAGCTAACCATAAAAGCCTGACTACCCGTCACTAGTTAGTGTCCACAACATCCAGTGGTCCCAGCATATCTGGCAGCCACTCTTGCAGACACTGTTTCTGAAAACTTAGAATGATTAGACCTACTAAGCAAAGTCTGACTACTGATACCACGGACAGGTATTATTCCTGCAGTTTAAAAAGAAACAATCAAACAATATTTGGATGCATACACAGAGATATTATCCAGTTATAACAGCACAAAATGAATAATCAGATAACTAAGTTTAAATTGTAGAAATCAAGTTTGCCAAATGTTACTTCTCTGAACCTGCTACGAGGAATGTCATCGCAAAGAGAGCGACACGTCAAGGATTGGTTTGATTTACAGGGGAAAGCTGATGAAGGAAAAGTTAGAGAAATGATTGAAGTTCCACTATTGAAAACAGTACAATAAACAAACGCTGTAAGAAGTATGAAAGGTAAACATTTATTTTCATAATCCTATTATGTGTTGCTCTGACTTTTCTTTGTTCTGTATTCTTCTGCCTCCTTTCCTGGTTCCCCCCTTTTTCTGCCCAACTCAGACACATTATTATACATCTAGACATGTGTACTGAAATGCCCGTGTCCATTCTCAAATTGTTACTAATCTGCCTGATATGAGTTAGCCATGAACACTGCAATGAAGAGAGAGTACAGGGAAGAGAGGGAAGTGTTCTCTATACACACCCCAAAATAAAAATGTGTGCCCAGCTTTTCTTCCTCTTGGGTGATGGGCAGGAGGCACAGATGCCAAGCTGTGGAAGTCACTTTCCAGTGATGGCATCTGGCTCTTTGGCACACTCCACTGACATTTGTGTTGGCTTCTCTGCCATTGCCTCTGGGTTTGTTAATGGGTTAAGTTGATGATAGGATGTTTTCAGCTCCTGGATGCCACATTTCTTTTAAGTCACCTTTGATAATATTAAATCTCTGCAAGAATAAAGCTGCTCATCATCCTCCTGAAATTGTTGTACTTTAGCTGACATGTGTAATGATGTAATGTAGAATAGTCCTGTTGTGCTAATGGATAATTTGGATAGGGAAAACCACTTCTTTGTATACTTTCCACTTAAAAAGTGATGTCTGCCAAAACTTATTAATAAAAATACTTTATTCAAGGACACTGTTTTCTTTTGTGATCTTTAAAAGAAACATCTAAAACTTTGAAAGTACTGTTACAACGACAAAACCCAAAATTTTCTTGTATTTCATTATAATCCCTTGTGTTTAAAAAAATCATAATATCCCTTCCTATATATTGCAAGAATTGTTGATGGAATATTTATTTAAACTAACAAGTCAATGAACTGCCTCAGCACATCACAGAAGGTAATTCCAATGGGCTTACCTTACAACAATGTGGTTTCTAGTCTAGAAATATCAGTTTATAAGACAGTAATTACTAAAATAGATGGGCAAGCAGCCAAAAAGTAGCATCACATCGACAACGGGCCGAATGCAACTAGGAGCAGTGGAGCAGAAAGGATCTATGCCAGATTGTGTGGCAGCTGAGAATCTTTATTGGTGACCATTTGCTGTGCGATGTCACACACATCTAAAAAATTATGCATTCCTCATTGATTTCATGCTAAAACGGTAAAGGAAAAAAACCCCTCTGTCTGAACTTGAACACATGAGGTGCTGACAAGATCTTTGCTTTGAGTACTCAAGGGGTTTCTTCTTGCACTTCTTCCTTCCTATCTACCATTCATAAGACTGGCTTCATGTTTTACATCCAAAACATCAGATGTTACATTGGTGGCAGTCAAAACTACCACAGCAGTCCACAGACAGAATTAATCAATTGATTCAAAACATTCCTAAAACTTAGACAGAGACCCCCATCACATCTGATCCTTGAGGTCCCTTCCAATCCGCTATCCTATTATTCTAGGATATTTTTTCTTGCCTTCAGAAAATCCATTTTAAAATACTGATAAAATATTGAGAATCAGTATTTGCTAAAACAGAAATAAAAATCTAGACTAAAGACACACATGATCTCTAACATGACTAGAAAAATGAAAGCATAACCCTAAGTCCCTAACTGAATAATGTTTCCAGCTGAGAGATTTAGGGTTGTTTTCCCTAGAAGTAGTTCACACAACTTTCATTTAAATCTTTCTGCTGACTAGTCAACCACTGTACACTTCACAAAATGCATTTTTCCAATTATTATTGGAATTGGCCATAATTATGCAGAAAAAAAGCTAGCTGAGTAGATTAAGGTAAATATTCATGTGAGTAATTCTCTTACAGTAATTCATAGCTTTATATTGTTAAGACTAGTACCGTCATAATAAAGCATTATCTACAGTCCAATTGGATATCTAACATTATTTAGATTATGAACAACCTTTAATAAAGAAATCCTTTGGATAAAAAAGGGTTGGCATTTCCTTCTCTCCACAGGATATTCAGGCGGGTAACCTTGCAATTAATCTTAGCAGTTCATTCATTTTCCAAACATACTTGCCTATTGAGTCCCACAGAAAAGTGCTCATTCACTTACTTGGTTACACTAATTATACATAGCAGATAAAGCCAAAGAAATCTGCAAGACACCAGAGACTCCATTAGTTTTGTGTGTAAATTCCAAATTTGTTTCATGTAAACAGAGTGAGGCTTATTATTGACACTGGTAGGGTTCTGTCCAAACAGTCTCCTGATTACATGTGTGAGTTAGGTGGAGATCACTTCACCTCTGCAATTGTTACAGTGATTCCTACAGACCTCACCGTGAGACTTCTAATGTTCCATCTCCCTTTCAGGATTTCAGAGGCAAGGAAGAATCCGTACAACACAACTTCCATCAGGGTTTTCCAGCTTAAGCATTTAAGCCCGGCATTTATACATGCTACACTGCATTTGCTGACCTTGGACTAACACCACTAGAAATAAGTGAAGAAGGTATTGGACTTTATGACCTTAAAAGGTCTTTTCCACCCTTGTGATTATGTGATTCTGTATGGAAAGGTTAGTGGTAGGGCAAACAAAAACTAGAGGTGGAGAAGGCAAGGACAAGGCAAAGGGGGAAGAGCAGCTTCACTACAGTGTAAAATAATTTTGATTTACATGGACTTCTGACTGCAACTATATTTCCTCTTGGTTTTTTTTCCTCCACAACACCTAATAAGTAGCTTAGAGATGAACTATCATGCACACTTCACTTTTGTCCTAGTTCCAACAAAAACGATACCTCTCCAGAGTCCAGATTTTCCCCAAAGTGATCTACAAATCTTACAAGTTACCAAACATGTATGATGCATTATACACTTTGCCCAAATTAAAGCGTGTCTCTGACACGTGCCAAGATATTCCATCACAGTATTTATACTGCACAACTTGAAAGCAAAGTTAAGACAACATAGGTATGAGGGAAGCAGCCATAAATGTGAACAGGAAAACCATATTTTCTCTTGAATCCCAGCATGGAGACATATAGAATCATAGAATGGCATGGATTGGAAGGGACCCCAAGGATCACAGTGCTCCAACCCCTGCCACAGGCAGGGCCACCAGCCTTCAGGCCTGGAGCTACACAAGGTTGCCCAGGGCCCCATCCAACCTGGCCCTGAACACCCCCAGGGATGGGGCATCCACCACCTCTCTGGGCAGCCTGTTCCAGCACCTCACCACTCTCTCTGTAAAAAACTTCCCCCTAGTATCTAATCTAAACCTTTCTTCCTTTAGTTTTAATCCATTCCCCCTTGTCCTGCCATTGTCTACCGTTTTAAAAAGTTGAATCCCCTCCTGTTTATACGCTCCCTTCCGGTACTGGAAGGCTGGAACATATGTTCCAGGTCATGTGTGCACATAAACTCGGAGAAAATTTAAATTCTATGGAATAGTCTCATTTAGAATATATCAAATTGACAATTAATTTAGACATGGATTTTGAGAAATACTTTCATATACATGTGTATATATACACACATACTTACGTATGTATAAAAACCCCACCCCAAACCGTTAGGTCATTCAGTAGCTTTCTAGAAGGGAACTAGTGAAGGCCATGGTTTGCTTCCTTTAGTCAGTTAAAAGAAATGAAAATAAAAGATCACTAAAATGCAAGAAGCAATCTTGATCTGACAACATAAAGCTCATCATAACAGTGAATTGTCCATTACCCTACAAGGAAAAAAAAGGTACATATACAAAGAATTTTGTATTTGCTGGAGAGGGTTGGACTAGGTGACTTTTAAAGGTCCCTTCCAACCTAACATATTCTATGATCCTATGAGATTATATATATAATTCTGTAAATTCACAATTAGGTCTAATGAAGTTTAGGGGAAAAGAAAGTTACATTCAGTCTACATTTTCTCTACTACTGTCAATTCAGTCATAAGAAGTACTTCAAATGAGGAGGAAATGGAATATTTCAAGCAAATGCAAAATTTAAGAGGCAAAATACAGCTTTTGCACCTCTGGCTCTAGGTGTACGCAGAGTAAGATGGGAGACACTCGTCATATTGAAAAATTAAATTGCTACCTAAAGAAAAATTTCTCCCCAATAGTTTATCAATGATCATAATATCTTGCTCAGTATTGAGGACCTGATCATTTCAAAGCAAGAGAAGCTGTCAAAACATCTCCTCCATTATGAAATCAGTCCAGTCTCCAATGCCTCTTGAAAAAAACCTATTTCTTTAGACCAACTCTTTCTTCATAAGCTGACCTGCCATCAGCCTAAGTGCAACAAACGCACTGCAACTGCTAGTAGGCAAGCTTGTAATATTGTTCTTTGTCATCAGCTCCATTTTGGGGCCTGGTGCATGAAAGTCATGTTCTGCCTGTCTTTGAATGCTAAGAACAATGCATGGCATATGAGGTAAAAGGCCACTAGTGCATATGCACTCTAACAAAATCCCATAACTCCCTTCCATTTGTGAGGGAAGATACAGAGGGGTTGGTGATGCCGTACCACTGCCTGAAGAGCTGGCAATGTAATCATGACCTGAGATGTTCATTATTTAGTTAAATTGAAGGCTTTCTTTAAGGACAGCCTGGAAGACTTGGATTTTTTTTCTAAAATAGTTTGATCTTTTGGACAATCAACTTTGATGATATTCAAAGTTCAAAAGCAATAAATGCAAAACTGTCAAAAGCCATGCATTATGCAGATCCTGTGTTCACTATTAAAGATTAAACATGAAAAAACCGGCAACAGGCAGCTGCACTGCACAGTACAACAGGCTTGAAAATTTCAATTTAAGTGACTGTGTGAGCTTGTATTGATTCTGTGCTTTAAGGAAACAATTTCTAATAGAGAACATTTCTGATACGCAACTGAAAAGTAATAGACACCACAGTCACTGAACATACAGAGAAGTGCAGTTCCTCTTCTTGAAGTCTACTTAGTGGGACTTACTCCATAAGTGAGAATGAGCCATTTCTAAAACCATTTCATAGCAAAAAGCACATTAATATCAGTTATTGTAAACTATGAGGTAGGGAGCCTGCTTTGGCAGGGGGGTTGGACCCAATGATCTCTCTAGGTCCCTTCCAACCCCTATGATTCTATGATCTGGTCAATAGTTACTATAAGCCATAGCTAAACACTTAACCCAAGAAAATCATTAAAAATAACAAAACTATAATGAACATAGACCCAAAGCAAGAGTGGCCAGAACCCAAAGAGACAGCTGTCACTACCAAGAATAAAGCTACACAAAGGGTTTCTGCTATAACAGTTTTGTTACAGTGTGTGGTATTTGGAGGGGGCAAAGAAGCAAAAGTCACAATCGAACTGCAAAAGGAGGAGAAAAGGAGATGCCAAAAATAAAATCCTATTTTTGAAATTTTGTCCCTGGGAAAAGGTAAAAAGAAGGGGCGCAGGCTGTGGGTTATCTATAAGGAGCTACGTACTACCTTGCTAATTTTCATTCCTCTTGTTTTCATCAAAATCTGACTTTGCACTTTTTTTTATTAATATAGAGAAGGAAGTCAAAGAATTAAATGTCTTTATTTTAAATTATCTCCTAATGAAAGAAAAAATCAACACCTTGAGAAATTCGGATGAGCACTCAAGATAAAAAGCATATCAGCACGATTATTAAAAAATAAATGATTTCTGTGTTTATTTATCCAAAATGAAGCATCACTTCAAAGAAGGCAAAGCAGACAGGGTATGTCCCTATAAAGGCACAGTAATTCTTTTAAAAGGAGAAATGTGTTAAGTATCTAGCATTTTAAAGGGAATTATAACTTGTCTGAGGTATGAAGAAAATGTATTTGATGTATTGGCACTTGGTACAGTTCAAGGCATTCTGCGTGCGCAGATACTCTACATGTGGCACCTTACCCTTACAAAGCATCTCTCGAATTCCATTCTCAGCACCTATGTATATTGTAGGCCTCTAATCTCCACATCTTTTTCACCTTTATGCCCTGCTATTCCTCTCCTTGTTCCATTGACCTTTTTCAATTCTAGAATTCTTTCAATACCACATTTGCTTCTTACCTTTGGAATTCATTAGTTACATCAATGGATCCTACACCCAACAACCCCACAGACAACTGTGAATCAAGCAGGCACATCCTCTAAATATGTGACTGCAAATGCTTTTGTATGAACTAAGATGCAAAACACCATGTGACAATCCTCGTGTCTTTTTCCCTTCTTTAGAACCACAAATCATAGCACTGGATTCTTAGTGCATAGCTCTAATTGCAAAGCCAAAACTTATCTACAACGCAAGCAAATAATATAATACTATTATCCAGAATGAAGCTACAAGAAATGCTTTTATCAGCAGCTTCACCTTTGGATCCTGATGCCTACAAATGAGGGGATGGTAACCCAGCTACCTTCTGCACCCACAGAGCTGGTGAAACAATAACTTCAGAAACAATATGGAAGGAATGTTTAAAAAGTTTTAGAACTTTTTTAATGCATTTTGTAAGCAGTTAAGATCATACAGTGAACCCAGATGCCCTGTTATCTGATATGGACTGCAGAGCTTTGTAAGGTCAGTGTATGTCTCCTAAGGTGGTTGAAAAGGGGGGGAAGGAGGAAACGTAACAGATTGGCATTAAGAACAACATTAAAGTAGAGTCTGCCTATATAATTCACCTTTTCTTCAAAAAAGTAATTGTTACAAGCCAAACAGCGTCAAAGTCCCAACTGTCAAACAAATCATAATGAAGATAACCATACAGGAAAGGTTTGGTGTTCATTTTGTTTGGATTGTTTGGGTTTTTTTAATGCAATCCAGTCACTTGGCTTTTTATTTTTTGATGCTGAAGCCCTCTTTGGTCTGCTCTCTCCCGATGAAGTTTATTAACTCTTAGCAATTATATTATTAGGCATTACTTTCTTTAAAAAAAAAATATATATAAAATTTGTGTTGCTAGTTGCAACCTGCAAAAACACACATGTTATTGTATTACACGATGAAGAAATAACGTTCTGCTGAAATCCATTGCTACTCTGGTTATGCCCAAAAGCCACTATCACACCAAGCAAACCAGAAACAACACAATTATTTGAATGTTACCCTTGTAAGAAGGCAATAATCTAAATGGAATATCTACTGTTTAATACATAAAAAGTTATTAAAATATTAAAATGTAATTAAAATTAAAACAGTTAAATGTACTTACTGGGTATTCATAACACAGCCCATAAATGTAATGCATGCAAATTACTACCTTTTTATTTATTTATAAATAAATATGTTCGCGTTCACCAATGTCATCTAAAACCAGATTAAAACAATGTAAATTAATCTTGGAATGATAATATTATCCATTGGCTCACCACAACTTTTAATTCATAGTACTACCAAAAGGCACCAATCTATTCATTGCTCACTTGTGCACGAAATGAAGTGCGTTAAGTTTACACCCATTTGATTAAACATACACTCCATACACATCTAAAGATCTATGCATTCATACACACAGTAGCATAAATGGTTTAGATTTTTACTCATTTTATGCCTTTAAAATGGGATTATGTGACACCTAAAATTAAGGCTTCTCACACGAGCAGTACTGCAGTATACTGGGCACATGCAATACAATCAGAGCATTAGGTGGGCTGACCTCGGTGGAATACAGTCTATCAACAAACAAGTGTTTTACTGAATTGTATTTCATTTAATAATACCTGCAAATGGGACTCCAGTAAAGCTCCAATATCTTGCACACAACCAGAAATGCAAAGAGACACTTTCAAAAGCCAGGGCAAACGCTGCGGATGACTTTCCCCGGCGCTCACCAGGCTCTGCCATTAGAGTGCTTTAGCTTCCATTAAGTTGTCACTTCCCCACACTGCCAGCTTTTCACGGGGCAGAATTCATTCTGACAGAACCACGGCCTGTCACATACACTCACAGTTCAGTCGAAATGAACAGGAAAACCCTCAAAGCTGATGGATTTATTAGTGATTGGAGCTGGCATATGTATTGCTTATATGTACAAAACTAGGTAATTAATGAGCTCTAACCTGTCCACCCAGAGTACCTCATTTTTAGTTGTGGAAACTTAATTCACAGCATACAAATGAAGTACACAAAGATCCTGTATCATTGGATTTTTAACTTTACAATCATTTAACTAGCCCTTATCGATTATGACAGCATTGTAACCACATCTAGTTCGTACATATCCTTAACACATAAGAATTGCCATATTGCTTAAGAGAAAAGGCTCATCTAGTTCAGAACTGTAGTGTAGTTAGGGGGTGATCATAAGAAATGCTATGTGGAGCACAGCACTTGTCCTCAAAATATTATCCTACAGGCAGAGGCTTTTGAGCCTCTTGAGCTAGAACACGTATGCAAGATCACTGTATATACCAGCCACCCCTTGATCCATTCTGTTTGAGCTTAGACAAATTGTAGGTTTTGTAGGTATGGTCACTGTGAAAAAAGTGCCTTGCTCATATTGAGCTTGCTGCCTGACAATATCACTAATTCTTGTACTGTGAAAACATTCCATCTTTTTTGATTGTACAGGGCTCTCTCTTCACTTAGCTGTCATTATTCCAAACTCAAGAACCAAAATCTTAAGCTTTCATCCAATAGAAGCTGTTTTATACTTCTTGTTATCCTTGTCACCTCCTGTCTTAGTACCATCTCTCTATTTTTTGTACCTATTAGACATATGGATGGCCAGAAATATCCTTGCTATATGCAAGGCTTGAATCCATGAAGGATTTCAGCATTAAAGATCTCTGCAACATTCCAGTTCTGTTACAGGAATGATGATCATCAGGCTTTAACGTGCTCATTAGTGACAACAGTTAACATGCCTTATTGACAACAGTTAATGAGTTATCAATTATATTTTATCCTTGGCCAGTTTCAACAAAGCAACTCTGCACAATTTGAGGAAAAACAAATTAACTTATTTAAAGGATATTGTGTCTCTTTACAAATATGGAAAAATGGAACATTAAAGACACAATATGTTTTTCTGAAGCAGAAGTTAAAGATACAATTACACAGAATCCTCACAAAAATAAGACAAAGCAATTTTCCTCTTATAAATCCTTAGAAGGTTTTTGTCCTTTCTAGCCCTCTCCTACTACATCCATGCTTATCTTCCCTGCTAGACCCCAGTGGTTTAGAGACCTTCTAGAACTTATTCTACTGAGCTGCAGAAAACATCACTGAAAGACTGACAGAAAGGCAGAAAGAGAGGCATCAGGATATTTGGACACTTGAGAAAGCAGAGGCACTGCTATGCTAGTGGTGGCAACAGCCAGAGTGGAGACAGAGTTCCAGCCAGCTGGCTGAGAAGAAAGGATGACAGCCATCAGATTGACTGAGAACAGCCAGGAAGTCTTGAATGCCACCACAACGGAGACTTGGCCGATCACTAAGGACAGAATGGAGTCCATTAAACGCTTTGAAGGACATAAGCAGGACAATCATCCAAGGGGAGAAAAATAAAGTAACTAAAATTCAGAGGGCAGAGGAGGAAAAGACATTTTACTAATTCATAGGAGGCTAAGATAATGCCCAGGTTAGGAAAAGATTAGACAATATAAAGGTTTACAAGGAGAATGCACAAAGTCGATGAGGTCTGTGAGGCTGAAGATGAAAAGAAGGGATGCAGGTGCTGAATTAGTAAGAGAATAGAAAATGAAAAAAAGAATTGATTGAATCTAAGTTTGAAATAAAACTGACTGCTTAATAAGAAAATGAAATATAAATAAAAATCACTGAAAGAAAAACATATTCAGAAATGCACCTTTCTTGCTAGACAAATGATGAGGTAGTAGAAATTCAGTCTTCCAGCAGCTGAAAACTGAAGATTCAGGGAGAAATCTCAATGTGGGGGGAAATAATTTTCTTTATTTTCAATATTCTTCTTATTTTATGAACAAATAAATCTTGCAAGTTCAACACTATTTTGAGTCTTACATTTAGAGTCTTTTGAGTCTGACATCTATTATGGCTTTCAACCTTACTTTTGGAAACAGACATTAACTAACTTCTGTATAAGCAATACAGGTTTCTTAACATAAAGCGGAAGGACTTCCCCAAAAAATCAAAATTAATGGTCTCCAGTTTGTTTGCATATTAATATTCCTGGGTGTAGTTATTACATATTTTTGGTATCGCCTCTGACATACCAAGTGAAGGGACTCTGGCTTCCAATTATTACTTTTAACTTTACTGTGTTCTGCTTTCCTAGTTATAATTCTGTGGTATTTGATGATGTAAGATACAAAAGTGAAGATGCTTCTATCACCAGTCCTGAGGATTTGCTTGTATACAACATGAAGTGATAAGCTGCATCTGACCTAATACAGTACTTGGGCTAAAATACAATTGTACAAACTGATTATTGTTACAGTTCCCATTACTTAGAAGAGACAGAATGTGACGAAGCTGCTATGCTTAGAAAAAGATTAAGCTAGCTGGTAGCACTAAACAGTCAAAATTACATTTCTCTGCTTACATGTACACTTAAAAACTTTCAATCTTTCTAATAAGGTTTTTAGGACAACTGTGCTTAATGAAAATACTTTTGAAAAGTAATTTAACCTGAACTACTCTGACTTTTCCACACGTGTCTCAAGATAAATAAAAAGCCTCACATAAATCACAGAGAAACATCCTCTGTTTACTTCCCTGTTACTGTTAATATTAGGACTTCTGGGACAGTTGGAAAAAATCAAGGCTGAGTGATGTCTTAACGTTGCCAGATGGCTGAGCTACTGAGAACCAGCATCAGGCAACAATTCGGCAAGTTTTCATTATGAGCAAATACTAAGTACAGAAACACTCAGCTGAAAAAAACGAATTCTGACAAACTTGTTGGTTGAGTAGCAAGCAGTAAACTTTTTTTTCATAGCTGTTCTAGAGGGCTTGTTATAGTCTTTAGCATGGCTAACAGCTGCATTGAAAACAAAATTTATTTATTAACAAGCATTATTTCTATTCTTTGACAGCCTCCCCCCCCCCAAAAAAAAGAGAAACCAACAAAACAACCAACTCTCAACTAAGCTCATCAATTATTCTTAACACTCTAAATAGTTGGCAGTGTTTACACAACATCCTTTCAGAGTTATTCAGCTCGATCTTGCAGCTCATTAAAAGGATCTCTATTTATTTGCTGTGTGTTACAGTTCTTAACTTTGGCACAACACACAAAAAGGAAGCCAATTTTACTTTTCCCTGTGGTGTTAATTGGTAGAGCATGCTGCCTGCCTCTTCATTAATTATGTCAATGGGTATGAAACTTTCATTTTCATGGTGGTGTATTAACAAAGCTTTGCAGTGAGGCTGACAAAAAGCCAGCAAATTCCAGTTTGTTAGAAGTGGATAATGAAGGCTAGTAATGGTCAGAATTTAACATTTATTTCAAAAAGCAGTTTTTTCCTTCCTTATCCCTTCAGAAACCATCTAAAGCAAGCACTTACTGACATAAACACGGTAACTTTGCTATTGAAAGTAAATAAATCTCCATATAACGCAGCGATAGTGAATCTGGAAACACCATAACTCCACAGGACAGAAAAAGAACAAGAGAAAAATTCTAGTCCCCCTGAAATGGTTTTGCTCCCAAGACCATTTTCAGATAATTTGCTGATCCCATCCCAACATGTGTATAGAAATCACTCACTGCTTGACAGCCCACAAAACACTACACACAAAACACAACCAAACCAGTCCACATGAAATCCTTCTGCATGCTTTCAGCCTGTTTCTGTTTACAGACTACACCTAGCTCTTCTCTCTCTGTTTTTCTTCCTCAAAACCCCATGAAAATCTGAGGTCTCAGTGACTTCAGATACAGTGTGTTCCTGGAGACAGACAATGAAGTAACAAGTGGAAATTCTGAAATGCAAGGCACAAGTCCCTATTTTATGAGATATAAAGCATTACAAACTGTAAATCAAATACATTAAGAAGTTCCTATCTCACATTCCTAGAATTACATCTTACGGTCCTGGAAATCACAACTAGAGAAGCTTTTTAGTTGCTATTAAGGCTGTAAATGCTACATATAAGAGTACACAGTGCTTGTTTCTTAGCCCAGATCTCTTCTGACTGATAAACAGATTCAGATTGCTACTATCTGTATTTGAAGCATAAAAAAAAAAAATAATCAAACAAACAAGCAAAAAAACCCAAACAATCCAAACAACTAAATTTAGATCCCTATCGATGGTCTGGCTCTTTCCTTCTGTCCTTCTCTCCCTATAAATTATTTGGGATATACTTAAACTAGTCCTTTGCGGTGGGACCAAGCAATAAAAAGAAAAAATGTATTGAAGAACATTTCCTACAGTAAGCTTAAAACCTAAAACAACAACAAAATTCATCTGTATGCTGTAAGCATCCATCTTTCAAATGGTTCTAGCTGGGGCAATAACAAGGACATGATGAGAGGGACGTTCACTGCAGGGCAGCATACACCTTCTTGTGCTTAGGTTTTCTTCCTCTGCATTTTTTTCTTCTACTTCTTCACATATTTGCCCTCTTCAATGTTTCTCCTTGTAACACCTCTCTTGTAGCATCATTTAGTCAGAATCACAGAATCACTAGGCTGGAAAAGACCTTTAAGATCAAGTCCAACCACTCCTGTCCTACGCTAAACCATATCTTTAAGTACTTCATCTACCCATCTTTTAAACACATCCAGGGATGGTGACTCAACCACCTCCCTGGACAGCCTGTTCCTCATAACTTCTTGCTTCTCTTAATCTTTCACTCCCCTTTGTCCTCTCCCAACAAGTTTCAACTGACTTCTCCCATACTCACAAACTGTCTTGAACTCAAACCCATTCCTGGCTTCAATTCTTCAAGTCAGCCCTCTCAGAACCCTCCTTCTCATCTCAACTGTATTCAAGGCCCCATTCTTAGACTCCTGCTACATTATTGGACAGATGCTTCACTGCTTGGCAGGTTGATGCTCTCCTCTGTTCCTAACAACCTTGTCCAGCTGTTGAGTCCCTCTTCTCTGTAGGTTCTGAAGTCCTTTATAAACACCATTTTTCTTTGCTCTTGCTGCCATGAAGCCTACACTGAAAAATTCTGCTTATTCACCTCTCAAGTCTTGCTTCCAGTCAGTTTCAAAAAGCTAGGACAAGGATGCACCATGAAACATTGCCTATATTATTACTCTATCTTCATCAGGAAGTAGCTTATCAGAGACAGACAGAAATTAAACTCGGACTATACGAGCACAACTGAACAGCCACATGTACCATTCTGCAACTGAAACAAAATTTAGGAATATGAGAAATAGTCTGGGAAAAATTGCACCCTCACTGCATTTCTTGTATAGAACTGTGATAGCTGACTGCAGCAATATCATTTTAGGAGCAAGTTTTGAAAACAGGTCTTAAAATGAGGCACTTTCTCCTATTTTTCCCAAGAAGCAACTGACACATCAAGAGTGTATATTAGTGTTAGCTATTCCCCTTGATTTTTTGCAAAGACCTTAGTTGTTATTTCTGTACAAAATACTGTCTTTCAATTAAGAAACAGGGCAGTACAGTCTCTTGAAAATATGACTATGTTGATATTAATAAGAAACTCTAAAAATACTGCATGGAAGTTTTAGAAGTACATACCTAATGACAAGCATGTGTGAGGGAGAAAAGGTAAACTCCTTAGGAAATAGATTTATGGTCATTTTAAGCAGAATTCATCAAAATTGAAAGCTTATATACCAAAGGTAGGTGATGGATAATTTTTTCTCTTCCATATGGATAATTTTTTCTCTGTCATACAGATAAAATGTTCTTTGTCAGCAGCTACACTTCCCTGTCAGATTTTATACTTCAGTGAAGAATGTTTTATGTTCAGCAGCTGGCACATAAGTATTCTCATGCAGTTACTGCATTTCTACACTTCAGTTCTACAGGGTTAGACTTTTGTTTCCTCATGTTATATCCCAACTTAAACCAAACAAAAACATCCAAAAACCCCTCAATACTGCTTACCTATTCCCACATATCTTCAGGCTTATCAGTGTTTTTCGGTGACATACAGTTACCTTAAATATCCACAACTGTGTAAGACCAAAACATTTTGATTTCACATAAAATACAAAATATATTTCTGAATCAGCTCTCATTCAAAGTGCAGCATACTCTTTGAGAAAAACAATCCCCCCTCCAAATTCTCTGAAAGGCAGAAGCAACTCTCTAGAAAGTTTCACCAATGCTTCATTTCTCTCAGTGCAAAGATAATTTAACTTTAATTCCTCGTGTTTAGATTTCCAGGTACTGGTGGTTGTTACACTTCTGTTGGTTCAACAGTTACATTCCTGGGTAAGTATCTAACAACTGGGAACAAATCACTTATAAACTCTGGTCAAGTCAATTCAATAGCTTAATTTTCTTTAATTCATATGATGTCTCTACATCTTTCACTGCCAATACATTTCCCAACCTGACAATGGGACACAATGACAACTTCCCAATGACAATCAGATGCTCTGCCCAACAGAACTCCAGCAGTTAGAACAAAACAGTATCAAGGCAGTCAGTTGCTCACACATTCAAGAACTGCATTATCCCCCCTGGGCCACATTACACAGAGCTCCTATTCCAAGCCTCTACCGAAGTGGTAAAACACCCAACTGATGGGCTGTATTCTTTTTCCCTTCACAGATGATTTAAAATAATTTTAAAGAACAAATTACTTGTTTGCAGCCACCTTATCAAGTGAACCAGTTTTTTAAGGCTCAGCCACTTCTCCAGCATTTCCCTTTCCCTCCTCTTTTTACCATCTACAAACTTGTCTGTGATATTGTGTTTCAGTCTTGGTCAGTGACAAAAAATGTTGCACATCAGAACCCAATTCATGGTCCAACACCGGACTGCTGGCAGCAGACACACAGACACTGCACTACAACAGAGTCAGAGTACTAGCTGTGGTACTGTACAGCCAGGAAAGGATCCAAAGCGAGTTCACATTCATCACATTAGCAAGCAGTGGGCTGGAATCAAGGTTAGCCCAGAGCTGCAGATCTATCCAGTCACCAAAGCTGAGCAAAAGCAAAGCCTCAGTGTTACACATACAGTCACACAGCTTAATGTCATTCAGACACAACATGCCTTAGCAATCTTCCTTCCTACAGAGACATGAAAGGGTTTAACCAGCGGTGTCTATGTAGCACTGTGAAAGAAATGCTACATGGACATCCACACTATTGAAAGAATATCACTTCTGGTGTATTTGAATTATTGTGCTACGGCTACACATTTTCATTTGGACAAATCCCCTCTTTCTCCTTACATCCGCTCCTGCCTTCCTTCCAAATGATGTGCTTGATGGCACATCACTGGGATGCATCTGGCACTGTCTGTTAATACCCTGCAGGTCTAAAAGCCCAAAGTAATACCCTGGATTTGGACATATGCACACTGAGTTGTGCCTGTTTGTACTGTGCCATATCCCCTCCTCAACTATGACCATAAAATTTTATTTCCAACTTGGAGGGAAAGAGAACAAAGTGCTCTTGATATTGGGAACATGCCAAGGGAAGTGCTAAATGACTAAAGACTGTCTGCAAGCACGCCCCAGGGATGAAACAGTTCCTGCCCATGACATGCGGCCTCCAAGCTGGGATCCTCCTGTATCTTCTCACCTCAACTGGTAATAATAAATTAATATACTGTATTAAATAACCAGACCTCTACATAATATTTTACTTTCTAGTTTCTAAATGGTAAGCAATATAGATTAAAAAAAAAAGCAAATCATAGCTACTGTATTTGAAAAGAAATCACTTTGAGTTATTTTATTCTAAAATGTGTTAGCTGTAGACAAAACAAAACAAGGTTATCAAGCAGAAGGAGAACACTTCCTCAAGGGTACTCAAACTCCTCAGTGTCTTGTGGGTAAGCTAGGTAAGTGAATAATAGAGAAAGACAAGTGATCTAGACAGACCACTTGGTTGCCTCTCTCCCTCCCTCAATGCTTTTCCCCACCCCAGCTCCCAGAACAAGCTACTCCTACAACTTCTGCCTGAACAGTTTCTGTAAGCTTTTGGTCCCAGAGATTTCAAGACCTTTCTAAGCAACTCTGTTCAGGGTGCAACTGCTCTTCCAATATTAAGTTTTTCCCACTGCTGATCCTAAACTGACCCCAAAGCCAAGTAAGTCTACTGCATAGTGAGTACAGGGGGAGAAGTGGACTCCTTATTTGCAGCTACTTTTTATGTACATGAGGGCTATTACCTAGTCCTGGCTCGGGCTGCTCTTCCCCAGCTTTTCTCTGTAGGTCACTTTTCCAGAGTTTTGATGCTTCACATCACTCTCCTCAGTACTTCCATTGATTAACTTGTTCTTGAAGCCTTGTCCCCAGAATATTGCCTTGCAGTGAACCTTTAAAAATGCCAAAGTTTTCCAAGAGTATAGCTGCACAGGCCTTACTGATGTTTATTGTTCTTTCTATAAAAAGCATGGCATATGTGTGCCTTTGCTGCAACAGTGTGGTTGGTATCTTTAGTAAGTTCTGGTTTACTAGAAGCCAAAATCACTGTACTGCAACTTTCTTACCTGTGCAATCATTATGCATTTATATTTTAAAAACGGTCCATTGTGAAGTGTAGACCTTTTAATCTTCCCTTTCTAAGCTCTCCAAAGGTATGCTTGCAGGTCCTTTCAGACTGACATCTCAAGGAATTTAAAACATATTTTGCATTCCATCATTTAAGTGGATAACGAAAATACAGAGCAGTAGTGGTCCTAAAAGGGTGTTTTGTAAAATTGTCCCCAAAACATTCCTCCACTTTGACAGAAAATTATTTGCAACTATTCTTGGAGTATGGTATTTCCTTGTTGGGGTATGGGGAGCCTTGTCTTTTTCTTTTTTTAACAACATGTTTTATGTCTACATATAATAGACTTACCTGAACTCTATTTCTGAAGAAGGAATACCTCACAGTCACTCAGTGGGCCTTGCAAGATCCAAACCAAAAAGAAGAATAGCCCTCCTGTCAGCATGAATGGAAGAGGCTGCAAAGAAGTTATTCACATCTTTCACAGTATACTTCCAAATTAGACTTGGAGGACATGACAGGGGGACTGTGCCTATCCCATTAAGCTCATTTTCACCCCAGAATAGTGGTTTGAAGTTTTTCTCAATGAAGATACAGTAATGAGCCAAATGCCTTAAGTATGTTTGGCCAAGGTACACCATCACATGGATTTAAAAAAAATAAACTAAAAATTTGAAAAAAATCAACTGCCATGTATATCATAAGTCAAAAAAGAAGGGTGAAGCTTTACCCTCACTGAGTCAGGTGAAAGAAAGGCCTGTGATTTGACAGGATGGCATCTAGACCTCCAAAGAACTGACATTATCCTTCATGTAACGCTACACACATCAAAACTATATCCTGAGCAATTAATTAGAGACGATTTTTGTGATGAAAGATTGAACACACAAAGGACCCCATGAGCATGTACAAGCATGCTGGTGTGCAGCACCCAACCGTACCAGCACTGAGATGAACAACCCAAGATGCAGGGAAGGTAGGGAAACAAAAACCACCACCTCATGCAGAAAGCAAGCTGAGTGTAAGGAGGCATCCATGCCCTGTGGAAGATGCCTTGCCAGCTGTCACAGAAAACAAGAAAATTACTCTGTATTTAGACAACAATCAGGCAACATTAGAAAGAATCACATTAGGCAAGAATTTCAGGACACTTTTTTTCCCTCCCCTCTAAGAAACAGTTTTTATACTTTGTATCTGCAAATTAATGTTCCTGATACTATGTCTTTTTCTTCCCCACAGATATCCTCAACTGTTAAAGTAAAAGCTGAGTCTTCCTTAACAGTTCAAGATGTATGTACAGTGCTTAGGGCTAAATCAAGGGTTGTAATTCCTCACAGGTTTTAAAGATATTAAAAAATAAAATGTCTAAAAAGCAGTCAAACATACCTTGTTGATACATTTTTGCACACTATGTTTGGAAATACACTGTTCTAGTATTATTCAATTTCTTGTATTCCCTCTAACTTCACTTAATGTCTCATGGCCACTCTTCATGATGATACAGTTAAAAATACTACCTTCTTCCTACCTTGGGCAAAAATCCAACCCGCAGTGAGTCCATGCTTCACTCTTACACAATGAAAGTTGCTTCCTAGAAGTCAGAGTGCTTATCTACAAATTACATTTTTTAAAACGTAGAAACAACAATAAATGCTTCATTGAAAAGATTAACTCTTATTGCTCAATAAAAGTATGTGTTGCCACATCCCTCTGAAATAAAGTTAGTGTGAAAAAGTAGAGTAGGTCAAGTTGGGAGGTACATTCATTGTTGTGAAATCCCAAATTCACATTGTTAATGATTTAAAAAAAAAGTCAATAATTATCATACATCAATCACAGCTTAAGCCAAAATTTGTATTTCCCTATACATATAGAAATTATAATTTTCTTCTTCTGATATATGTTTCCTGAGCATCCTCCAAGAAGGTGATGTCGAAAGGTGTGGTTCAAAGCAGGTTCCTCTACTTTCTGAGTCACTCGCAACTTTTGAATCTAAGAGGTGGCTGCAGGGTGGCCCCTCATATATTAACCTTGCGTAGGGAAATAGGGACAAAGCAATTAAATCAGCAGAGTAACTATAAGAATCAGCTGAGTGACCATGAAGAAGCACAGCTGCACAGAGTTAAGGGTGGGTATGTAGAAGGTGGTATGTTGAGGCAAAGGTGGGTATGTAGAAGACTGAGTTTAGCATGGCAAGGTTACAGCACCATTTCATTATTATTACTTTTTATAGACAGATGGACAGATAGATAAGAAAAGGGAATAAAGAAGGTAAAAAGAGAAATAAATGGTTAGCCCCTTGCTGATTAGTACAAAACATAATTAAGATTGATGGGGTCACCTAAGATACTGTTATCAGCTGTGCTAAGGCACATACACATCTGCATGATTTCCATAAAGCCTCTGAAATCAGAGCTGAAGGATGAGACTCGGATGTATTCCATAGGGCTAAATTGGCTCCAAAAGGCCATCAAACTGTGTGAACTATCAATGCAGCAATGCAACACCAAGAAGAAATGAATTAGTATTACCCGTCAAGATGATTTCTCCAAACACTCCAAACTGAATTTTCCTTTCTCCCCGATAAGTGTATTATTAAAGTTTATAAATCCTGACTTGCAAAACCAGCCCTGGTTTCCACTCAATGCATTCTGCAGCATTGAAGAGTGCTATTGAGAGCTTTCTGAGACATTTCCTTTCTGCCAGGGGCCTTGGAATTCAGTTATTGAAAAGCACATGGGAAATGTATTGGGCATGTGTTTGTCACTCGGCAAATCCTTGCTCTGTGCAGACATGATTTGGAGATCACCTTTGAAAGCTTATCTAAGTGAGGGATAAGGCAGCATTCACATCGCTCCCTCTCAAATACAATATGGTCAGTAACAAAGTATGTTAGCATGTGATTGACAGAGAGATGTTCCATTCCCAGAGTTTTAGTTAAGCCATTTCTACCACTGCTCCCCCTGCCACCCCCCCCCCAGCTATTGTAAATGCATTTATTTTCAGTCACTCAAAAGGAGAAAGTCCCAGTGTAAAGACATTTAAGTTCAGCTTTAAATACAAATGAATACTAGAGTTGTTACTTCACTAACCACATAAAGCTCTGAAGCAAATTTAACCTGTCACGCAGTATTTTCAAAGGATAAAGTGAAATGACTTCAACAATTACTATTTAAAGCATATTACCAATTTATTTTTTTAGCAAGTTTGACTCTTAAGAAAGGATTAATTCTTTTCCAGGAATGCCGCTCAATTAGCACAGGCCTGGACATACACAGAATACACAGCACGGGATATCAAGGGAGGACAAATTAATATTTACTACAACCTCCTAAATATTTTATGGAGTACAAAAGGTCCCCTCACTTAAAACACTCCATTAAAAATCTCAGGGAAATCGTCGCTTAACAGCAAATGTTCAGATGTCAAGACACAGCCACCACCATCTTAAAACGTTGCCGTGACAACCAGTAGCAACTTAGGGTAGTGCAACGTGTAACTCTGATACAATGCTTAGCACCCTGCTCATCCATTACAAAAAAACTCTTCACAAAATGAAATCCTGGAAGTCTGACAATATTTCTAACTAAAACCCTCAGACTAAAGCTTAAGAAGTCCAGAAATTCCCACATACTGACCCGCTGCCTCCATCCAGGCTGTTTTGCAGGCGGACAGTGCGTGATTTCCCAGTCAGCAACTGGATCTGGAGTTCTGGAGTTCTTAGCAGAAGCCCACTGTGTAATCTCTAGCTAGTTTTAATTAACATCATAATTACATAACATGCATACTTAATTCATTCCATTTTAGCCATGTATTTTTCTTTCCCCCTCTCCCCCCAAAAACTGTGCAATCTCAGTTCAGATTCTGCTCTTAGATTCCAGCAGGCATCCTCACCCTCCCAGTCTGAATCCATATGAATCTCTAAACATCAGTGAATATACTCAGAACTAGCACAATAATCTGTACCTGAGTAACTCATTTGAAAATGTCTTCACTACAGAAAATAAAATAACGTTAAGCTTAGAATCTGTGTCCTTCTGGGACAAAAATATAGCCAAAAAAAGTTCCAATTATAATTATACTGTTCTTTACAATATGGGGAAACTGAATAACACCATTTAAATGTTTAGGATTATCTTAACACCTTTATCAAGTCTGTTTACTAGCCATACAAATGCATACCTTTTAGAAAAATTGTGGTGGTACAAATTGTAAATCTCAGCTGAGCAGTGCTTCACTGTTCAGAAACAGTTACTCTGATTATTTTTTTCCCAGAGAAAGCACAGCAATATATTACTTTGTACAAAGCTGCTTCTGTAGACTTCTTATACATAATTTCAAGGGGAGGGTTGAGGAGTTTCTTTAAAAAAAAATAACTGATTTACGGAGATGTCCTCCAAATAACTTATGATAAGTCATCCTATCGCTTACCGTCTTCAAGAAGGTAAGTGAATAAGGTGAAAATCTTTAAAACCTTATAGCAAATGCTGTAGAGAGTACAAACTTCCATTTTAAACCAGCATCCTTTACATATGGCATAATTTTTTTGTCTTTTGTCAAGACACATCTCATTATTTTAAACAGATTGCTATCAGATTCCTTAAATGACAGAACAGGAAAACCTTTAAATGCTCAATGAATCCTGAATTATTAAAGTTAAAAGGGTACTTCAGTATATTTATTATCATATTGAAGGAAACCATCACCATTGATGTCTGGATTAAGCTCTTATCTTTTTAAATGGCCCCTTCAATGCTGAGATAAACTTAAAGATGCATTGCCACAACCCCCCAGAAATTAGTGGGGTTTGGTTGGGGGTTTTTTGTGGGGCAGAGAGTTTGCTACTTTTTGATGTCTAATTTCACTCTGCAGAACATCTTCTTTGAATAAAAGAATGAGAAAGTCTTTCAATGAAAGATGCAACATATTAGATTCAAAAATATATTATTTCTTATTTAAATATTTTGTTTCAGAATTATTTTCCTGTCCCTGTAATTAAGTTATTCTGGCTGAAAGTACTAGAAAAATAAGCGTAGTAAAACATACTGAGGATAGTAGGATAGTGTGGAACGATAGTAGGAACAGTACCTATGTACTTAATTTTTAAATAACTCTTATAAACCCCATGGCAAAGAACTAATTCTTCTGGTGCTGTTTCTGTTACCCTGCTGATTACTAAACCTCGTACTTCTGTGAGAGCTTAATCAGCTAACTAATGCCTTGCCCTCTGCAGTCACCTCGTCCATCTTCCAGTGTGGCTGAAGTCTGCTTTCATTATAGCTTGTTTCTTACCATGTGGATAGCCCTATGTTTATATGCAATTGCATTAAACAAACAGTAAATGATAAATTAAACCATCTCAGCATATTTTCTGCTTCTTCGCACTCAAGTCCTTCAATCCTTTTTTGCACCTTTATGGAAGCACAAAATTCTTTTAAGAGTGGCAAAATAAAAGCAATAGCCAAGGCAGGAGCCTCCACGGTTCTCTGAAGTTCTCTTAGACATTGGGACATGGCTGTAAGGATTCAGCAAACTTTGTACCATCATGCAAGGTGGTCTTCATGGCTGTGCAGCAAACCAGACCAGGCACTACAGCCAATATCCCCATGAACAAACCACATCCTCACCAGAGCTCATAGCTACATTCTGTCTGCTTGTCCAAGGAGCTGCTGCCATCTGCCATCTCTAGAAGGGTGCCAGGGCTCAGGAGGCCCTACTGCTGGCTTTAGCCAAAAGCTCGACATGTTGCTTAATTCTTAGCATGCAACATGAATGCATCTTTGGTCTGTTGAACTTTTCTTTTACTGTATTGCTGCAATCCATCTGATTTCCTCTTGCTAACAAACTGTACAAAGAACTGAAGGGGGGTGGGGTGGTGGTTTGGTTTTATATGAAACTACTACACAGAGACTTCTATTTGAACCAGATTGTATGTTTCAGCTTATTTTGCTTGTGTGCTCCAGGTCATTAAGCACTGGCTTTCACTGCTCATTGACAAAACAATCCTGTAGAGAAATATATAGGAAGGGGGTTGGGTTTGGAAAGATCTGTCATGACTACTAATTTGCCTGTGAGTGCATATACACCAGGAAGCCAACAAACTACTCAGAACCTGAAGAACTATGCTGTGAACACAAACACACTGTGAAACAATGTATTTAAGGGGACAAGGAGGGAAAACCATGAAAGAAACAAAGCTCTCAAAACGTAGTTTTGCCATTTACTTGCATCTTTTCTAACTTTGCACCACAGTAACACCACCAGAAGTGTCTTTTAGCAGACACTAGGAAAAATAACTTAATCTCCAGAGGAAAGTCCACCAGCATTTTATGGCATTCAAATTTTCATTACGTTTCTCTCAGCTATTTCTACATCCCTCAAGCTTCTGCAGTGGGAGTCACAGACTACAGTGACAGCAGAGGTTCTCCATGTGACATTCTGTAAAGTCTCTTTAGTGGTGAAAGAAGCCAGGATGGAAGAGAGAGGGAAGGGCTGCCTTTTTTCACACTAGTAACAACATATATTTTATGGACGGTAAGGCATTTAAAGAGTTAGAAGGCTGTAAGAATCCACCTCTCTGGCAGCTACACATTCTTTCTGATGAGAAAGATGAGGCATCAGAAAATCTGCCTGGTAAATCATGCAGAGTTTCCAAATAAGCTCTCCCCTCCCATGGATTTTTTTCTGCAGGAGATGATGATCAGGCCATATGTTACTATGACAGATTTGGTATTTCATAACTGAAACACATATAGCTCCTACTTCAATATTTCCTCGAAATAGGGCAATTTTTAATAAAAAACAAAAACTACTTTACAGCCTACATCCTACCAAAATAACGATAGAGGCACTGTACCCAAAAGCAGCTCTATATTCAATTACCTTTGTAAATACATGCCCTTTTATTTTTTTAGGTTTTAGAAGACATCTAAATACTGCATTTAATAGTAAGCATGTGCCCTACTGAAGGGAACACAAACTGTAATGATATGCCTAGCTTAAAAGCAAATCTAATCTACTTGCTTATTAAATTTAAATGTGTTTAAGGCTGATATGGTTTGAAAATGATATGTAAAATAACAGCTTCCATGGCTATAAATGTCAAGTCTGAAAATTATATGCAATATAACATACAAAATAAATGCTGTTTCATCTTTACATTTCAGTGTGATCAATTCATTAAATGAGGTATTACAAGCTATGAGAAAATTTTACAACTCCTGAGACATAATTCGTCACAGTGTATTACAATGCAGCAAGGAAATACTTTAGAGGTTTTGTCATCAATGGATTAAAATTCTTATTAGAAAGAAGGTGGAGGAAAGTAGTTTTCTGATGTACCATGACCAACATTACTCATCACAGCATATATTAAACACTTACGTGATCCTTTTTCATGACACAGTCTCTGTACAAAATGCCCTCCCTCCCCCCTCCCCCTTTTAGAGATAAAAGAAAAAAAGATAGGGAACATATTTCATGGGCCAAGATGTAAGGTGAAGAATCTTTCAGGAACCAAAGCTATGCCATGACACCAAACCCAAATGTTCTCCAGTGATCTAGGGCTTTTCTTTTTAACTGCTATCTAGGGATGGTCTTTTCCACTCACTGTGTTTTCCAGAAATAACATATGACAACATATTTTACACCACTAGTTAGAAAGAAGCTAAGAGCCATAATGCCAAGAATTACAGTGTGTGTGTATCCCTCCAAGTCCTCACCAAAAGGCCTCTGAAGATTTCATACAGACTATGGCAGAACTCTATTGCCTGGAAAGATGAAAAACCTGGAAAGCCAATCTGTATCCTGAATCCACACAACTCACTGTTCCAGAAAATATTCACAAAGGCTAACTTCATCTTGGGGAAGCTGCTCGCTTTGGACCTCTCAAAAATCAGTTGAGACACACAAAGGTTTCTACAGCACATGACTCAGACTGTCTGAATTACACCTTACTCTGAATTGTCTCCTGAAGGCACATCTCTCATTTACTGATTGCAGAGGGAGTGTCAGGACTGTTTTATGAACGCTACCCACTCTTTTATCCACCTTCATCTTTCCAATAGGTCTGTTTCCAAATAAGATACCACTAGCAGATGCTCTGACAGCAACATTTTAGCTACCAAATTAATTTTCTCCACCTGGTTAAAGTTTGAAGTTACAAAATTGTCATGATCTTGGAGATCACTGAAACATCTTGTTTCAGCTGAGGCAAATAAGATGTACGTTGATGGCTTTGAATTATTTCATCCACGCTTTCTTACACACTTTCTACTCAAGTGCAAAAAAGTCTTGACTGCAAAAGTATTACTGAGACTTAAAATTTATTCAGACTGTGCAATTTATAATCAAACCATGTTTCAAAAACCATCCTGGTTATGAACATTCAGTTTTAGGGACTTCTAATAAGGCAGCAAGACAATGGCAATTTTCTTACAGAAACCAGCATAGCAGCTAAAATGCTCCATGTTACTTCCTTCACCATTTCTTTACAAAATAAGACTAATATTCATGGCTATGTCAAAAATTATTTTACATTAAAATCCCATTAGTATTTCAGATATATGCCTACCTTTTGCCTTATCACTTTTCAAATCTGCCAAACATTTAATACAAACATTCGTCTGTCTTTGACATATAATTTTGATATCATGTAACAGAAAAACACACATCACCCCAGATGTTCTCAAGGTGCAATAAAATCTGGTAATACTTTTGCAGGCCAGTACTTAGCCAAGAATTTCTGCTCCTAGAAAACCATCCATATTACCAGGGGAATTATTAGGTGGCTGTATCTTTCCAGGCCCTCTGAGCAAGATAACCCTAATCTAGTCTTATCGCTTGCACACAAAAGCATTGGATCCAATAGGTTTCCATGTAATCCATCTCTGTCAACTGCATTAAGGAAATTACCTGTCAGAAATATCATGGCCAAGATTCTGTGATTAAATGCAAACTTAGAAAATGCTCAAGGGTATAGCAAAAAAAAAAAACTGCACAAAATTGCTTTCCGTTTAGTTTTCTTTATGTTAACGTTGTGTCCAGAAGCATTTAAGCACCACAAAGAATCAAGTAATTTATCAAACAAGTATTGCATTGCCACAGGAAACAAACCAGATTTTTTTAATTTGTCATAATTCCATGAAGTTGTCATCCATTATTAAGACCATCGCACTGTAAAAATAATTAAAACCAAATAATCTTACAATCCTAATGCAAACACTTTTTTCCCTTTATAGTGCTTTGTCACTGTGAAATTTGCCTTTTCGGGATTTCTTATACCAAGTTTGCATGACTGACAGCACAGTCCCACACCTCAGGTCCATCAACAACTTAGATCTTTTCCTTAGGCATTTGTGCTCACTTCTATAAAATTGACAGAGCAATCATACATATGTGTGATTTGAACATAAATGCATCATTAACTGTGAAAATCCTGGCTGTGTGTCAAAGAAAGGAACATAAAAGTAAAAAACCCAGCTTGATTTACATTTCTAAGCTCAACAGTTTTGAAGATATTCACTCTATAGTACTCAATAAAGTATACTCTATAAATATGCTCTATAGTTATAGCATATAAAAGGTATACTGTGGAATACCCTATAAAGAGGAATACTCTCTATTCTGAAATGTCCAAGTTCTCTACAGAAATCAAAAGGGACTTCGTAGTAATTAATATACCAAATATAAGAGAGACATAGACAAGACAAGGAGACATGAAGATGACAAAGAAGTTCTGTCTCAACATCAGGAAGCAATTCTTCACCATGAGGGTGACTGAGCACTGCTTGTAGAGTTTCCATCTTTGGAGATACTCAAAAGCCATCTGGGTGTTGTACTAAGTAACTGCCACTAGGTGTGCCTGCTTGAGCAGTGGGTTGGACCAGGAGACTTCCAGAGACAATTTATGATACTATGAACACACTTTTCCAACTTAAAGTCCCTCCAAAGTACAGCCTGATATTCCACTAAACGTACTGGTTCTGCTGGTTTGATATCATCCACAAACTTCCTGATAGTGCACTGACACCACTCGCCATGTTATTATTAAATAGCAATGGCCGTGGTATCAAACCCTGAGGCACACAACCACTAATGAACCATTGTATGAACTCCGAACAACTGATCACAGCCCTTTAAATTTGGCAGTCATGCCAGGTTTTCAGTTGACTTATCTATCCACTCATCCATTCCATATCTCACCAACATGGCTGTTACGAACACTATATTAGAAGGTGTTAAAAGCCTTGATAAAACTGAACATCCACAACTCTTCCATTCTCTTCATAAGACAGGCTGATTGTTTTTAAGCAAGCCTTTTTGGGCTACTGTTCAAAAATGATGTATTTTAATTAAAAATTCATTAAGGCAGTGAGAATATTCAACACAGGTATTTAAGATTATTTTTTCCAATTTTATCCAACATTGATATCTAAATCATACAATGAAAACATTTCCAGCAGTGACAAATTAGTGGGAATCTGTTCTCTATCAGATAAGTAAATGGCAGTCAATATCACAGTCATCAAGCTTAGCACTCGCACTACAATCCAGCACATACTCTCTAATCACACATAGGATAAAGAGAAAAGAAATGACTGTCTAAACCTATTGCATCATTACAGATACCTGCTAAGTATCCTGAAAGGTCGTTCATACTGAACTACTTAGGAAGTGGAGTTTTTTCTAAGCAGTGGCATCTGTTCAGCTGGATAGAAGTTTCCAAACAGAAGGTCCTAAGTGCAGGTACCAAAATTGAAGAGGACAAATGAGATGGACACAAAAGGAGAAAAGAGAAAATATTCTAAGTTCAAGAAGCTCTCCTTGTAAATCTGGAAATTCACTTCCTCCTTCAGAAGAAATTTCACTAAATAATTAATGAATCTACTTTGCAACAAGTGATTCACCTACATCCAGCCAGGTGTAACTAAGAAAACAGTGAGCATGGCAGAGTTTGTTCATTAAGACTCCCTAAATTGTACCAAATATGTGACAAGTATTTGTAGCGAAACTGAAGATTTCTCTTTGATATGGTGGTTACATACATACACATCTGTGTCTGTACAGACAGAATTTTGAACCTACACAATAGCAGGGCTCACACATGCTAAGTTCGACTAAACAAATATAACTATACTTAATTATGGAAGGGTACAGAAGTGATAGACTAGCAGCCTCAAAAACTAGCATTAACATGCTGATTATAATACAGATATCTCCTGATTAAGATGGATGTCTGAAACTCTACAAATGCAATCTGCAAAGTGCTCTGTCAACTATTTTCACTTAAGGCACCATAAAGTATCAGATATACAAGATGAAGATCGAGGGAAAAGTTGTATCACTTGAACATGAAGCATTATAACTACAGAGATTTCTTTCCATGACAGGACAGGTAACAAATGAAACATACAAAATGGATGTCCCTTTTCTCATCTTTGTTCAAGGTCAACCTGAAGTTCTACCTAAGTTCTCAACCTAGTGGAAGAGCTACAGTTGCTTCCACTAAAGCAGGCAGACACTGGAAATGCCAGTTTACAAACACAAGACTGCAAGAAACATCTTATCCTTTGTCAAGGTAAGACTAAAAAGTCAAATACAGAGCATGTACTTCTTAACAACAAATGTAAGAAAACCGATTAACACATTTGCTTGACTAGAAGGCCTGTAATGGAATTTACAGTTAAAATAACTAGTAGTAAGACTCAGAGACTGAACATAAAAACTCTTTAAAAAGTATTTTGACAACCTCATTTGCTGTTTTTATACAGTGGTCATTGAACAAATGCAGCTGATTAAGGCAGGGAATCATTGTTTTCACACAACATTTACACCTCAGAATACATCAGCAGGAGCCAAAAATCACAGGCAAAACAATTTTGAACCTTGCACATTAATTATGTATCAGATGAAAGAAACAGTCGTAAAAAATAAAAGCGGACCTATGCTCCATGTGGCACTTTTATTTGTTAGTTTATCACCCACCATATGTGCTGCCAAGGAAAATTATAATAGGCTAGCACTGCTAACTACAAAAGAAGACAATGAATTATTATTTATAGTCCTATTAACAAAGTTAGTAAACTCAACATAACTGGATCATGATCATAGAGAACAGAGCTCCATGTTCAACAAGCATTC